>NW_028289150.1:614958-922437 GCF_059628265.1 Tinamus guttatus | reverse complement strand
AGCAATTCTGTGTACGAGATTTGGGAAGGCCTCAGGGCATCCTCAAAATGTGTCAAATTAGATTCTTATACCAAGGACAATTAAAAATCAACCTGCTATTAATCCCTAAGTGTAGGGCCTTCCTTCACCTGACCTGCACACGTGTCCCACAGGATGCCCAAAGGGGAAGAACCCCCAGCCCCACCGCGGGGCAGCTCTCAACTCTCCGGGTGCCGCACACAATGGGTCCCCTCAGGGCCCAAGCCACAGGCAAAGGGAAGCTGTCCCGCCCCAGGGATACGGGGCCTGGAGATGCAGGGCCGAACTCCACGAGTCCCTGGGGGACACAGGGCCCTGCAGGGCTGGGACACGCTCAGGGACCACGTCACGGGGGGCAGTGTCCCCGGAGGCAGCTGGTGCAGAAAGGGGCTGCTGCCAGGAAGGGCCCCGTACTGGGGACCACGATGGAGGCTGCTCTGTCCCTCAGCCCCTTGGGGAACAGGGACTATGGCAGGTCCTAGTGCTCTTGTGATTTCCAGATCATCACTGTAGGCACCATCTGCTTCTCCAGCACAGCAGAAGTCCTTTTGCTGAAGCTGTTCAACGTCCTGACTTCCAGGAGACACAGAGTTTGCTCAGGTTAAGTGCTTGGTAGGATTCCGTTGTTTCCTTTCCCCCCTGATGCAGTTAGAGGAGTAGTGAGGACACCTGCAGAACATCTCTCAAGGAGTCAGTGACCAGCAGAGCACACGGTGGCAAGTGTGGCATGTGAATCCACCCACTGAGGCAGGTTCCATCCGGGACATGCGGGAATTTCCTGTTCTGTCAGGAATATCAAGCTGCTTCTTGGGAAGTATCTCCTCAAGCGCTGCACAGCGGACATAAGGAGACAGTTTGAGTCAATTTGAGAGCTCCTCAGGAGACAGTGTGGGGCATCCTGCCTTGGCCTCCTAAAGAAAAGTCAAAACACTTCAGGGTTTCTTGGTCAGTGTAAGGAAAAAAAATCAGTAAATAAAAATAAAAAAAATGTAGAACTTGTCATGTTACAGAGAACTCCTAGAAAATAATATTTGCATTTTCATGGACTATAAGGAGTTTTCTAAGGGGTAGAGCATACATCATAGACAGACGTGGCCAGGAAAAATAAGTAAATAAGTAAAGAAAAGAACAAAACTTTTGCAAACGCCAAGGTCATAAGATAGATTGCAATAACCATCTTACACTGGACAAATACCAACGCAGGAGCTCGGGTATCAGTTTCACTCTGAAACACTGAAGTTCCACATTGCCTGCATGAAGGATATATTCTAGCTTTAAACATTCCAGGATGGCTCAGATTGGAAAGGGCCTTCAGAGACCTTGTTCATCCTCACGCTTTGACAGGGCTACCTCCAGCAGGCGGCCCAAGACCCTGCCCAGACACCTGTTCAGTATTGCCAGGGCTGGAAACTCCACTGCCTTCCTCTGCAGCCTGTTCCTATGCTCAGACACCTTCCTTATTTTCAGAAAAACCTTCCTGTGTTTCAATTTGTGCCCATTACCTTTCATCATTGTCACTGAGCATCACTGAAAAAAATCTGGACCTGTCCTTATCACAGCCTCCCTTTGGATACTTAAGCACATTGATAAAACTCTCCTCCGTCCTCTCTTCTCCAGGCTATGCAGCCCCAGCTCGCTCAGCTACACCTCATATGAGAGAGGCTCCAGTCCCCTAATCGTCTAAGGGGCCCTTAGCTGGACTTACTCCAATAACACCATGTCTCTTCTAGACTGGATCACCCTCCTTCAAACTGCTGCAAGATGCTTTTGTCCAAGAATCAATGCATAAGTTTCACACATAACTCATCATTTCTTAACTGCAAGCAGCTGTAGTTTGGTGAATATCCTAAACACCTCCACCTGCTTCTCAAGAGGGGGGAGCTGCAGTTCAAGGCATCACCTGGCCGGTCCCAGCCCTGCGTTGGGCGCCAGGAATGGGTTAGAGTGACAGCAGCTCCTGGCACTCCTGGCCTGCTTAAGTCGTAGTGTTTTGGTTAGAAATGCTGCTATGGTGGTTAATAACCTGGCTCTTTTAAGCTCAAGGAATGAGGAACTTTGCAAAGAGATTGTTAAGCTCCACAAAAAACATTTACACCAGGTTTGTTTTCCACTGAAATATCACCAAAACCCTGCAATTGAAATGGGTGGGAAGGAAGGAGTGGCAGCTGCATGCTGGGCTTGGCCTGGCCATGGTGGCGGCAGTTGGTACCAGGCCATGCCCCGGTGCTCCTGCAGAGAGGCGCTGCGCGAGGGCGCCTGCCTTGGCTGGCAGACGGGTGCGTTTGGCCGCACACCTTGCTGCGCTGCTCCAGCAGCCCCACACTGCCCCTTGCAGAGGCTGTGGGGAGCGGGTGCTGCGGCCCCTTGTGGGGACTCTGTTTGGTGAGGGCAGCACATCCCTGTGCTGCCCAAGGACAGCAACGGCTTCCCATGGACGTCCACGTGGACAGGGACACAGGGCTTCTCATCCATGGCTTCAATAGAGACGGGGCTCCTTGGAGCGGAGGCCCTGGAGACCACAGCGCTTGCACAAGAGGCCGGCACGGCGGCTCGCAGAGCGCACCGCAAGCACACGGGCTGCTGGCAGGAGGGCGCTGGGCTGGGCTGAGGTGTGCGGGGGAAGAGAGGCTACGTGTCCTGGTACCTGCCCGTGCTGCACTTGATCCCCTAACCTAGAGCTAAGCACTCAGCTCTTGGGAGTTTGTTCACTTGCTGGGAAGTTCAACCAAACCTGCTTTCCACCCCTGTATTTGGCTGTTTCCCAAGCTGCTTCCAAAGGGGAGAAAAGACCCCCCCTGCTCTGCACAGGTGCCCAGGATGCAGTGTCCCTGTCCCCTGCGCCGCGGGGCTGCACTGCCCCAGGGAGCAGCTCCTGTCCTGCGCACCGGCCTCCCTGATGCCGCCGTGAGCAGCACAGGAACAGGCGCACGGCTTAGAGATCCTCCGCTAAAAGCCAAGTGGCCTCTCAACACATGGCCAAACTCTCATGCCATAATTTAACTCTTTGTGTGCTGCTGAATTGCTGCTGGAACCAAAGGAACCAGGGTTTGACACGATCCCAATTCTGTATTTTGAGACAGTGTTTGGGGAAGGGGAAGGCAGAGGGAGAGGAGGGTAAATCCCCTTTGTCTATAATCCCTGGCCCATTGCCCCAGATAAAACTGGAGCCAAACACTCAGCCTGCAATTGCACTCCCAGCACCAATAGAGTTAAGGGGGAAGGCAAGGCTGCTCTCAGCCACAGCACATGGCACCTGCAAGGTGCACGGCAGGACAAGAAAAGGAGCCCAGCAGCACACCAGGGGCTCCCAGGCAACCACCAACTCACAAGGGCTCTGTTGAGGACATGCACACCCGGCCCTGGGCACAACTGCCCTTCGCACTCATTGCACTGCCAAGGAACATGTCTAGACCATGGAAAAGAAAGCTGTCTCGAGACTATCAGGCGGTAAGGGCAGGAGTGGAGCAGGGAAGAAAGATGAAGGCATTCAAGGATGCTTGCAGGGGTGTAAGCAGAGCCCCAATTGGAGTCCGGCCTCTGGGCAGGCAGCCACCAGCAGCACCATGGGGCTGCGTGAGGAGCCCTCCTTGGCACCCAGGAAGCCCAAGGCCACGCACTGCTCTCTGCCGCCTCCAGCCCTGGCAATACTGAACAGGTGTCTGGGCAGGGTCTTGGGCCGCCTGCTGGAGGTAGCCCTGTCAAAGCGTGAGGATGAACAAGGTCTCTGAAGGCCCTTTCCAATCTGAGCCATCCTGGAATGTTTAAAGCTAGAATATATCCTTCATGCAGGCAATGTGGAACTTCAGTGTTTCAGAGTGAAACTGATACCCGAGCTCCTGCGTTGGTATTTGTCCAGTGTAAGATGGTTATTGCAATCTATCTTATGACCTTGGCGTTTGCAAAAGTTTTGTTCTTTTCTTTACTTATTTACTTATTTTTCCTGGCCACGTCTGTCTATGATGTATGCTCTACCCCTTAGAAAACTCCTTATAGTCCATGAAAATGCAAATATTATTTTCTAGGAGTTCTCTGTAACATGACAAGTTCTACATTTTTTTTTATTTTTATTTACTGATTTTTTTTTCCTTACACTGACCAAGAAACCCTGAAGTGTTTTGACTTTTCTTTAGGAGGCCAAGGCAGGATGCCCCACACTGTCTCCTGAGGAGCTCTCAAATTGACTCAAACTGTCTCCTTATGTCCGCTGTGCAGCGCTTGAGGAGATACTTCCCAAGAAGCAGCTTGATATTCCTGACAGAACAGGAAATGCCTGCATGTCCCAGATGGAACCTGCCTCAGTGGGTGGATTCACATGCCACACTTGCCACCGTGTGCTCTGCTGGTCACTGACTCCTTGAGAGATGTTCTGCAGGTGTCCTCACTACTCCTCTAACTGCATCAGGGGGGAAAGGAAACAACGGAATCCTACCAAGCACTTAACCTGAGCAAACTCTGTGTCTCCTGGAAGTCAGGACATTGAACAGCTTCAGCAAAAGGTCTTCTGCTGTGCTGGAGAAGCAGATGGTGCCTACAGTGATGATCTGGAAATCACAAGAGCACTAGGGCCTGCCATAGTCCCTGTTCCCCAAGGGGCTGAGGGACAGAGCAGCCTCCATCGTGGTCCCCAGTACGGGGCCCTTCCTGGCAGCAGCCCCTTTCTGCACCAGCTGCCTCCGGGGACACTGCCCCCCGTGACATGGTCCCTGAGCGTGTCCCAGCCCTGCTGGGCCCTGTGTCCCCCAGGGGCTCGTGGAGTTCGGCCCTGCATCTCCAGGCCCCGTATCCCTGGGGCGGGACAGCTTCCCTTTGCCTGTGGCTTGCGCCCTGAGGGGACCCATTGTGTGCGGCACCCGGAGAGTTGAGAGCTGCCCCGCGGTGGGGCTGGGGGTTCTTCCCCTTTGGGCATCCTGTGGGACACGTGTGCAGGTCAGGTGAAGGAAGGCCCTACACTTAGGGATTAATAGCAGGTTGATTTTTAATTGTCCTTGGTATAAGAATCTAATTTGACACATTTTGAGGATGCCCTGAGGCCTTCCCAAATCTCGTACACAGAATTGCTAGCATCATACATGAGGGAAGCACTACTTGTACGTGGTAAATGCTAGCACATTTCTTCCTGAATGTTCAGAGGATTCTCATCCTTGCAAGCAGTTTCCTTTAGTGCAGGGTGCCGGGTTAAGGGTAAGGGAGGGATTCTCACGGTCCAGCCATAAGTGTTGGTCAGGTGTCATTCCCGATTCCTGCTCCGCTTATCAGTGCTAGGCCCTGTCATTTATACAATTAGGTGGAAGAAGACAGGGCCATGATACGGTCATCCTCATAAGGTGATCCTTCCAGAATCTGCAGACAAATTGTGTAAGATTCTCTGCTCCCTGCAGCATGAGTGAGTGGCATTGTGCACTGCCAGTGGGTGCCTCTGCAAGACTTTCCAGATTCTTATTTGAGCAGTCCTTGAAAAGTGCATGCAAACTCCAGCATATGTTCTTGCTGCATCAGTGTCTGTGTGTGCCTTTTTGTTTGCCCATTCCATATGTATTGTTGGAGGGAGGTATTTGAGTAGGGCAGGTGGATTACTCTAGGCCTGAAGAGAAAAGTGTATTGTTGACAGAGATTTTATGTGGAATGTGTGGGTGTTGGGGACAGCTTTTTAGTAGGGAAATGCTGCAAAGGGAGATGTAGCTGTGGTGCCCGTGCTGGGAAGGGATGAAAGGAAGCAGGGGCAGTGTTTGGAGGCTTCGCTAAGCATGCAGTGGCTAGTGATTTTAGCTGTGAGGCCTGTCTTTTGTGGGAGGTGATTGAGCAGGGTGACCATGCTGGTAGCAAGGTGTGAGAAATGTGGTGTAATGGTTGGGAGGGAATGAAGCAGAGCAAGCAGGTGTTGTGAGGCTGCCCTCCTCATAGAGAGTGAAGGCTTTGTTCTGTCAGTCATTTACATATAAATCCCCCTTGCCGGTGCACATGTGCAGCATGAACAAAGAACTGTGTGAATGAAGCATGCAGCTTCCCGAATGCATGAATGAAGCATGCAGCAACATGAATGAAGGGCAGCATGAATGAAGGACTACCATCTTTACATGTGCTTTGGTGAAATCCTGGCTCCAGAAATGACTTCTCAAGCAAACTCTCTTAAGCAGCTCTGTGGAGGGGAGTTTGGGAGGTCTGCTTGACAACAGGTCAAGCAGGAGGCAGCAATGTGCCCTTGTGTCAAGGATGGCCAGAGGGATGCTGGCCTGCACGAGGAGGAGTGTTGGCAGCAGGTGGAGGGGGCTGATCGTGCCCCTCTCCTCAGCTCTGCTCAGGCCACACCTGGACTCTTGTGTGCAGAAATATTGTGAGCTGCCCAGGACAAGAGGAATGTGGAACTTGCAGAGTGTGACCAGCTTAGTGCCGCAAAGATGATGAAGGAACTGGAGCGTCTATCTTATGAGGAAAGAGTAAGCGATTTGGGCCTGTTTATCCTGGAAAAGACAAGAGTGAGAGGGGAACGTATCAACAGGTACAATCAGCTGAGGGGAGGATGTAAAAAGGACAGGGCCAAACTCGTTCTCAGTGGCACCCAGCAATAGCCCAAGGGCTAAAGAGTACAAATTGCAACACAGTTTCAATGGGCATAAATTGCAACACACTTTCAATGTGCATATGAGGAAGAGCTTTTTGACAGTTAGGATGACGGAGCACTGGAAGCGGGTGTCCAGCAAGGTTGTGCAGGCTCCCTCTTTGGAGCTCTTCCAAACCCTCCTGGGTGTGATCCTGTGCAACACGCCTAAGGGGTCCCTGCTTGTGCAGGAGGGGGTTGGACTGATGATCTCGAGAGGTCCCTTCCAAAGTCAACCCCTGTGTGACTGTGTGACTTGGGAGGGCTCCGCGGGCATCCAAGGCGGCAGTGATGTTGGAAGGGCAGTGGTGGGGTTTTGTCAGGCCGTAAGGCCTCTTCTCCTGTGGCACTGAGTTGTCGCCATGAGCAGGTGGCAGATGGCCCTGCAGACGGCAGAGGGACAGAGCAGCCTCCATCGTGGTCCCCAGCACGGGGCCCTTCCTGTCAGCAGCCCATTTCTGCACCAGCTGCCTCCGGGGCACTGCCCCCCGTGACATGGTCCCTGAGCGTGTCCCAGCCCTGCAGGGCCCTATGTCCCCCAGGGGCTCGTGGAGTTCGGCCCTGCATCTCCAGGCCCCGTGTCCCTGGGGCGGGACAGCTTCCCTTTGGCTGTGGCTTGGGCACTGTGGGGACACGTTGTGTGCGGCACCCGGAGAGTTGAGAGCTGCCCCGCGGTGGGGCTGGGGCTTCTTCCCCTTTAGGCATCCCCAGGGCCACGTGTGAATGGAAGCCCAGGAAGGAATTTTTTGCTGTTGCTCCCGTGCCCCTGGTGCACACAGGGCTCCACACAGACACGTGCAGTGGGGATGCCTTTTGTGCCTGAGTTTGCTTGGAAAAAAAAAAAGCAACATATGAACAATGATACAGGAATATATATTTAAACAACAACAAAATAGAATAGCAATAACAACAATAACAACAACAATAACGACAACAACAACAGTAACAACAATATCAAAAATAATATAAACAATATCAACAACTAAGAACTACTGTGACACTACAGAGAAAAAAATCCACAAAAGAGTCCAGGGCCGGAGTCCTCATGCCCAGCGCTTCCAGGCAGCAGCCAGAGTGAAGGGGAGCTTGGCCTGCAAGGGAAAAGGGGGCATGAGCAGGGCCGAGGAGCGGCTCGGGGGCTCCCGTGGAGCAGAGGCTCTTTGGCGGCTGCGCGGGCTCTTTGGCAGCAGCGCTGCCGTCATTGGTGCCCTGGCAGAGGCTTGGCGTGGCCAGCGCAGCCCAGAGGCCGGCAGAGGGGCTGAGGCAGCAGGTGCCCAGGCCTTGGGCGCTCCTGCGCCCTGTGCAGCTCTGCCCCGGCGCCGCGGCCCGCCAGAGCGCCCGCACACCTGGGCCAGGCTCCCGCGCGGCTGCTCCCCAAAGGCAGCGCGGAGCAGCGCCAAGGGGCCGGGCACAGCTCCAGCTCTGCCCGTGCAGCCGGCAGCAGGGACCATACCTGGGGGCTGCAGCCGGAGCTCTCCCAGTCCATGGGCTCCTCCTGGCTGCAGCCGACCAGGCCGCTGCTCCCCACAATCTGGAAGAGAGCAAGAGACCTTGGTGGGGACAGTGTGTCGGGAAGCACAAGGATAAGGGCATCCAGTGGCTGCAAGGACTGTACCTGGCTGCTGCCGTAATCGAGCCACTCCATCGGCTCCGACCCATTCCCTGCCAGCCCCCCATCCATATGTGGAGCCTGTAAGAGAGAAGGAAGAATTTGCAGGACAGGTCACAGAGCTGGGTGGCTCTGGCCCCACGGTTCCTCTTGCAGCGGGAAGCAGGAAAGAGGGAAGGGACCGGGCTGAGCCCCATTTTTCCCTGTTCAGCTGGAAGAAGGGGAAATACCTGGAGACTACAGGTCGAGGTCTCCCAATCCATGGGTTCTTCGTTGTTGCAGCCGACAAGATTGCCGGTGCTCGGATTCTGGAAGAGAGCAGGAGAGCTTGTGGGGACGGTCATGGTGGCAGCGCTGGCTCTGTGCGCAGGGTCTCGTGTCCCCTGCATGTGCAGGGCAGGCGGTGCACAGAGCCAGGGCGCCAGGCTCAGGCAGCAGCCCCCGAGGCCTTGGCCGCTCCTGGCCCTGGCGCAGCTCTGCCCCAGCACCCAGGCCTGCCAGAGCTCCCTGCCACCTCTGCCACCAGCCCTGCGGCTGCTCTCGCAGAGCCAAACGCCAGCCGTCCCCGCGCAGCCTCTGCCTGCACGCACAGTACCTGCACAGAGCTTTCCCACTCCATGTCCTCAACTTCAGTATTAGCCATTTTCTTTCACTCTCCTGAGTCTGCAACGGAATGGAATTGTTTACATTTGCAGCCATGAGCACCAAGTGTCGCGCGGTGGCTTTGGGGCCTCCCCCGGAAGGCAGCGCCCAGGCTGCCCTGCAGCCCCGCAGCTCCCCTGCATCTTGTGGGCACCACGGGTGGCCCCTGGTGCTGCGCGGCCCTGCTGCTCACCTGGCCTTGCTGCTGCGTGGCCAGCACTGGGGCCACTGTGAGGCGCAGCCCTGGGAAGCATCCGTGTTCCCGTGGCGATAACTGCCCCTCTGGGATGTTCCACTGCTGCGTGGGGGGAGGAGGGCAGTGGCAGGGGCCAGGGGGGCCGCCGTGAGGAAGGGTCTGCGTGTGCTGGACTCCCCCTGGCACTGCTGAGCCTGGCAGCAGAGAGCAGTGCATGGCCTTGGGCTTGCTGGGTGCCAAGGAGGGCTCCTCACGCAGCCCCATGGTGCTGCTGGTGGCTGCATGGAAGCTCTGCTTCCACCCCTGCAAACTGCTTTGAATGCCTTCATCTTTCTTCCCTGCTCCACTCCTGCCCTTACAGCCCTATTTCCTAAAGAAGATTTTGTTTTCCATGGTCGAGACGTGTTCCTTGGTAGTGCAATGAGCACGAAGGGCAGTTGTGCCCTGGGACCAGGTGTACATGTCCTCAGCAGAGCCCTTGTGAGTTGGTGGTGGCCTGGGAGCCCCTGGTGCTGCTGGGCTCCTTCTCTTGTCCTGCCGTGCACCTTGCAGGTGCCATGTGCTGTGGCTGAGAGCAGCCTTGGTGCGGCTCCTGCACTGCTGCCCCTGCCACGGCTTCCTAGGGCTGCAGAGGGCAGAGCAGGCACAAATGTGCCCTCAGCAGCAGCAGGGACCTGCAGCTGCTGCAGCTCTGCCCAGCACTGGGCTACAATGCTCACTTGCTAACGGAGATGAATTCCTTACACTCAGCTATGAACGCTAAAGCCAGGAGCAGATGGAGCAGGAGATCCTCCTCACGCAGGGGAAAACCCTCCAAAAGCAAGCAGCGCAATCCCTGCCACCAAAGTGCTGGAGCCCAGAGGAGCATCTTGCTGCTGGCCAAGCTTGCTTGCTGGCATGCCACAAGGGGCTGCTGCTGGACAGAGAAACCTCCATCCTGGTCCTCAGATCTTGGCATCACTCATTCCAACGGAAATGCTCTTGGCATCTCTGACATCACAAGCCCAGAAACAAGAACCCTTCTTATCCATTGTCACCTTTTTCTAAGTAAAGACCAAACTTCGTAAATATATTTTAAGTGAGTGACTTTCCCAAGTATGGAAACCTGTGCTGTGCTTGCTGAAGCCAAGGCACCCTCTCCTTTGACTCTTTTGGTGCTGGGAGTGCGATTGGAGGCTGAGTGTTTGGGTCCAGTTTTATCCGGGGCGATGGGCCAGGGATTATAGAGCAGAGGGGATTTACCCTCCTCTCCCTCTGCCTCCCCCTTCCCCAAACACAGTCTCAGAATACGCAATGGGGATCGTGTCAAACCCTGGTTGCTTTGGTTCCAACAGCAGTTCAGCGGCACACAAAGAGTTAATTTGTGGCATGAGAGTTTGGCCATGTGTGAAGAGGCCACTTGGCTTTTAGCGGAGGATCTCTAAGCCGTGCGCCTGTTCCTGTGCTGATCACGGCGGCATCAGGGAGGCCGGTGCGCAGGACAGGAGCTGCTCCCTGGGGCAGTGCAGCCCCGCGGCGCAGGGGACAGGGACACTGCATCCTGGGCACCTGTGCAGAGCAGGGGGGATCTTTTCTCCCCTTTGGAAGCAGCTTGGGAAACAGCCAAATACAGGGGTGGAAAGCAGGTTTGGTTGAACTTCCCAGCAAGTGAACAAACTCCCAAGAGCTGAGTGCTTAGCTCTAGGTTAGGGGATCAAGTGCAGCACGGGCAGGTACCAGGACACGTAGCCTCTCTTCCCCCGCACACCTCAGCCCCAGCCCAGCGCCCTCCTGACAGCAGCCCGTGTGCTTGCGGTGCACTCCGCGAGCCGCTGTGCCGACCTCTTGTGCAAGCGCTGTGGCCTCCAGGGCCTCCGCTCCAAGGAGCCCCATCTCTATTGAAGCCATGGATGAGAAGCCCTGTGTCCCTGTCCACGTGGACGTCCATGGGAAGCCGTTGCTGTCCTTGGACAGCACAGGGACACGCTGCCCTCACCAAACAGAGTCCCCACAGGGGGCCGCAGCACCCGCTCCCCACAGCCTCTGCAAGGGGCAGTGTGGGGCTGCTGGAGCAGCGCAGCAAGGTGTGCGGCCAAACGCACCCGTCTGCCAGCCAAGGCAGGCGCCCTCGCGCAGCGCCTCTCTGCAGGAGCACCGGGGCATGGCCTGGTACCAACTGCCGCCACCACGGCCAGGCCAAGCCCGGGATGCAGCTGCCACTCCTTCCTTCCCACCCATTTCAATTGCAGGGTTTTGGTGACATTCCAGAAAAAAATACTTTTTTGAGGAAATTGGGCTATAAGGGCAGGAGGGAAGCAGGAAAAAAAGATCAAGACACTCAAGGCTGCTGGCAGGGGTGGAAGCAGAGCCCCAAGTGCAGCCCGGCCTCTGGGCAGGCAGCCGCCAGCAGCACCATGGGGCTGCATGAGGAGACCTCCTTGGCACCCAGCAAGCCCAAGGCCACGCACTGCTCTCTGCTGCCAGGCTCAGCAGTGCCAGGGGGAGTCCAGCACACGCAGACCCTTCCTCACAGCGGCCCCCCTGGCCCCTGCCGCTGCCCTCCTCCCCCCACGCAGCAGTGGAACATCCCAGAGGGGCAGTTATCGCCACGGGAACACGGATGCTTCCCAGGGCTGCGCCTCACAGTGGCCCCAGTGCTGGTCACGCAGCAGCAAGGCCAGGTGAGCAGCAGGGCCGCGCAGCACCAGGGGCCACCCATGGTGCCCACAAGATGCAGGGGAGCTGCGGGGCTCCAGGGTAGCCTGCGCGATGCCTCCCAGGGGAGGCCCCAAAGCCACCGTGCGACACTTGGTGCTCATGCTGCAAAAGTAAACATTTCCATTCCATTGCAGAGTCAGTAGAGTGAAAAAAATGGAAAAAGAAGTAGTTGAAGAGATGGAGTGGGAGAGCTCATCGCAGGTACTGTGCGTGCAGGCAGAGGCTGTGCGGGGACGGCTGGTGTTTGGCTCTGTGAGAGCAGCCGCAGGGCTGGTGGCAGAGGTGGCAGGGAGCTCTGGCAGGCCTGGGTGCTGGGGCAGAGCTGAACCAGGGCCAGGAGCGGCCAAGGCCTCTGGGGCTGCTGCCTGAGCCTGGTGCCCTGGCTCTGTGCACCGCCTGCTCTGCGCACGCGGGGGACACGAGGCCCCGCGCACAGAGCCAGCGCTGCCATCATGACCGTCCCCACAAGCTCTCCTGCTCTCTTCCAGACTCTGGGAGCCGAAGGCCTGGGCAGCTGCAGTTGCGAGGAGCCCATGGAGTAGGAGAGCTCCAGCTGCAACATCCAGGTATTGCCCCAGCTTCTGGCAGCATCAGGAGATCTGGGGCTCATCTCGGCCCCTTCCCTCTTTACTCTTTCTGAAATTAGGAAGAGAGGTCCTAGGGACCAAGGAGCGCTGGCTCTGGATCCTGCCCTGCAAAGGCCTCTTGCTCTCTTGCAGGCTCCATGCATGAATGGGAGCTCCACAGGGGACCATCCTGAGCCAATGGAGTGGCTCAGTTATGGCAGCAGCCAGGTACAGTCCTTGCAGCCACTGGACGCCCTTGTCCTTCCCCTTTCGCACACACCGTCCCCACCAAGCTCTCCTCCTCTCTTCCAGACCATGGGGAGCAGTGGCCTGGTTGGCTGCAGCACAGAGGAGCCCATGGACTGGGAGAGCTCCAGCTGCAGCCCCCAGGTATGGTCCCTGCTGCCGGCTGTACAGGCAGAGCTGGGGCTGTGCCCGGCCCCTTGGCGCTGCTCCGCGCTGCCTTTGGGGAGCAGCCGCGCGGGAGCCTGGCCCAGGTGTGCGGGCGCTCTGGCGGGCCGCGGCGCCGGGGCAGAGCTGCACAGGGCGCAGGAGCGCCCAAGGCCTGGGCACCTGCTGCCTCAGCCCCTCTGCCGGCCTCTGGGCTGCGCTGGCCACGCCAAGCCTCTGCCAGGGCACCAATGACGGCAGCGCTGCTGCCAAAGAGCCCGCGCAGCCGCCAAAGAGCCTCTGCTCCACGGGAGCCCCCGAGCCGCTCCTCGACCCTGCTGACGCCTCCTTTTCCCTTGCAGACCAAGCTCCCCTTCACCCTGGTTGCTGCCAGGAAGCGCTGGGCATGAGGACTCCGGCCCTAGAATATTTTGTGGATTTTTATGTATGTAGTTTCACAGTAGTTTTGATTGTTTTTGATATTTTTATATTGTTATTGATATTGTTGTTGTTACTGTTGTTAATATTATTGTTGTTATTGTTATTCTTTTTTGTTCTTGTTTAAATATATATTCCTGTATCATTTTTCATATGTTGCGTGTTTTTTCCAATCGAGCACAGGTGCAAAAAGTATCCCCACTGCAGGTGTGTCTGTGGAGCCCCAGGATTTCAGGCACCAGGAGCAGGGGGCGACATTAAAAAGGTCCCTCTGGGACTTCCCTTCACACGTGGCCCTGGGGATGTCCAAAGGGTTAGAAGCCCCAGCCCCACCGCGGGGCAGCTCTCCACTCTCCGGGTGCCGCACACAATGTGTCCCCACAGTGCCCAAGCCACAGGCAAAGGGAAGCTGTCGCGCCCCAGGGATACAGGGCCTGGAGATGCAGGGCCGAGCTCCCCGAGTCTCTGGGGGACACAGGGCCCTGCAGGGCTGGGACACGCTCAGGGACTGTGTCATATCGGGCAGTGTCCCCGGGGGCAGCTGGTGCAGAAATGGGCTGCTGCCAGGAAGGGCCCCGTGCTGGGGAGCACGATGGAGGCTGCTCTATCACTTGCCAGCCCCAGGAACAGGGATCAGGTCATCAAGGAAGGTCCTGCAGCTCCACGGTGGCTCTGTGAAGAGCCCATTTGCTCTGCTCATACTGTGTGACACTCGTGTCCTTGCGCTGCCTACAGCCTTTCCCAGCCTTTCCGTGGCCTGAGCTGCCTGCCATTTCCAGCACAAAGAGCTCCGGGAAGGCCCGTGCTGAGCACTGCAGGTGAGCGCTGGGCCAGAGGAGCTGCCCTTGCTAAGGGGCCCTCCCTGTGCGCAGGGCTCAGAGCGCAGCAAAGCAAGCTGCAAGCTCCCTGCCACGCAGAGAAGGCAGGAGCTGCCAAGAGCAGGGCCCCGCGCTGCAGGGCCGCACGAGGGCAGAGCGTCTCCCACAGCTGCTCTCTGCCCTGCACCAGCTTCCAGAGGCACCTTTGTCCCCAGGGTGCAGCTGGGCCCTGCGTGCAGCAGCCGCCCAGGTGTCCACGTGCAGGGGGAAGGTGTCCTTCCCTCAGCACCACAGAGAACACGTTGGCCCTATTACATTCTCCCCTCAGCTAGCTGTACATGTGGAGAAGATCCCCTCTCAATCTTCTCGCTTAGTCTTTGCTCATAAGAGAGAAGCTTGAAGCCCTTAATCACGTGGTCACCTTCCAGATGGAACTGGTTGGCTCTGGGCTCCTGGCTCTGGAGAGCCCGGGAGAGGTGAAACGGCCTCCCAGGCCCTTGGGGCCCTTCCGATGTTGACCAGACGAGTGGACACAAGAGTCTGGGTCACTGTGGCCATCTGCTGCTGTTCACTCCTCAGTCTGGATGCCAGGAGGAAATTGATGCATGGCATCACACATGCACGGCATGACATATTCAGTCATAGATTATTATAAAAACCTTTATACTGAACTATGGTTGCTCATTCTTTTTCTCTATTCCTTTTCCTTTTTCTTTTCCTTTTCCTTTCTCTTTTACTTTTTCTTCTTTTCCTTTTCCTTTTCCTTGTCCTTTCTCTTTTCCTTTCTCTTTCTCTTTTTCCTATTCTTTTCTCTTTTTTTATTCGTATCCTTTTTTATTTTTTTTCTTTTTTTCTTCCCTTTTTTCCATTACTTTCATTACTCTTCCTTCCATTCCTTCCTTTCATTTGTTCCATCACTCTCTGGACACGAAGGGAACCTCTGAAGCCACACCCAGAAAGGAACAATGTTTCTTTTGTAGAAATGTGTATCCATTCCAATGCCAGGCAGTGGAGTTTCATGATCCCTTACAGAGCTGGGAATGAGAGTGTGGTGTCTGGCAAAACCAGACATGTAAGGAGAAAGAGAAGGAGGATGTTGGCAGGTTGCAGCATATGATGCACACGGACTCCAGTGTAACGTACCAAGGACCTTCTCTCGAGCATCAAATACAATTTCTATACCGTACTGCCCCTGATATAATTCCTTATTTGCACAAAGCATGTGAAGATGGTTGCTAAATAAGCCAACAGTCTAACTAATTACGCGCAAGGTTATCCCATCAGCTATGCATTTGTGGCCTTGCAGATGCCAGTAATCAGCTGGCTCCGTGCCATCTCCAATTACTCCCTGAAGTAAGTTTTGCATGGGAAGAGCGAAGGGAGGTCCAGTATTCACTGGTCCTTCAAGGTCATGGGAGAGCGCTGTTCCATCTCAAGCTGCACCGTCTGCCACGGCTCCCCCTGTTTTGTTTAGCCAGGCCGCTGACAAAAGGAGCTGCCCTGATTTGGGCTTCAGGCTTTTTCGCTCTTCTCATCTAGGCCTGCATATTTCATGTATATGAGTAATTATATTTATTCGTATATATTCACATACATATTCATATCTATTCATACATGAATAATTTTTTCATATATGAATAAATATATATATTTCATATACTTTCATATACATTTTCTCATATATATATTTTCATATATGAATTATATTTTTTCATATATCCATATACATACCCAAATATATATATTATATGTATGTATGCTTCTATGCTTGTATTTATTTATATATATTCATATTCATGAACTATATATGTTCATAGTATATATGTTTTACAGTAATTATTATATTTGTCAATATATATAAAACATATATATTCATAATATACATGCTTCATATTAATAATAATATTTATTATTTATTCATATATACATTCTTCCCCTTTTTTATGATTAGTGCTTGTTACACAAAACAAAGCATTACACTTTGTGATACTCAGATTAGATACTAATAAAAACACACATGGATGTGAAATGCATACCATAACCTTCTGACTGTGAAGAATGGTCTAATTAGCCTCAGAATGGTTGCTATTAGTCAATAATTGAGAAAGGTTTCTTTTTTAAAAAAAAAAATCCATATGCCATTATTGTCAATTAGAGGGGATGGATCCCATTATGAATGCAGTAAATTTGTGTGAAGGTTATAGGTATTCACTATCTCATCTCATAGGATTCACTCATCACACATAAAAACATCCATAATATTCTATATTGGATATCCATATTAATCATATAGGTTAAAAGCATAAACTACTAATTATATAGGTTGAGATCAATGCACAGAAAAGCATAAACTATTAATTATATAGGTTAAGATCAATGTACATAGCAGAATAAAATTGCAAACCACCACATCTATTCCCTACTGCACCAAATGTTGAAAAATGATTCATGATTCACTCCAATAGATCATTGGTTTTCAACTCCTGTGCTTGGCTGCAATTCTCCTGTGGCTGTGACTCCTCTGTCGTCAAGTAAGGCTTTACAGTTTTTGCTGGTAACCAGCGAGGACCTGTGCTGTTGCCGTTCAAAGCGGCGCGGCGACCTGGTTCAGGAACGGCACGGCGACCACCCCCAGGCCGCTCGGGCCATCAGCTCGCTGACACCAATGTGGTGGACGGCAAATGGTGTTTATTGATGGGTAACAAGGTGTTATATAGCTAAGGTTTACAACGTCACATCCGTCTGCTTACATCATAAACTAACACTATTGGCTATTAGGGGCCCTACCTTTCCGTACAGCACGATATCTTCCGGCCGCCAGACCCTAACTATCTGCAACATTTCTCCCCTCCCTATGCATAACAAAACTAGCTAAAATATCTTATTCTTACATATTCTTATCTTATTCTAATTACTTATTCTCATTATTATCTTATTCTTATTACTATCTTATCTTATTGTGATCAATTATTCTAAATATTATCTTACTCTTACTTATTGTCATTATTACCTTATCCTTATTACTTACTCTTATTATTATATTACTCTTACTTATTCTTATTATTATATTATTCTATTCTTATAGTTTATAACAATCTTAAAATTATATATCATAAACTTGACATAAAAACATAGGCACAAAGTGTAGAAGGTAGGGGATGACAGGTAATACCACGGTATAGGAATAGGGTGTACCTTGGGATAACTTGGGGATAATACTGAGTGGATATATTCTTAAAGCCGTTGTCAACATTCCACTAACATGATATTAATCCTTTCTAGCCGACTCTTGGCAAACGGCATGAGCTTATTCAATATACAGGGTCCAAAGATCAGTGTCATCATGATCATTGTGATCGGCCCTATCAAGGTGGATATCAGGGTGGTTAACCACGGCGAACCGGTGAACAAATTTTCGTACCAGCTGCGTTTGGAACAGGGTTCAATGGGTGCTGGTTGGCAAGGCGTGGCACTGAAAACTGGTGACCCTGTAGTTACTTTTGTACTAATTACTCGAGATTGTTCCATCTGTTGAAGTACCCATTTAAAGGGCTGGTGTGACTCTACCTGTCCTATAGTGACAAGCTGCAAAATTAAGATCACGCAAAGGCATCGCGGCCCCCTCTTGCGGAGGCTGTTTTGTTGTTTTCTGGATTCGGTCGGCGTGGAACTCACAGGCTCGGGCGGGACGCCTGTCACCAGGGCGTCCGATGATCCGGTCCTGTGAACAGAAACTCACAATTTTCATTAGTTTTAATTTGAAGGTCTGGTTTAACAGACTTAAGCGGGCACCACTTGACTCTGCCATCTTTCCTGACAGTGACCTTTGGGTCGATCTCGGCGTGGGGGGAGCGCTGCCAGCGAGTCCCCCAGTCAAGGGCAGTTTACTGCGACGTGGCCTGCCTGGCTACATTTAGAACCTGCCATCACGTTGGCTATTGCGGTGTGAACAGACACCTGAATTGGGGTCAGATGCTCTTCCTTTGCAACATGCTTAATCATGTCTGCGATACTTGACCCCGCCGGCAATGATCGCAGGATTTCTTTGGTTGCCGAATTGCATTGTTGGCGTAAACATCCTGCTACGACCAGGCCTTTTGCCTCCGTGGGCAGGGACAAAGAGTCGACCGCTGCCTGGAGACGATCTACAAATTGTGTAAAGCTCTCACTTTCACTTTGCTTTATTGAGGACCATGGCGATAGTCTGGCAACAACTCTACAGGCTGTGCGAATGGCTTCTCTGGCCGCACGAGTAGTTGTCATAACTTCATGGGCCCGCAGGCCATGGGCTTGCGCCTGGGGGGTGATCATTGTTGGATCTGCACCCATTAACCGCTGCAGGCTGGAGCCGTGTAATGGATGATCTGCCCCAGTTACTTGGGCTAAACACTTTGTACAGTTGTCTTCCCATTCTTGTTTGAAAACGATCATCCCTGCTCCACCAAAGATTAGCCTACAAGTTTGTTTTATATCGAACGGGACCAGATCGTCCCCCCCAAAGATACCATCTATGAGGGTCGAGACCATGGCAGAATTAGTCCCTTTATCTGCAATTGCTTTAACAATCGCTTGTATATCCTTAGATTTTATCGGCGAGTGGACCCTCTGTCCCCCCTCCGTCACCCGGACCGGGAACGCTAGTGCGGCCGATGGGGCCCAGTCGGCACACGCGATCTTTATTTCCTTCCAGTCCATAAGAGGGGTTCCTCCCCTTCGCGGTTTTTCTTTAATTCGGATGGGAATATTTTGGCTCTTAGCTCTGTTTACCTTCATTTCCTCCTCCCTTAAGTTTGAATCAGTTGTGACCCACTCGTCCTCACCAGTGTCTGATCCGGAGTCGGAACTCGACTGACTGGTCACTTCCGGGCTCCGGTACTTTCTCGTTGGGCTCCGGCCCCGCCTACTTCCGTCCCGCCCACTTCCGTTGCGGGCGGGCTGTTCCCCCCTCCTTGGCTCGCCCCGCCTCCTACTCACAGAGGCGTTTTGTGAAATGGCCGCTCTGATCGGTTCTCGGCGCCTCACTCGGGCCTCCCTCACCTGTCCGGTCACCCCCACCACCTTTCTCCTCCTTGTTGTCCTCCTCTCTTGTTTATCTAACGGTTCCCGTCTGTTCCCGCCAGGAGCATCCTCACCCCGCCCTTCTCCTTGTGGCTCAGCGCCATTTTGGGGGGCATAGGGTGGTGGCCTGACCCAGGTGTCTCCATGGTCTGACTTCTTTTCGATATTTCTAGCTTCCTCAGCTAGCTCGCCCCAAACAGATTTCGGCTGTTTTTGCTCCTCTGTAAGTGGGACGGGGTTCAGGGATTGAGGGGACGTATCGCCCTCTTGCAGATCTTTAGGCTCAGCAGCATCGCCATCATATGGGCGGTGCAAAGTCTGTGCGGTTGCCCCGACTCCCATTTTCGAGGTGGCCAACAAACAGTCCTTTACCGCCACCCAGGTCTCCTGCTCTTTCATAGCTTTCTGCAACGCCTGTACAACTTTTCCCCAAGCCTTAAGGTTTTTCCCACAACCCGAAGGCATCGTCTCCTCGGCTAATGCCTTGGTACATTTGTCCCACACTTCAGGGTGGAGAATATCCACCGGCTGGTCTATAACCTTAATTTTTAAAAGCCTCGCAACAGCGAGAGTAAAATCTTTTGGCTTACAATCAATCCCCCAATATTTATGTAATTGCGATACGACCTTCACAAGGGCTTCCATCCTCCCTGTTGCTCTGGTAGCGTCCTCCCCGCCGGGCTGGTCCTGCCGCTCCGGCCACCGTTCACCCGTCCAGGCGATGATCCCGGGTTTCGGCACCACTTGTTGCTGTTCAAGCGGCGCGGCGACCTGGTTCAGGAACGGCACGGCGACCACCCCCAGGCCGCTCGGGCCATCAGCTCGCTGACACCAATGTGGTGGACGGCAATGGGGTTTATTGATGGGTAACAAGGTGTTATATAGCTAAGGGTTACAACGTCACATCCGTCTGCTTACATCATAAACTAACACTATTGGCTATTAGGGGCTCTACCTTTCTGTACAGCGCGATATCTTCCGGCCGCCGGACCCTAACTATCTGCAACATAGGGATGTGGTGGGGTTTGCACCTGTGAGGTCACCTCCATGTGAGCAGCTGGGTTTGGGGTTTAGGCTTTAGGGTTGTGATCAGTGGCGCAGAGCCTAGTTGGAGACCTGAAACTATTGGTGTCAGGAGTCAGTCAAAACCTGTTCAGTTTATTAATCAGTGGCCTGAAGGGGCAGAGAGCACCCTCAGCAAGTTTGCTGAGGACAGAAAAGTGCGAGGAATGGCTGATAGCCCAGAGGTCTGTGCAGCCTTTAAGAGGGACCTGGACAGCCTGGAGAGCTGGGGGCAGAGGAGCCTCATGAAGTTCAACATGGGCAAGTGCAGGGTCTTGCAGCTAGGGAGGAATAACCCCATGCACCAGGACAGGCTGGGGATTGACCTGTTGGAGAGCAGCTGCACAAAAAGGGACCTGGGAACCGTGGTTGGCAAAAAATAGACCATGAACCATCAGTGTGCCCTTGTGGCCACTGATACTGGTGGCTGAGGTCTGACAGTACTCAGAGTGCCTGCACAATATTGCAATGATAGGAGATGTCTTTGGGTGGCCACTAGCTCCAGGCTGTGGTGTTTCACGGCGGGTGCAGGAACCGCCCTCCACTGCCCCTTCCCTGGGCCTCCTGGGTCCCCAGTGCCTCTCTGGGGATTGCAGAGCCCTCCTTTCCCCATGTGCACCTGGGTTTAGTACTGTACCTTCTGGTCCCTGCACTGTGAGTCATCCCTGTTTCGTTAAAGCTGCACTCAATGCCCACTCCCAGGCAAACCCTGTGCCTGGAGATCCCTGGGGGTTCCCTCATCAGCACAGTCATGTGTGGGGCAGCCTGGCACAGGCAATGCAGAGACCATTGCCTATCTGCAGTGGTCAGTGAGAGATGGACCCTAGATTGAGGCTAACAGATCACCCTGGAATGCTGAGGTCATCCGCTGGATCTCATGGAGTTCACAAGCAGAAGAGCAGGCCCATTTGTGGTTGCACACCCTAGGGCATATTTTCTGATTCCGGTTTCTAAAGAGAGGCCAGATTCAGGACCATCCTAGGGGAGATCCCCTTCTATTATGGAAATGTTGTTCTGGAATCCACCTGTGTCTTAAGGGAGCCCAAGGACTGGTCCTGCCTGTTTTTCCAGGGTATGAGGAAAAACAAGCCTATCTCTACCAGGTTATGAGATTTCCTGGGCCATATCTGCAGAATAAAGCGTGGAAGGACAGCACGGAAATGAGGAGGCCAACTCTAAATAGAGAAAGTCCTGCTGCCCTCCTGGAATGTGTCTTCAGGAAAGATGAACTGCCACGGGAAGGCTGCCTCTAGACTTTCCTTCAATTCAGTCATGTTTATTTTTGTGTGTTGGAGCTTGGCATGGAACCATGGAAACCTGTGGTGACACTTGGTTGCCATTTCTGTCATATTAGAGAGATTTGAGATCACACTCTAACCATAGCCACGAGAGCTGATATCTCCTAAACAACACTGGACCCCTGGTCTCACCCCACCTGCCCTTGTCCTGCCGTGACTCTGTACCCCAGAGGTCCCTTGGTGTCAGTGCTGGAAAAGACACTGCAGAGGGAAACTCTCCTCCCTGCACTGGGCACATCCTAAGGAGCTCAAAGAAGCAGCTCAGAGAATCCCCCCTCTCTGCTAGTGAAGGGGGAACCCTGGCTTCCTGCTTTATCACGATCTATGTTTAAGTGCTAAAAGAGAGATTCCTGTGCAGATGTGGCAAAAACTAGGTATCTTTATTTTATTATTTATTATTTTAACGTGGATGTAAAAGAGAGAAGTAAAAAGGAAAGAAATGGATAAAATACAGCCTTGATGCCAGATACCCTGGTGAGTGAATGAAACAGTTGTTACCAGGGACCTTGTAGCCACTGGATGAGTTTCTTCAATGCCTCCTTCATCTCCTTGTTCCTCATGCTGTAGATGAGGGGATTCAAGGCTGGAGGCACCACCGAGTACAGAATGGACACAACCATATCTAGAAGTGGGGAGGAGATGGAGGGGGGCTTCAGGTAGGCAAACAAAACAGTACTGACAACCAAGGACACCACAGCCAGGTGCGGGAGGCACATGGAAAAGACTTTGTGCTGGCCCTGCTTGGAGGGGATCCTCAGCACAGCTCTGAAGATCTGCACGTATGACACCACAATGAAAACGAAACACCCAAACCCCAAAGAGAAAGTAACCCCAATGAGCCCAACTTTCCTGAGGTAGGAGTCTGAGCAGGAGAGCTTGAGGATCTGGGGGAGCTCACAGAAGAACTGCTCCACCACATTGCCTTGGCAGAGGGGTAGGGAAAATGTGTTCCCAGTGTGCAGGAGAGCATAGAGAAAGCCACTGGCCCAGGCAGCTGCTGCCATTTTGACACAATCTCTGCTGTCCATGAGGGTCCCATAGTGCAGGGGTCTGCAGATGGCAACATAGCGGTCGTAGGCCATGACTGTGAGGAGAGAATACTCTGCTGATATGAAAAAAAGGAAGAAAAAGACCTGCCCAGCACATTCCAAGTATGAAATGGCCCTGGTGTCCCACAGGGAATTGGCCATGGCTTTGGGAACAGTTGTGGAGATGGAGCCAAGGTCAAGGAGGGAGAGGTTGAGGAGGAAGAAGTACATGGGGGTGTGGAGGCGGTGGTCGCAGGCTACGGCTGTGATGATGAGGCCGTTGGCCAGGAGGGCAGCCAGGTAGATGCCCAGGAAGAGCGAGAAGTGCAAGAGCTGCAGCTCCTGCGTGTCTGCAAATGCCAGGAGGAGGAAATCATTGAAGGAGCTGCTGTTGGACATTAGCTCCCTGCAGTTATGTGGGCCTGTCTAAAGAACAGAAAGCAATGAAAAGTTAGGAGGTAGTTTACAAGAAATAAAATTCCAAAGTCATTTGTTTTATGATATTTCCCACCACTGCGTCTCTTTAGTAAGAGTGTCTTAGTGCAGTTCCTCTGCTTGAGTTCCGTTTTGCACTAACTGAGTGTGCTATGAGGAGCAGAGACCTCAACTTGTGAGCTGTCTGTGCTGAACAGTAGTGGGAAGTGGGGAATGGCGGCCACGCTTTTGGATGTTTTACCTTTTCTGACAGGTGAGATCCATTCTAGATGTAGATGAGCTTTTCAGCATCTTTACTCCCAGGAGTAAGCAAAGAGGTTTTAGAAACAGTAATTTTTAGTTTCTTTGAGCTCCCTTGGATGTGCTCTTTAGTTTCTTTGAGATGTCCTTGTCACTCCTCGGGAGTGTTCCCCAAAGGACAAATCCTTCACATTTCAACTCTGAGTCCTTAGAGGAATGCATCCACAGTCACTTATGTGCAGAGTCGGGACATGTGGTTTGTCTGTTAAGTTTCGTTCCCAGATGTCCTGGGCACCGGTCTCCTTAAGCTAGAGTGTCATCATGCTCATATGGTGCCCTAAAAGGAGACAGGCCCTGCTGAGAGCAGAGCGGTGCAGTTTCTAAGTGCCCATCTCCAAATTTCTCACCCTGTCTCCATACCCCTAAGGGAGGGCTCCACACCCCTGGGCAAACACGCACAGGGCTCATTTCAGCTGCTCCTGAACAGCCTCCCACCACCACCTCCATACCCTCAGCATCTCTGCAGCTTCCTCACGGGTCGCTCAGATATCACAGAATGGCCATGAGACAGCAGAGCCTTTCTGGAGGGAAGGGGGCAGCCTGGCAGGACACCACAGGGCAAGAGCCAAAGGACTGACAACACTGAAGAGGGGCTCTCCTTAAGGGAGAGTCAGCTCAATTCCCAGACCCAGGGTAGGCTTGGGAAACACCTCATTCCCAATCAGACCCCTCTGTTCCACACCTTGAAGCATCAATGTCTGAAGTGCAGCTGAAAACACTCAACCATGGGAAGCTGAGAGAAAGAACAGGAGCAGCATGGACAGGAGAAGAATTAAGGAGCAACACCTTCAATGTGCTGGGTAGAGGAAGGGAGAGGGACAGAGAGGCATTGTGGAAAACTGTCACCTTACCAGCTGGGTATGTCACCTCACAGAGGGGACAACTTGCTCCCTTGGTGGGGAGGCTGGAGATGGTCCTGTGGCAGGAGAGAGCGCCCAGGTCTGGCTGCAGAGGAGGCAGCTCCTGCCCTGCACTTCCTGCCCCTTCCCTGCTCCTCTCTGCTGCCTGCAGCTGTCCCTGCCAGGGGAACAGCTGTCCCTTCGGAACAGCTGTCCCTTCCTCTGTCTCTGTGTCTTGTCCCTGCTCACAGATCCCATATGACCCTATCTGTGCTCAGCTCTGCCCTGCAGAAACCTCTGGGCAATGTCCAAGGGAAGCTCTGCAGTTGCATGTCCTAAGAAGGAGATCACATAAAGTCCTAGGAGACCACAAAGATAATACTGATGCTGCCTCTAGACTAAGGGGGGGATGAAGCAGCTTGCTGAGGTTTCTCACACACCTATTAATCTTTCAGAGTGAAGGTTTAGGACTCCCACTTCTTTGTCAAAACAGAAAACTTGTTCCTTCATTCTCCTTGCCATGATAAGGAGACTGAAAGAGCAGAGACACAAAGAAAAGCTCCTTCCCTTCCAAGTAGCCCTTCTCTTGATCTTCTCCTGTAAAGTACCCCTCGCACATGCCCCGTGTATGAGCTGGAGCTGTGAGCAGACTTCACTCTGCAGCAGCCTCTTAGCAGCAGAATGAACCTGCCCTCACGGGTGTCTGTCTCCCCACGCAGCGCTTCCCCGCAGCGCTGTGGGGAGCACCCTGGGCAGTGCTGCCCCTCGCAGGCTGCAGAGTCACTGTCCCGGGCACACAGCACCCTGGGCCTGGGGGATGCTGCTGTCAATCACAGCCCGTGCAGAGCTGGGTGCAGACCGCAGCTTCACACCCCTGTGTCTTCCCTGAGAGAAGGGAGCAGGATGCCCTGTCCCTGTGACTGTGTGGCAGGGAATTGCTGCTCTGAAGCATCTTCTCAGCCTGCTATGCCCTGAATAATCCAGGAGAGAGACTATTAAAAACCCAATGGACAACAACACGAACCAAGTGCAGAAGTCCCCTCCAGGAACCTCAGCAGCATTGCCCTGCAGCTAGAAACTCACCGTGTCAAGGGCTGGAGAAGTTTCTCCCACAACAAGCTCTCCTCTCTCCTTCACGCTGCCATTCACCTCTCTGCCCTCTCTCCTCTGCTGTCCGCAGCAGCAGGCAGTACCCGCAGCCCTGCTGCTCTTGGCACAGGAGCTGCTCCTGCACTCAGCTGTCTCTGGGCAGTACTGACAGGTTGCCACGAGCTGCGGCCCAGCTCAATTCATGAGTTACTCTGTCCCTTGGGATTCCTTCTTCTGGGATATGTTCCATCAAGTAGAGTAACCTGTTTTCCTTCTCTAAAGAGTACAGGGATACAGATTCCAACATTGCAATTTATTTCATCAGATAATGATTATCTACCAAAGTTAGAAATGTCCCACGGGAAGTCCTGATTCACGTCTCTTAACTAGGCAGGACACCCAGACAGGGATAAGAAGGGAGCTTGTTGATACATGGTGCATATATGATTCAGGTGATGTATTCAGATGGCTTACTGGGGCTCCACATGTCTGTTCAGAAGCACCAGGTTTGGAGAAGGATTCAGCTAACTCATGAACTCCACAAATACATGGCAGATGGGATTCCCCTTACCAGGCTAAGCATGCACATGATCTGCTTGCAAGCTCCTGGCCTAAAAGTCCTAATGGAATCACTGGAGATAGAGCTTCAGTGGGAGGCCAGGTCAGGAATTTCCTTGGTTGTCTCTAACGACCCTGGGTGCCTTCTGTCCTACTAGAGCAGCACTCACAATAAAGCTGAGGGACAGGCAGATGCCTACACCTCAAAAAGCTGATCTATTCCAGTGGAAACCATTTATAGAATCACAGAATGGTTGAGGTTGGAAGGGGCTTTGCAGATGATCTAGTTCAATCCCCTTGATCAAGCAGTGTCACCTACAGCACAATGCACAGGATCCTGTCCAGGCAGGTCTGGAGTATCTCCACAGAAGGAGTCTCCACGACCTTTCTGGGCAACCCATGCCAGTTCTCTGTCACCTTCACAGTCAAGATGCTTTCCTCAAATTCAGGCAGAACTTCCTGTGCTTCAATTTGTGTCTGTTGCTTCTTGTGCCATCACTAGTCACCACTAAAAAGAGTCTGGGCCATCCTCTTATGCTCTTGGCATCCTCCCTTCAGGTATTTGCACACCCTGATAAGATCCCCTCTCAGCCTTCTCTTCTCCAGGCTAAAGCAGGCTCAGATCTCTCACCTTCTCCTCATAGGAGGGATGCTCCAGCTCCCTGATCAACTTTGTAGACCTATGAGGGCTCTCTCCAGTAGCTTCATGTCCCTCTTGTACTGGGGAGCCCAGCACTGGACACAGGACTCAAGGGGTGGCCTCCCCAGGACTTAGTAGAGATGCAGGATGACCTCCCTTTTCCTCCTGGAAACAGTCTTCCTACTGCACACCCGGAGACCACTGGGCTTCTTGGCAGCAAGGGGACATTGCTGGTTCATAAGCAAGCTTCAAGGGGACTTGAGTGAGAGAAGGTGCCTTTCTCTGGTTGCAAGGGACATTTGGAGATCATCTGGTCAGATGTTGGTCAAGTCAATATTTGTAAGCACCTGGGAGGCCAGCAGCAGGCACATGGCACTGCTACTGCTTGGGAGGGTGGTCACATTGTCTGTGCTCCTGGCTGGACAGCACCAGGCATTAGCAGGTCCATACATGTCTGTGAGGGTGACCGTGAGCTCTGCTCTTTGCTGAGTCCCTGGCAGGCCAGCAAGAGGCACCTGGCTGGGCAGTTCCTTGGGAGGTCCCTGCTGGCAGAGCAGCTGCGAGGCCAGCGCTGGCCCATGGCTGGGGACAGGCTCTGAGGCCGCTCCTGTCCCAGCAGCAGCGCGGCCGGCAGCGGGGTCTGGTGCAGACACGCGGGGAGGTCCCTTGTGTGTGCGGAGCTGCCGGGGCAGCAGCAGGCCCTGCCTGTGAGGCCAGGGGTGTCTCAGCAGCGGGCAGGGACACGGAGGCCATTGCGGGGACGCTGCCGGGAGGCCCCTGCTCTCTGCAGGGCTGGCTCTGTGCTGACGCGTGGGCGTCGGCTGGTGACGTCACTGCTGCCGCAGCCCCTGATAGGCCAGGCCGCGCAGCTGGTTGTGACGTCAGCAGCCCCTTCCTGGCCGGGGCGGCTCTGCCGAGGAACCTGGTGTCCCTGCAGCCCGCGGCGGCAGCAGCCCACGCTGGGCTGTGCGCGAGCGAGGTCCCCCTGCCCGAGGAGCTGCTGGGCCAGCAGGAGGCTCACGGCGGGTGCTGGCGCTGAGGTTGCTGCTGCCAGAGCAGTGAGGGGCCAGCAGCAGCGGCGGGGACAAGAGGGTTTGCTGAGGGTGCCCCGTGGAGGGGCTGACACCTGCGGAGCTCTGCAGCCCTGGAGAAAGGCAGCTCCTTAATCAAGAGGAGGGAGATGGAGCACTTAGCACCATGAATTTGTGCCGCTGTGAGCATGATCTTCTCTAGTGAACGTGGACAAGGAGCAGAGACTTGCAGCGAGCTACCATTGGACCAGGGAGTCCAGCAAGACCTTTTAGGCTGCTAAATGAACAAGTGCCTGAGCGAGTGTGGTGTAACGAGAACAGCACCATGAATAATCTCTGATTGCAAGGCTCTTTTTCTGTAGTAATTCCCCTCCCTGTCCAACAGGAGGGATCTTGTGAGATTTTCCTACAGGGTCTGAACTGGGTCTCTGTCCTTCATGGGTCCACCTGCTTTTATGGTCTAGGTAGGACTGAAAGACATTAGAGGTCTGTGACTTTCTATCCAAGCATGTTCTCCTCGGAGAACAGGCACAAATGCTTTAGCAGGAGACAGAGGGAATGTCCCCCCAACAAAAGGGAGCTTGGAGCCTGCTGCCTGATGGACACTGAGGTTCAGGCCTGAAGCTTCCTCAGCTCTTGCCAGGATCTGCATCCAGATATCCCAAGCGGCCTATGCAATACATACAGATATGTATCTTGGAGTACGTGGAGTAGAAGAGGTAATCTCTCAGGCGGAACTGAGAAGAACTGGTGTGGGATGTGGTCATGGAGTCCTGGACAGCTGGTGCCATTGCAGGTGCCCTCGTCCTCTCTGCTCAGCCTCCCTCTGCAGCTCTGATGGCCTCTGGTCTCCTGAGGTTTCTGTGAGACCTGCCAGACCGAGGCAGCTCCCTCAGAGACCCCGTGGCCTCACCAAGTGCTATTTTTAATTCCAATATTTTCCTATCACCTGTTACAAAGACTGAGAGTACGAAAAAAATATTTGGAAAGTGCCTATGGGTAGCTAAAAAGAGCTCTGCATGTTCTTGGCTAGAAGTGGAGCTTGGAGACCTCCCTCAAGTGCCCTGAGAAAGGGAGATAAGTTGGAGATTGGGGGTTTTGAAACTGGACTGGTCTGCTCTTAGGAAGGGTTGGGTTCCTTTTAGGGGAACATGTTTAGGGTGATCGTCATGCAGTTCAAAGAGATGTGGGCACATGGCACTGGAATCAAGGCTGACAGGCAGAAGAGCTGTCCTCACTCTGCACAAGGTGACAATGAATCAATTTTTCTCAAGATTCCTAGCAGAAATACTGAAAATTTCTGCCTCCAAGGAACACTCCCCGGGTGATATTTCACCTAAACGGCTGCTATTGCAAGAGCCCTGGGGTCATTCTGAGAACCAGTCAAGAGCACAGATGCGTGCCAGCAGTATCAGTGACAGGGAGCCCCATTTCGCTGGGTCTGCTGCCCACCCCAACCACCAAGACCAGTGTGGAGTTAGGAGTCACCCCATGCCTTATGGCCCCACAGCCCCACTTGTCTCCCTGGAGATTTTCTGACACGAACTGACACGGGAAGAAAAAGCTACCAAAGGGGTTTATTTGAAGCAGGCGATGGCTGCGGGCGATGTTGGCGAGTATGGTCTCTCTGGGCACATGGGTGCTATAGGACACAACAGGGCAGCATCTCTGTAGCCCTCAGGACACAGCGTCTGTCACTCTGTCTCTCGGCTCTGCTCCAGCCCCCATCTCAGGGGACCTGTCTGGAACATGCATCCGCTCGCTGCTCCTCTCGCTGCCCCATGATGCAGCAGCAGCAGAACGCTCTGCGCAGAGCTCGAACCGCCGTCCTGAGCCGTGAGTGCCATCGCCGGAGAGCTGCAACGTCTGGGAGGGCAGCAATGTCTGTGGTGGGAAGCAGAGCTGTGGGCAATGGGCTACACGTGTGCAGGGCTGCACCTGCCTGTCCCTGCCACCAAGGGCTTCCCGAGGGGTTCTGTCCTCGGCACAGCAACTCCTGAGCTCTTCCTGCTGCCGGCCTCGGTGCCACCCCCTGTGCCAGGACAGGCCACTGTCCCCAGCAGGGCTCTCCACGCGGGTACGTACCTGGCTCAACGTCGGGTGTGGGGCTGCAGGAGGAGGGCTTCTCCTCCTCCTCTTGGGGCTCCAAGGCCACCTGCATGGGCAGAGCAAGAACACGCACCCGTCAGCCATCAGCTGGCCCTGCTGAGGGTCCCAGTGCCCCAGGTTGCACAATGGCAAAGGGTTTGGATCAGAGGAGGCTGCCCACGACTGCACGTCCCAAGGGAAGGGACCTGCGGCTGGCACGGCAATGGGACAAGGCTCTTTGTGGGGCCGTAGCAGAGGGCTGGGCAGGGGGAAAGGAAGGTAGCCGGGGGCGTGCGTGGCACAAGGGGGCTGGTGCCCTGGTGTGGAGGGGGCTGCTGCTGGGGCTGCCTCTTCCCTCCTCGCTCGGCATCCAGGCCTCAGGGCTGAATGCGACGTGGGCTGGAGCAGACTTCATCCCTGTGTCTTTGGCACTTGGAAACGGAGAGAAGCCAGCATCTCCCCATGGAGACATGGCAGAGGATAAATGCCTGGGGGTGACAGTGGGATGCCATGGGCAGGGGGGCTCCAAGGAAATGGGGTAACTCTGGGCACCCCCCACACAGCTCCCACGGCAGCTCCCGGGGATGGTGAGGACAGGGGAGATGCTGCTTGCTCACCTGGGCAGCAGGGCCTGCAGCTGGGGGAGAAGCTGCTGCTGTTGTTTCCTGCAGCAGGGTTTCCTTGGGAGACGGGCTGCTGCTCATCTCATCCCAAGGGTTTTCAGCCGAAGGAGAGGCCTCTGGTGCAGGTTCTGGAGGAAGTGATGGAGACGGAGGAGCATTTTCCCCTGCATCCTGGATGAAGTTGCTGGATGCCGGGGAGGCCTCTGGTTCTGCTCCTGCACTTGCTGCTGGTGGGACAGGCACGCCGTCCTCTGCGTGCAGAAAGCTGTTGGCCAAAGGAGGTGCTCCTGGCTCACCGCCCCTGGGCATTGCTGGCTCAAGGCTCTCCACGTGGCCAGGTGCCTCGCTCACAGTCTCTGTGGTGCTGACATGGGGCGAGCAGGGCACCTTCTCGTGCTCCGTCTCCTGGTCCACAGCCGGGCTGCAGAGGCTGGCTCTGACCCAGGTCAAAGAGTTAATTTCCTCCACCTCCTCTTCCCCATCCTCCTCCTCCTCATCAGTGTCCTCTACTCTCTCCTCCTGCAGTGCTCCCAGGCCTCTCGGCGCCTCCCGGGTTGGGGCATGAGCATAGAGCCGCTCCAGCACCTCCCACTTGCACCTTGCTCCTTTGAGGAGCTCCACTCGCGTGATCTCTGGTCTCCAGAGGTCATAGAAGGAGTTTCTGGCGAGGAGCTAGAAGGAGAGAGGGAGGTTTGTGAAGGGAGGAAAGGCCTCGTGGGGCTCCGCCAGTGCTTTGACAAGCCGGCTGTCCTGCACGACGCGGCACAGCTGCTGGCCACAGTACTGGGAGGGCTCCCCCGTGGCCCAGCACTCCCTGGCACTCACCTCCTTGGGTTTGGCATTGAGTGATCCTGCCAGCGTCAGGGAGAAACGGTTGCCACGGCCCTCCTCCTGCTCGTCCTGCCTCTCTCTCAGGTTCTGCTCCCTCATTGGAAAAGCTCCTTCTCGGAGCTGGGCCAAGCTCTGTCCAGTGCGCTGCAGGCAGCTGCTCTCCAGCTCCTCCAGCGGCTCTGTTCTGATGCTGAGCACAGCCAGGTAGCGTGCAGTGTTGTCTTCGTGCACGTGCACTGGCCTTCCTTGGAGCTGGCACGTGATCTCCAAGGGCTGCTGCCGTGTCCGTGATGTCCGTACTCTCACTGGCCCACTTGGGCAGCTTAGTCCGCTAGGCCAGCTCGGCCAGCTAGGAATGCTGCACTGGAATTGTCCCCGATGACTGTAGGGATCAGGCCCTGTCTGAGGTGCAGAAGATGATGTGCTGGGGCGCCACTCTATGCTCTGGAGCTGCCATGATCTTGCCTGGGCGTCTTGATGGATGACGCGTGCCAGTGCGTGTGGGGGCACAGGTACAGCGAGCTCCATCCTAGCTCTGTTGGCATCAGGCTGTGCTGGCTCCCGTGGAGAGGGCGATGGCGTTTCCTGAGGCCTTCCAAGGCTGGTGGAGGGCTGCGGCTCTTGCACCGTGGAGGGGACATCGCTGGCCTTCTCCTCCACAACCTGCAATGAAGGCCACCACAAAGGCAGTCCTTACTGCCGTCCTTGTTCTGTCCTTCCATTATTTCCAACGGGAAACCTCCGGCAGCCTCTGACCCCCTTGACGATGGCTCTGCCATGCAGGTGGCTGCTGCCCTGCTCCCAAAGGCTGCCTGGGGAGAGGACTCATGCCTATGGGCAAGCCTTGGGCAAAGGCAGCTCCTCGGAGAGCCCGAGGCGGGTGCGTGCAGGCTGCTGTGCAGAGCAGCGCTCGGCCTGCCGGGCACAGAGACCTCCTGGTGTCTCCCAGCACGTCCCGCCTGCTTCTCGGCCCCATGGGGAGTCAGGCAGAGGCTCGGCCTCCACCGCCGCTCAGCTCTGTACCTGTGCGATGCCGTGTTCACAGGTGTGTGAGCCCTGAGGGCCGGGCAGCGGCGACAGCCGGTCCCTTTGGTGGGACGAAGCCGGGCTCCCGCTGCGCTGCACTGCTGCGGGCAGCTCCTGCTGGCCCACCTGTGGGGAGAAGGAGGCCCGTGATGGGGACACTTGTGTTGGTACGAGCAGCTCCTAAGCACAGGAAACCCCAGCCTCGTGTCGAAGGGAACCTCCTGGCTGAGCACAATGCGGCTGTGTGTGGCCTGGACCTGCTCTCCGCCCTCAGTACAGAGCTCATGGGGTTCATGTGGGCCTTGGAGCGTCCAGATCAAAGAATCATAGAATCACTATGTTGGGAAAGTTCTCCAAAACCATTCAGTCCGACTGTAAACGCCTCAACCCCATGCCTGCTAAACCATCGCTCTAAAGTGCCTTATCTGCACATTTCTTGAAGGCTGCCAGGGACAGTGATTCTACCACTTCCCTGGGCAGTCTCTTCCAATTCTTCACCACTCTTTCCACCTGGAAAGTTTTCCTAATATCTAACCTGAGCCTCTCCTGGTGCAACCTGAAGCCATTTCCTCTTGTCTTATTGATATCTATTTCTGAGAATAGATCAACCCTGCCTCACTACAACCACCTCTCAGGTTGTTGTGCAGAGCAATAAGGCCTCCCCTGAGGCTCCTCTTTTCCACACTAAATAACCCCAGCTCCCTCAGCCACTCCTCATAGGGTCCATGCTCCAAAGCCTTCACCAGCTTTGGTGCCGTTCTCTGGGCACACTCCAGTGCCTCCATGGCTTTTATTTTTACTTTTTCTAGTGATGGGCCCAGAATTGAACACAGTGTTTGAGGTGCAACATCACCAGCATCAAGTACAGCTGGAGAGTGCAGGTCAGGCTGCTTTTCCCATGCCCAGGAATGCACGCCCCCCCGCTGGAGGAGCTCCTGCCTGGCTATCTTGACCCAGGGCTCCTTCCCCACCACCCCTGTGCTCTCCATGCAGGTCGTGTCCCTGCCTCCCAGCTCTCCCTCCAGCCTCACCACTCACCTCACTCGTGCACTCTTGCGCACTAGAGTTCCCTTCCATGGATGAGGTGCAGGCGTTCGCCTGCTGCTCCTTCTCCATCTCTAGGAACCTCTCTGAGGACCTCCTGCACGGGCACCAAGGGGAGTTGCTCCCTGCTGGTTGCGCCGCAATCCTCAGAGTGAAGACCCTAGCAGGGACATGGTCACCTTGGGGACTGCCCCATCACAGTGGCCTGTGGGTGTGATGCCACCCCCATCACAAAGCCCTGGGAGTCGCCATGGGGACACCAGGCACCTCCTCTCCCCACTCCTGAGCAGGTTCCTGGGGTGCAGGACGAGTTGTCCTCTCCACAGCTCTGCGCTCCCCGGGCCTTGGAGAGGCTGCCCCTTGTCAGGCGCTCCATAGCAGACAACCACCATGAGGCCACCCCCGTCCTCGCCCCTGTGCTCTCGATTGCCTCTTGGTTCACCCCAAGGCAGAGCTCCCTGCATCCCACTGCTCCCTCCCTGAGCTTCTCTTTCCCACATCACCCCGTGGCTATTTTTTGCCATCCCAGGCCATCACTTCCTCACTCTTTTTGGAGTCCTCCTCCTCCCCGAGTTGCTCCCACTTTGAGGCTCTCCTCACCAGCGTGGCCACCTGCTCGACATTCAGGTCAGCACATGGGAACAGCCGCGTTTTACACCCCCTCAGCTCCATGTGACGCCAACCCCCAACCGGCCTCCATGAAAAGACAAAACACTTGGGACTCTTGTGCTTAGGTTCCCCACATGGGCTTGTTTCTGCCCACACTCATTTACCACCCCCAAAATTCCTGCCCTGTGGGTGCAGCATTGAGTGGTAAGAGTGGAGAAGGGAGTTAATACTATTTATTAATTGCAATCAATATGTAAAGAAATCGTTCTTGTCCCCATCTAGGTGCATGCCTAGCTAAGAGACATTAGCTATCATCTTAATATGTAAGAAATCATTATAGATTTTATTGATATATACAGGGTTTTTAACGAGGTTGTACAAGTGGAAATGAGTGGCAAGGATATAGCAAGTGTAGGAGAACACTTAAAGGAAGGGGAAGAAGGGAAGGCATGGGAAAATTACTAGAAGCATAGGGAAAAGTGCAGCAAATGAGCGCAAGAGTTGGAAAATAATAGAAGGCAAATATAAGCATTGGAAAAAGATTGAAATGGTGGGAAAAAGTGCAAAAGCATTGGAGAAGTGCCCAGATCTTGGAAAATAGGGAAAAACATGGGTAAGGAATGATAGTGTAGGAATATGGTCAAAAGTGCGGGAATGGTTACAGAAGTGGAAAAAGAGTGAAGTGATGAGAAAAAAAGGAAAGTGCAAAAAGAACACAGAGCTCGGTAATATTGAGAAAGCATGGGAAACGAAGGAGAGGTTGGGGAAAAGACAAAAGGGTAGGAAAATCTTCACAAGTGTGGGAAAATGGTCACAAACATGGGAGGGAATGTTTGTGAAAGAGAAGGAAAAAAAGTGAAAGCATGGGAAAATTATCAAAGTAGAGGAAAATGTGGGAAAAACGTGGGAAGAAGTGGCAAAATGTAAGAATACCAGTAAAAATGAATCTGTGGGGAAAACCTCCAAAGCAGGAGAAAAACAGACCGTGTGTGAAGCCTTGTGGAAGGGTCCAGGGTCCCCCACATCTCCAGTGTGCCCTTGCTCTCAGAAGGCGTCTGCCTCCAGGGAGGAGGGACGCTCCTGCCTTCTTGTCACCGCCAGGTGCCTGCAATGTGCCCCTGCTCTGCTACCTGTTGCTGAGGGTCCCCAAGGCAGCCCCACTGTCTGCAGACCCCTCTCCTACCATGGAGCAGGCCTGCCTGCGCGGTGCCTGGAGACCCCAGCAAGGCTGCGCTTAGAGGTGAAGGTGTCACTGTCCTCGGTGAAAGTCTGATTGGGGCCAAGGTCGGGAAAGGACAAGAGACAACAAGGACAAGCAGCAGCAAAGGGAATTTCAAGAGAGTTTAAGGACAAACTAATAATAATTTTTGTAGCTGAGCAGCACTGGGACAGGAGCCAGGAGTTTTCCCTGGTGAAACCACCTACCAACCTGATACAAGAGTAAAGTTAGCCCTTCCCAGAGCAACCTGGTTGCCACCCGCCTCAAGAGGAAAGCCTGTGTGCAAAAGGACAAAGCAGGGGATTCTGTAAACTCTCATTTAGGAAGGGCATTGAAAAGGTTTCTCATAGTCTCCTAGTCAAACTGGTGTGGACCATAAAGCAGGTGGATGGAGAATCAGGCTCACTGAGAACAGTGATCAGCAGTACAGTGCTGCCAAGCGGCAGCTGGCTGTTAGTGGCATCCCTCAGTGATCAGCATGTGAGACAGGACTGCTTGATCATAACATCATAACATCAAGTTAGTGAAGAAGTCCCTGGATGTGGGCAGCCTGTGATCTGGCAGCCTGAGGTCACCCTTAGCCCATTTCCTCTTCATATCCTCTAGGGGTGTGAAGGGTTTCTGGGGAGGGAGTGATAGAAGGTGTTAAGGGTGCAGCGACTACCACAGAGACCTTGGGGTGATGTGCCTCTCCCATTTCTGAAGCACACTTGACTGGAGATAAGGAGGACGTGGCCTAAGGCAGTGGTGGCATCCAGTTGTTTGGACGCTGTCAGGAAACCACTCCAAAGGGTCCTGGTTTTCCTATAGGTGCCCTGCTGTATCTGCTAGAGACATGGGGTTGTGCTGGACACCCCAGGCAGCCCACCTGTCCCTGTGGGCCTGTTTTGGTGTCACTGAGTCAAGTGCCTGCACTGATTGACATCAAGTGCTTGCAGTGTCTGCATGTGCCTCAGCTGCCTGGTCGAGAAGCTCTGGTAGCAGTGGGCATCCGGTGTCCTTTCATGTCATCAACTCCCTACCTGGTCCCCAGTTCATGCTCTTGACGGAAGTAGGTGCATGCCTTCAAGCACCTCGCTCGCTTTCAGTGTCACCATGTGCTTGTGTGTGAGCAGCTGGCTTTCCTCCTCCATACCCAGAGATATTAAAGGGCGCATAGAGCAGGATCTTGCCTGCACACAGCCTTGCTGTGCTCCCTTCGGCCCGCACAAGGGGAAATCCCACCTCCTGGGTGCTTTTGTAGAGCACACGGGAAGGACCTGAACTCCCCTCCAGCCCAGGGCCTCCTAGGCCAGCCTGAGAAGTTCATCCTGGCTCATCTGAGTCAATACCTGAACTCTGGGAAAATGAGCTCCCTTCTTTTCCCCATCTAGGTGTCCTGCTCAGCTAAGAGACGCCAATCGGGTCTTCCAGAGTGGGATGTTTCCACCTCTTGCAAATAACCGTCCTCTGATGAGACCAGCTGCAATGCTGGCATCAATCTTCCTTCAGAGCTTAGACAGGGACCACTGTTGATTATTTCAGTCTATTCCAGTGCACATTCCCCAGGAGGAAGGAGCACGAGGGATGGAGAAATTCGTGAGTTCAGCTGGGCCTCTGCTCCCGAGCAGGTGTGCCGGATGGGCTCGGGATTCGGCAATAAAAACACATGTGATGAGACAGACTTATTGACACTGACGCCTTTAATCAAAGCAACATAGCTACAAGTACAAAGGAATACGAAACAGTTACTTACTGAATAATACTTGCCAGCAGAACTATGAGACCACACATTTCTCCAAGAGAGCGGAGTGGAGAGGCTGGCAGGCTCTCAATCATAGCGGGCATCCCTGCAGGAGACAACGTTCACCTCGATGTTGGGAGTCTCCATCCCAATGGAGTCTGCCCTCATGTTTTATTCCCGGGGCATCCTGTCACGTAAGGCCAGTACATGCCAGGAGGCTGCGCAGGGGCGGGCAAGTCTCCACCTTCCTGTCATAGAATCCTTCTAAGACTGTGCATGCGCACATTCCAGAAGTGCGTCTCATTCCTCAATGTGGTGGTCCCGCTTTCCTTATCCTTCTCATTCTCACATTCTCAAACATCCTTAGACAGCATTTTGTAGTTAGGCTGGCAGCCTTGGGACCTGTGACAGAGGTGAATGAATCTCCAGGAAGAACAAGATGCCAGCGAAAAGTCCCCTGGCCTGAGTTCACAGCCTGAGGTCATCATTGGCCCAAGTCCCGTTCATGCCATCTAGGAGTGTGAAGAGTTTAAAGAGAGGGAGAGCTAGAAGGTATGAAGGATGCAGAGACCTAGCTGTGATGTGCCTCTCTCATTTATGAAGTAAGCTTGGCTTAGACTGTTAGGACTTCGCTGAAGGACAGTGGTGGGATCCAGATGTGTGGGCACTGTTAAGAAACCTGAGTGCCCAAAACCACTTGAAAGGGACAAGTGCCTGAACAGAATGAGATGAATTGTTTCAATGTCGGCATCTGCTCGTTTCTCAGCTTCCTAGTGAGTAGAACTCTGGTAGCAGTGGGCATCTGATAATATTTTGGCGGACCAAAGCAATTCCCTACCTGGTCCCAACACATGCTCTCGAAGGAAGTAGGTATGGTGATCATAGCAATCAGACACTGGCACATGCTTTCAACCACCTCTGACCCTTACAGTGTCACCAAGGGTTTGTGTGTGTGCAGCTGACACCCACCCTGAACGACCAGTGGTTGCGAGCATAGAGCAAGACCTCCCATCCAGGCATCCCTGCTGTGCTCACTTCAGCTTGGGCAAGGGGAATCCCACCTGCTGTGTGTTTCTGTGGAGCTCACCACAGAATACCATGGCAGCCCAGGGTCTTCAAACCAGCCTGAGAATCCCAAACTGGGTGACATCAACCAATACCTGAACACTGGGAAAGTGAGCTCTATTCTTGTATTCATTTATCTTGCCCAGCTAAGAGTTGGGAAGAGGGGCTTCCTAAGTGGGACATTTTCAGCTCTTCCAAGTAACCAAGTTCTGATGAAACCACAGTGCTGACACCAGTCTTTCCTAGTGTTTAGAGAGGGATAATCAGGGATTATTTTAGTTGACTACAGTGCACATTTCCCAGGAGGAGGGAACACGAGGGACAGAGAAATTGATGAGTTCAGCTGGGCCTCTGCTCCTGAGCAGGGCCAGGCTCCTGGGACGGAGGCAGCTCGTGGCAGCCTGGCAGCACTGCCCAGAGACAGCCGAGTGCAGGAGCAGCTCCTGTGCCAAGAGCAGCAGGGCTGCGGGCACTGCCTGCTGCTGCAGACAGGGGAGGAGAGAAGGCAGTGAGAGGGGAACGGCAGTGTGGAGTGGGAGGACAGAGCAGAGCTCACTGAAGGAAGAAATCTTCACAAGCCCTTGCGTGGTAAGTCTCTGGCTGCAGGGCAATGCTGCTGAGCTTCCTGGAGGGATCTTCTGAACCCATCCCACCCCATGACTGATAGGACTTGTCTCTCCTGGAGTATCCAGGGCATGGCAGGAGAAGGAGCTGATTCAGCTCAGGGATTCCCTGATGCACCTTCACAGGGCAGGGCATGCTGCTCCTTTCTTCCAGGTATCGCTGCAGGAGTGTCAAGTGCTGGGTGTGCACATAGGTCTCTCCAGGTTTCTGAATCACAGCAGCATCCCTGCACCCGAGGGAGCACCCTGGGCAGTGACTCTGCTGCCTGCAAGGGTCAGTGCTGCACAGAGAAGCTCTGACAGGGCTGGCTCCCACTCAGCCAGGATCATCTTCCTGTTGACACTGTGCTGCCTCGGTCACGTCTGCTCACCTTGTTCATGTACAGGACATGTCCCAAGAGTCTTTTCACGAGGAAGATCAAGAGAAGGGCTACTGCCAAGGGCAGGAACTTTCCTCTTCCTGTCTGCAGTTTTCGTTATCTCCCTAACTGCTGCAGGGAGAAAAGAGGAGTGTATTCTGTTTTGCCAAGGAAGTGGGACTCAAGCCTTCCCTCTCAGAGATCAATAGGTCTGTGAGAAACTTTATACAGCCTCTTCAACCCATCTTAGTCTGCAGACAGCATCAGCATCACCTTTGTGCAATTTATTTTACTTGCTCCGTAAAGTGCCTGCACAGCGATGCCCCTGGACAGTTCCCTGTCCCCAGAGGCTTGTGTAGGGCAGAACTGAGCACACAAAGGTGATGTGCTCTGTGAGCACCGACTGACAAAAATTGTTGGGACAGAGTAAGGTGCCATCAGGGACTGCTGTGGGCAGCAGAGATGGTCACGGAAGGAGAGGGAAGTGCCCACCATGATGGGAGGATGGATTTGGGGAAGTCATGCTCAGTCCTTCCAATGCGGACACCTTCCTCTGAGCAAGCCCTGCCACGTCTCCTCTGCCACCCAGCAGCCTCTCTGCACTGACAGCCTTGGGGTCCAGGGTATCAGCCCACTCCACTACAGCCAGATCTCTGCCAAAGGACAGGGGCATCCCTCCTGCTATGGGCACATTTCCTGCTGCCCAGTATAGGGGCATCAGATGCATGGCCTGCAATGTCACCATCTGTGAGGTAGCATGCCCACATAGGTGAGGTAAGGGTGTTCCAGGGTGCCCCTCTGCCTGTGTCTCCTTTCTCCCCTTGGCAGAAGGATCGCAGGATTGCTCCTTGTTCCCCCTCCTGTTCTTCTCTTGGGCTCCCTGGGGTTGCAGAGTTTTCAGATGCAGTTCAGACACCTACTGTGCAAGCTGTGGAAGAGAAGAATATGCATGGGAGTGAGGTGCCTCCAGTCCCCTCTAACATGTGCAACTCCAGGATATGCAGCCCAGGGGTTTAGGAACTGAGCTAACTCTCCCTTAAGCACAGTCCATCTTCAATGCAACTTCATTTGACCCTTTTGCCTGTAATGTCTTAACAGACTTGGAGGTGCCCTCAGGAGGGACATTGCTGCCTCCTGCCATCTCTGTGATGTCCAGGAGACCTCTGAAGAATCTGTTACAGAGACTGAGAGTGTGAGAAAACGGTTTGGAAACTGCATATGGGCAGCTGAAAAGAGTCCTGCATATTATTGGCTAGAAGCGAAGCTTGGAGACCTCCCTCAGGTGCCCTGAGAAAGGGAGAGAAGTTGGAGATCCGAGGTTTTGAAACTGGACTGGTCAGCTCTTAGGAGGGGCTGGGTTCTTTCTATGGCAACTGATTAAGGTAATCACCATGCACTTCAAAGAGGTTTGGGCACACAACAGCTGCAATCAAGGCTAATAGGCAGAGGAGCTCTCCTCACTCTGCATAACATGACTATAAATCCATTTTCCCACGATTCCCAGCAGAAATGCTGAAAAATTCTGCCTCTGTGGAACACTCTGCAGAGGTGAGAGGGGCATCCCAAAGAAAATATATGTCAAAATAAATGTCAAAAATCCCCAAATTGTGCTCTCAATACACCTTCATTAGAAGTGGTGCTGTAGATACTGAAAAGCCCTTTTACAAACCAGGAGATATTTAACTTTAAAAATCTGGGATAACTGCTCAATATCTTTTCTTTTCTGAACAATCCACAAAGCCTGGAGAGAGTGAAATGTCCAACAGCTCCCTCAACGAGTTCCTCCTCCTGGCGTTTGCAGACACACGGGAGCTGCAGCTCTTGCACTTCTCGCTCTTCCTGGCCATCTACCTGGCTGCCCTCCTGGCCAACGGCCTCATCATCACAGCTGTAGCCTGCGACCACCACCTCCACACCCCCATGTACTTCTTCCTCCTTAATCTCTCCCTCCTCGACCTTGGCTGCATCTCCACCACTGTTCCCAAAGCCATGGCCAATTCCCTGTGGAACACCAGGGCCATTTCCTACTCGGAATGTGGGGCCCAGATATTTTTCTTTGTCTTCTTGATTGGAGGAGAGTTTTCTGTCCTCACAGTCATGGCCTACGACCGCTACGTTGCCATCTGCAGACCCCTGCACTACGGGACCATCCTTGGCCTCAGGGATTGTGCCAAAATGGCAGCAGCTGCCTGGGCCGGTGGTTTCCTCAATGCTCTCCTGCACACTGGGAACACATTTTCCCTGCCACTCTGCCAAGGCAATGTGGTGGAGCAGTTCTTCTGTGAGGTCCCCCAGATCCTCAAGCTCTCCTGCTCAGACTCCTACCTCAGGAAAGTTGGCCTTCTTGTTGTTAGTACCTCTTTAGTCTTTGGGTGTTTTGTTTTCATTGTGGTGTCCTACGTGCACATCTTCAGAGCTGTGCTGAGGATCCCCTCTGAGCAGGGTCGGCACAAAGCCTTTTCCATGTGCCTCCCGCACTTGGCTGTGGTGTCCTTGTTTGTCATTACTGTATTGTTTGCCTACCTGAAGCCCCCCTCCATCTCCTCCCCACTTTTAGATATGGTTGTGTCCACTCTGTACTCGGTGGTGCCTGCAGCCCTGAATCCCCTCATCTACAGCATGAGGAACAAGGAGCTCAAGGAGGCACTGAAGAAACTCATCCAGTGGGTACAAGGTCCGTGGTAACAACTGTTTCATTCACTCACCAGGATATGTGGTATTAAGGCTGCATTTTATCCATTTCTTTCATTTTTACTTCTCTCTTTTACATTCATCTTAAAATAATAAATAAAAAAATAAAGATACCTAGTTTTTGTCACATCTGCACAGGAATCTCTCATTTAGCACTTAAACATAGACCATGATAAAGCAGGAAGCCAGGCTTCCCCCTTCACTAGCAGAGACTGGGGGTTCTCTGAGCCGCTTCTTTGAGCTCCCAGTGCAGGGAGGAGAGTTTCCCTCTGCAGTGTCTTTTCCAGCACTGACACCAACGGACCTCTGAGGTACAGAGTCACGGTGGGACAAGGGCAGGTGGGGTGAGACCAGGGGTCCAGTGTTGTTTAGGATATCTCAGCTCTCATGCCTATGGTTAGAGTGTGATCTCAAATCTCTCTAATATGAGAGAAATGGCCACCAAATGTCACCACAGGTTTCCATGGTTCCATGCAAAGCTCCAACATGCAAAACTAAACATGAGTGAATTGAAGGAAAGTCTAGAGGCAGCCTTCCCATGGCAGTTCATCTTTCCTGAAGACAAATTCAAGGAGGGCAGCAAGACTTTCTGTATTTAGAGTTTTCTTCCTCATTTCCGTGCTGTCCTTTCACCCTTTATCCTGCAGATATGGCCCAGGAACTCTCATAACCTGGAAGAGATAGGCTTTTTTTTCCTTGTACCCTGGAAGAACAGGCAGGACCAGTCCTTGGGCTCCCTTAAGAAAGAGCTGGACTGCAGAATAACATTTCCATAATAGAAGGGGATCTGCCCTAGGATGGTCCTGAATCTGGCCTCTCTTTAGAAACCGGAATCAAAAAATATGCCCTAGGGTGTGCAACCACAAATGGGCCTGCTCTTCTGCTTGTGAACTCCACGAGATCCAGGGGATGACCTCAGCATTCCAGGGTGATCTGTTAGCCTCAATCTAGGGTCCATCTCTCAGTGACCACTGCAGATAGGCAATGGTCTCTGCATTGCCTGTGCCAGGCTGCCCCACACGTGACTGTGCTGATGAGGGAACCCCCAGGGATCTCCAGGCACAGGGTTTGCCTGGGAGTGGGCACTGAGTGCAGCTTTAGTGAAACAGGGATGACTCACAGTGCAGGGACCAGAAGGTAGAGCACTAAATCCAGGTGCACATGAGGAAAGGAGGGCTCTGCAATCCCCAGGGAGGCAGTGGGGACCCAGGAGGCCCAGGGAAGGGGCAGTGGAGGGTGATTCCTGCACCCGCAGTGAAACACCACAGCCTGGAGCTAGTGGCCACCCAAACCCATCTCCTGCGCTTGCAATATTGTGGGGGCACTCTGAATACCGTCAGACCTCAGCCACCAGTATCAGTGGCCACAAGGGCACACTGATGGCTCATGGTCAATTTAGTGCCAACCACGATTCCAGGTCCCTTTTTGTGCAGCTGCTCTCCAACAGGTCAATCCCCAGCCTGTCCTGGTGCATGCGGTTATTCCTCCCTAGCTGCAAGACCCTGCATTTGCCCATGTTGAACTTCATGAGGTTCCTCTACCCGCCAATCTCCAGGCTGTCCAGGTCCCGCTTAAAGCCTGCACAGACCTCTGGACTATCAGCCATTCCTTGCACTTTTCTATCCTCAGAAAACTTGCTGAGAGTGCACTCTGTCCCTTCAGGCCACTGATTAATAAACTGAACAGGCTTTGACTGACTCCTGATACCAATAGTTGCAGGTCTCCAACTAGGCTCTGTGTCACTGATGAAGGGATGAAGGGGCCTGCGGTTGGGAGCTCGAGGTCGAGGTGCCCTGATGGGAAGTGTCCCTGAATGAGGGGTCCTGAGGTTGAGGGCCCGAAGGTGACAGGTCCTGCTGGTTGGGGCCCAGCAGTGAGGGCTCCTGGTGCTGGTGGCCTCCCAGAGAGGGCTCCTTGTGCTGGGACCCCCAGGGTGGCAGGTCCCGGTGTCAGCGCCCCAGGGGCACTCTGTGCCGGGGGCCACAGGGCGAGGGGCACCTGTGCAGGGGCTCGCGGGGCCACGTGGGCCCCTGCCACGGGGAGACAGGAGCGTGCCCAGCACATGCGCACACACAGACGCCTGCACTCATGGGTTCACACGCACGTCCAAGCACACACATGTCCGAGCAATGCATGTACATGCACATGCATGTCTGAGCACACAGAGAAGCTCCTGGGATGGAGTGGGATTACGAGACCATGTCTGTAAACCAGATCCCATTCAGCCTCTCCAGTTGTGCGCAGGCACTAACAAGTGAGAGGGAGTCCAGCACAGGGACAAGAAGATGGTCAGGGGCTGGAGTGTGCGGCAGAAAAGGAGATGCTGGGAGAGCAGGGTTTGTTCAGCGTAGACCAGAGAAGTCCAAGGGGGATCTTCATGCTGTGCACAACTGCCTTGTGGAGGGCACAGAGCAGTTGGATATTCTTGGAGGGTCACACAAATGGCAGGTGAGGCAATAGTGAGAGAAAAAGAAATGGACAATGGGAAATGCTCTTAGATGTTAAGAACCAATCTTTTTGTCTATGAGCATGGCCAAACTCTGGCACAGGATCCAGAGAGATTCTCAGGTCTCCATCCTCGGAGATAACCCAAAGTTCACTGGAAAAGGCCCCAAGGACCTGCCTGCTGGGACCTGCCTTCAGCACGGCACTGGATCCCCTGCTGCAACCTCAAGGAATCTACTCTTCTGAAAAAGGATCTACAGGCTCTGTGCTTTTAAAAGCCCTCAGGAAGGTTTCTTGATCAGTGATAAGATAGAGATGATATGTCAGAAAAGAGCAAATATATTCTTAACACATGTCTTCCCTCCAGAGGGCTTGAGATGGGACATTGGTTCCTGACAGGCTCCAAAACCATGGGTCAGGCCAGGTAGAAAATCTGAAGAAGTTTCTCCAAATCCTGTGAATTTTGCGCAGCTTTCTTTCATCTGACCCTGAGGAAAGCTATTTCTCTTTTGCACCTTACTTATGCTTTGGGGTTTGCCATTACACCTCCAAGTAGTGTTTCTCCCGTGGGTATAGTGTTTGGCACCAGCCTGTCTTTGGGATCTGTAGAGCCCTGGCACCCTGCATCTCCCACACTTTTGACCCTGGGTGTCTCAGGACAGGCCCACACACTGCATCCCTCTGTCCAGACTCCCGTATGGAGCCTGTAAGGCACTGCCGTGCCTCAGGAGCTGCATTTTGGCTTGTTCACAAGTCAGTGAGATGACCATCTCCCCACTCCCCTACTGCTGAAGCTTCCAACAACCAACATTCCTCTTCCTGTAGTTTTTTCACAGTCCTGGAGCAAATCTTGCAGAAGAGGGATGGCATCCCTCTTGAAGCCTTCAGATATGTGGCATTCCAGACCCTGAAAAGCAAAGCACGCCTTTCCTCCTTTCTTTCAGTTGCCTATTCAGCCTCTAGCACCCTGTCTTTGGCACAGGAAGGCCCATTCTGGACCCAGGGGTCTCTTCCCTTTCTCTCTTCTGTCTCCTCTGTGTCTGCTCAGTCTGCTCAATGCACTAGGGTCATGGGAAGTGTTGGTTTAGGGAGCTTCCCTGAAGCCATGAGAAGCTGCAGAGCTGGAGGCCTAATGGAGGACGTCTGGGACGTGGCTGTTTTCCCTGTCCCATCCTGCTCCCAAACGAAGGGAGGAAGGTCCAGTGCTTTTGGTGTTGGTGGGTTGGGTTTCCTTTGACATCCCCAAGCCCTTCTTTGTGTTGCTCTGAGCAGCCAGGAAAATCCCTGTTCTCTAAGGTCTTGCATCAGGGCCTTTTCCCTGCTTTTGTAGAGAAGCTGAGGCAGGTCTGGGATCTCCAAAAGCAGCATGGCCCACATCATGACCCAGGGCCCCCAGGAGCTGTGTGGCTCTCCCATTCCCACATGTCCTGCTTAAACTGACAATTTCTAACACCATCTTTACAGGCCACAAGTTGGCCATTGTAGAACCACAGTATTATGACTCCCCCTGTTACTCTTTGCTCACTTCAGGACCCAGCTGCTGGTTTGCACTTCAAGGAGTTTAAAGGTTGCTCTGTCTTTGAGGAAGGGTGTCCCTTGTAGCAAGGGAACCTCATTGTTGACATGTTGGGCTTAGCCTACACTCAAAGAGCACAATTATTATTTGTGAAATTATTTCAAGCTTTATTTCTGTTTCTTTGCAATTAAGAAAAACCCTGTGTTTGTTTGCAGCTAGTTCTCTAAGAAACTCTCTAAGGAAAGCACTTGACAGCTGCAGCAGATGAGCTCTAACTTTCAGTTGCTGATTTCAGTAGAACAGAGAAGCTTCTAACAAGAGTGATGGAAGTCCCAGGTGGCTGATGTGAGAAATGGCAGGTTGGGGAGGGAAGGAAGAGTGTCCATACAGTGCTTGAGCTCTGGGACACGGGTTCTTCTAGATGTCCACACTTCATTGGGAGTCATTCTGGATTGATTCCAATTCCAGAATATTGCTGTCGATTACTCTGAAAGCTGGATGTTAATAGTAACAATAAAAACCTGTAAAATCAGAAATGCTTGTATATTACTGATGTCTCCAACTTTCAGCTACAGTCCCCAAACCTCTCCAATTAGTCAAGCAAGCCTAGACAAAAATTGCAGGGAGAGACATGGTTTGTGAGAGCTTTTTGCATTTTTATGAGCCCCATGGTATATTTCATGCTGAATCCATGAACCTCAGTTACTGAGAGGAGAATTTAAAGTCAAGATCAACCCACAACATTTTGTTGAGTTTTAATGGGTCCCACTGATAGTTGTTAGCAGTAAAGACTACCCAGGGACTGATTAGAACAGAAAATTGTCATCACTGATAACAGGTAGGCAGAGAATCATGCAGGAGGCTCTGATGCCACATTAACCCTTGGTGTGTTTTATCAGTCAAAATCTCCAAGCTCAGCCCCTGCGCTTCTGGGAAGGGAGATCCTTTCCCCCACATGTTTTACAGGTCCTCCTGAGGACAGTGTGTGTGGGGGGGTGTGCAGTGCTCAGTGCAGGACAATGATACGACACCTTTCAGGGTACCAGCATGAGGGACACTGAGGCTCCAGTGTCTCCTGACAGGCCTCGGTGGCAGAGACAACAGCCATAGCCAAGAGGATGAAGGCCTCCTCTGGTGTCTGTGAGCCCAGGCAGAGCCTTTGTCTGTCTCCACCTGAGCTTGTCCCATGCTGGTTCATACTTGCAGCTGTGTCCATGCATCCTACAGACACCCAGCCTGCTTCCCCAGTCACAGCCCTGAAGCCCCAGAAATGCCTGAAGGCTGCAGAGGAGACAGAAATTATTCCATCTTAAGCTTGGTCCCTGCTCCTGAGCTGGGCCTGGCTCCTGGGACTGCGGGAGCCCATGGCAACCTGGCAGGTGCTGCAGAGAGACAGCTCTGCCCAGGAGCAGCTCCTCATAAAGGAGCAGCAAGACTCAGGGCACTGCCCACAGGCACCAGGCTGCGATGAGTCGCGCGTAAGTGAGGGACAGGTGAGGGAGAGTTGGGAATGGGAGGGCAATTGAGAACTCACTGCAGGGAGAAATCTGACCAGCCCAAGATATGGAAAGTGTCTGTCTGCAGGACAACACTGCTGTGGTTACTGGAATGATCTTTTGAATGTAGCACCTTCCCCAGCTGGGGTGGCTCTCCCAGCTTCTCCTGCTTGGAGCTGGGTGTGCTTTGGAGCAGGGATTCCCAGCCAGACCATCAAAGGTATTGGGCATCATGGCTGCCTTCTCCCTGGGATAGGGCAGGGGTGTGAAGCCAATGAGTGCACCCAGGTCTGCATGGGCTGCAATTCAGAGCAGTGTCCCTGTGCCGCAGGGTGCTGTGTCCCCAGGGCACTGCCACCTGCCTGGGACTGCAGCACTAACCTTGCCTGGGATATCCCCATGGTGCTGCAGGGAGAAGCTCTGGGTGTGAGGAGAGACTCCCATAAGGACAGGTTCATTTTCTGAAAGAGCCTTTTCAAGAGGACAGTGAAAGCAGTGTTAATGTCTAAGATCAGGAGATTTCTTGTGTCTGCTTTCCGAAAACCCGGGGGCGTATGGAAAGGAAATGCCAGGTTAGAGCAGGAACCTGACACTCTAGTCCTTTAAATGGAGAGATTTGTGAGGAACCTCAGAAAACCCCTGCCCCCCATCCCCTGATTGAAGACAGCACCAGCATCATCTTCTCTGGCCTCACCAGGGCTTTTCTGACCTTCTCCTTACTACCTGCAGAGAGATGTCCCTGGACAGCGCCCTGCTGCTGAGATACTGCTGCAGGGCAGAGTAAGTGTCCAGGGGGTGGGATGGGTTGTGCGGCACTGACAGGGAGAAGACATGGGCAAGAGCAACTGCTGCCATCAGGAAAAGCTCCAGCAGTGGAGATAAAATCAGAAAATGGGAGGGAACTAGAAACATAATCACTGTGGGAGGGGGGATTTGGATCCCTCCCCGCCAGTCAGTCGCTGCAACACAGATGTCTTCCTCTAAGCAAAGCCCCGTGTCTCCTCTCCCACCCCTCAAGGCCATGGGGTCCCAGCCATGAGTACCCTCCTTGGTAGAAGAGGGGCTGTGTCTCTACTGCAGCCTGGTCCTTTCCCACTGCAGGAGAAGGGGACTGAGAGGGACTGTCTGGAGATGTTGCTCTCTGGGAGGTGGCTTGCACAGCTTGGGGAGGGGAAGCCTTTCGCCAGTGCTCCTCTGTCTGTTACTCCTTCCTGTCCCTTCGCATAAGGTTCATAGTGTTGCTCTACATTTCTTCACCTCTCATTCTGGTCTGGTTCTTGCTCCCTTGAGTTAAGGACAGGGAGTCAGCTGCAGTTAAGGCAGAAACTTCCCTCTCCAGCTGCATTGTGTCAAGTAAGAGTGAAGATGTTAAGATGCTCAGAGGACAGGGTCCATTTCAGACACTTCTGTTCAAAAGGGTAAGCTGGAGATGAATCCTTCCCAACAATGTTTTCTTTCAAAAAGAGCTGTCATGAGTGATGCCATTTGCGCAAAAGTAATTAGAGAATATCGCTATTGAGTCACTGGATCAAATCCCCTTCACTCAGTTCATGGTGCCCATCCCCTGGTCTCCTCACTAAATATATGAGGCAGTTGGACACCTCCATTTACACCACCCACAAGAGCAGGACTGACTGCTCTGGAGCCCAAGCACAGATGAAGAGCATACTCAGCCAGCACAAACCAGAGGTCAGACAAGGGAGCTGAACAAGGTAAAGGAGAGAGAAAATATGGCTTTACTAAGAGGAGTAGAAGGAGTTTTGCTCAGAGAAGGACTTTTGCTCAGAGAAGCCTATTCTAACGTGTTGACGCTTTTTCCTCATTGGACAGTGCTCCGAAACAACAGCAGCTCCTTCAACGAGTTCCTCCTCCTGCCATTTGCAGAGAGGCGGGAGCTGCAGCTCTTGCACTTCTCGCTCTTCCTGGCCATCTACCTGGCTGCCCTCCTGGCCAACGGCCTCATCATCACAGCCGTAGCCTGCGACCACCACCTCCACACCCCCATGTACTTCTTCCTCCTCAACCTCTCCCTCCTCGATGTTGGCTCCATCTCCACCACTCTCCCCAAATCCATGGCCAATTCTCTGTGGGACACCAGGGCTATTTCCTACTTAGGATGTGCTGCACAGGTCTTTATGTTTGCCTTTTTCATTTCAGCAGAGTATTCTCTCCTCACAGTCATGGCCTATGACCGCTACATTGCCATCTGCAGACCCCTGCACTATGGTATCCTCATGGACAGCAGAGCCTGTGTCAAAATGGCAGCAGCTGCCTGGGCATCTAATTTTCTCAATGCTCTCCTGCACACTGGAAACATATTTTCCATACCACTGTGCCAAGGCAATGAGGTGGAGCAGTTCTTCTGTGAGCTCCCCCAGATCCTCAAGCTCTCCTGCTCAGACTCCTATCTCAGAGAAGTTGGAGTTATTGTCGTTAGTCTTTGTTTAGCTTTTGGGTGTTTCATTTTCATCGTGGTGTCCTATGTGCAGATCTTCAGAGCTGTGCTGACGATCCCCTCTGAGCAGGGCCGGCACAAAGCCTTTTCCATGTGCCTCCCGCACCTGGCTGTGGTCTGTATGGTTGTCAGCACAGGCATGTTTGCCTACTTGAAGCCTCCCTCCATTTCCACCCCAGCTCTGGATCTGGTTGTAACTGTTCTGTACTCAGTGGTGCCTCCAGCACTGAACCCTCTCATCTACAGCATGAGGAACAAGGAACTCAGGGATGCACTAAAAAAAATGATTCAGTTGGTAATATTTCAGCAGCAATAAGCTGAAATCCCATCCTTCTACTCACGTGATATCTAATTTCTCTCAGACAACTCCTGTGATTTTGGCATTCTTGCTTTAATAACGAGGTTTCTGCACAAGTTTCTGAATTCATCCCACTTCTCCAGAGGTGTTAACTGTGTCTTTCTGGCCCAGAGGTCTCTTTTAAATGTGTCTATCATTGTGTCAGAGCTGTCGTTCCCCTAATTAAAGGGTATGTTTTCAGTGCATCTTGTAGATTGGGCTCTTCTTCCAAAGCTGGTGCCAAGAATCTGCTGAGAATTTGCTGAATTTTCAGCCTGAAATATGCTTGTTGCTTTTCTGGGACTCTTCATGGGCCCAAGGCAATGAGCTCCTGGGGGGATATGTTAGGGAATAAGGACTGGATTCAATTCTCACTTGTGAGTGCTTGGTGCTCCTGATAGTGATGAATGGCCAAGTAGTATATGACTGGGCCTGTCCCCCGTATGGTGGCCTATGAGCATATAGGGGACCTTGCAGGCACAGGGAAAGGAACTTCAAGAGCCGCTCACGACAGCTTATACCTGAAGTCATGTTCTGGATCTAGGGACACATGAACACAGCCTGAGCCATTTTATATGCCCTGTGATTGCTCAGAGCATCATTCACAGATAGAGGCCCCTTGATACAGTGTTCTCAGGTACAATGATGCCTGTCCAGCTGGGTCTGTGTCCAACCATGAGCACAACAACTGCAGACTCACCCTGTGACCCCAGAGCACCACAGCCCACTCACTCTACAGAGCAACACCAGCATCTCGGGGTCCTGCAGGGAGCACCGGGAAGGCTCCAGGACCTTCCAGGCAGACCATAACTAAGGAATTAACCTGGGGAAGGGTTTTCCAGGGAGCAAGGATATCCCTGGGGAAGGGGAAAAGGAGCAATTGTGCTCTTAGAAGGAGGAATATATGGGGAAAAGAAATATGTTTCTCTGCATGTCAGCTAGGGGCTGGCTGCTGTGTCCCTGGCAGCAGGAGGTGCCAGCAGAGCCCCAGGGCAGGGAGCCTTGTGCTGTGCTGGAGAGAGGGGCTGGCATGGGGGCTGCAGGCAGCCTGGGGTAGGGAAGCTCTGGGATACAGGAACAAGAGGCACAGAGTGTCACTGTCCTCTGTGTCCGTATGGGGGCCAGTTCCAGCTTGGAATGGATTGATGGGGCACATGACACACACAGCCCTGTTCCCTGGAGCTGCTGTGCCCACAGTGGGGCTGGGGCTGTGGGGTGAGTGCCCTGCGGGGGGCACTGCTGTGGGGCCAACCCCAGCCTGGTCTGCTCTGCTGGGTGGCCTGGGAGAGGGCAGGGCAGGTGGGGAGAGCTGGAGAGGGGCTGGGCTGGGCTGGAGAGGGTCCGGAGAGGAAAAGGACGTTTGCTGAGCTGGGTGTCCTTGGTTGCATGGACTGACTGTGAAGGGGCTGCAGAGCATTTGTCACGGATTGGTCTGTTACTTTGGCCATTTCCAGCACTCGTCCAACATTGGACATTCACAGGAGTCAGCAGGGGCAGGTTGCAGGGGGTGGCTGCCCAAGCAGGAGGGCTGTGGTGGGCTGAGACACCAAGGGTTGTTGCTGGGTCCATACTGGGGAGACCTTTCCCCATCCTGGAGTGCACCCTGCCCCATAAAGTGCCTGCACATCAGGACCGTGGGACACTTGTAGTTCCTTCAGGATCTGAGGCCGCCCTCTTGGGCTGTCTCCCAAAGCAAGAGCCATGCAGAGATGCAGCAGAAGCAGGGCATCTTCTCTGGGAGAAGCTGAAGAGAGGGCTAAAGCAGTGAAGCAGGACTGGGGCGAGCGTGTGCGTGAGGGCTGGTCCCTGCAGGTGGTCATTGGCACAATGAACCAGGCTGTTGGGCGCACTCAGCTGCTCCCCGTGTGCCGCGCGACTCCCGCTGGGCCTGGCAGTGCTGCCTTCCAGCTCATCTGCCAACAACCTCCTTGTCTTCTTCCTCGCTTGTCCCATTTTGCCAGGCACCATCCACTCATTCCCAGCTGCGTAAGAGAGCAAGAAATCCCACAGCCTGGCATTGAAATGGATACAGGTTACTGGAAAAGAACCATTGTTCCTTTGCAGGCCTGGCCTTGGAGGCTCCCTTCCTTTCCGGAGAGCAATGACTGCTCTCCTGAGGATGAGCTTGTCCTCTCCTGGCACTGCTTGAGTGCAGGCATTTAGAAGGGGAGCACCTGAGTGTGGAGCAGAGCTGCGATCCCCACTGCCGGTCGGGAATGCTCTTTGGTTCCGTGATGTCCTACACTCTTTTTCTGTGCCACAATTTCCAAGAAGGGAAAAAAAATAAGAAGAAATAAAAAGAATTGGAAATGGAAAGAAGAAAAGGAAAAAGAGAAAAGAAAACAAAACAGCATTAGGAAAAGATTAAAAGGAAAAATAAAAAAAAAAAGAAAAGGGAAACGAAAAAACTGAAGAATAGAAGAAGTGAAAAAGAAGAAGAAAAACTGGAAAACTGGGCATCCCAAAGGACCATGTGTTAAGGAAGTCCTAGAGGGAACCTTTGCTGGCCCTCACTTGCCCCCAGGGTCTGAAATCTTCACACTACACACACACATCTTCAGTGGGGATGATTTTAGTGCCTGACATCACTTGGATAAAACATACAACACTAAAACAATGATACAGGAATATATATTTAAACAACAACAAAAACAGAACAATATATTAAACGATAACAACAACAATAATAAAAATAATATCAATAAAACTAACAACAGGAATATCAACAATATCAACAGGAACAAATACTACTATAAAAGTCTCTAATGAAAAATCCAGATAAGAAGTTATTGTTGCAGTCCCTGGGCCCAGTGCTTCCCAGCAGCAGCCAGGGTGAAGGGGAGCTTGGTCTGCAAGGGAAAAGGAGGCATCAGCAGGGCCGAGGAGCGGCTCGGGGGCTCCCGTGGAGCAGAGGCTCTTTGGCGGCTGCGCGGGCTCTTTGGCAGCAGCGCTGCCGTCATTGGTGCCCTGGCAGAGGCTTGGCGTGGCCAGCGCAGCCCAGAGGCCGGCAGAGGGGCTGAGGCAGCAGGTGCCCAGGCCTTGGGCGCTCCTGCGCCCTGTGCAGCTCTGCCCCGGCGCCGCGGCCCGCCAGAGCGCCCGCACACCTGGGCCAGGCTCCCGCGCGGCTGCTCCCCAAAGGCAGCGCGGAGCAGCGCCAAGGGGCCGGGCACAGCCCCAGCTCTGCCCGTGCAGCCGGCAGCAGGGACCATACCTGGGGGCTGCAGCCGGAGCTCTCCCAGTCCATGGGCTCCTCCGTGCTGCAGCCGACCAGGCCGCTGCTCCCCACAATCTGGAAGAGAGCAGGAGACCTTGGTGGGGACAGTGTGTGGGGAAGCACAAGGATAAGGGCATCCAGTGGCTGCAAGCGCTGTACCTGGCTGCTTCCATAACCGAGCCACTCCATGGGCTCAGGATCATTTCCTCCATGTGCCCCATCCACCTGCAGAGCCTGCAAGAGAAAAGGAGGTGTTTGCAGGGCAGGTCCAAGAGCTGAAAGAGTCTAGGCCAAGATCCCTCTTTCGGCAGCGGGATGGAGGGGAGCGGCAAAGGATCGGGCCCAGCCCCAGCTCTACCCATGCACCTGGCAGTAGAGGCAATACCTGTAGGCAGCAGGAGAAGCTCTCCCACTCCATAGGCTCCACATCGTCGGTCCAGTCAACCAGGCTGTGTGTTCGCGGAGTCTGGAAAACAGCAGGAGAGCTTGTGGGGATGGTCATGGTGGCAGATCTGGCTCTGTGCACGGGGCCTCGTGTCCCCTGTGTGCGCGGGGCAGGCGGTGCACAGAGCCAGGGCACCAGGCTCAGGCAGCAGCCCCCGAGGCCTTGGCCACTCCTGGCCCTGGCGCAGCTCTGCCCCAGCACCCAGGCCTGCCAGAGCTCCCTGCCACCTCTGCCACCAGCCCTGCGGCTGCTCTCGCAGAGCCAAGCACCAGCCGTCCCCGCACAGCCTCTGCCTGCAACGCACAGTACCTGCCCCGAGCTCTCCCACTCCATGTCCTCAACTTCAGAGTTATTCTTTTTCTTTCACTGTCCTGAGTCTGCAAGAGAATGGAATTGTTTACATTTGCAGCCATGAGCACCAAGTGTTGCGCGGTGGCTTTGGAGCCTCCCCTGGGAGGCATCACGCAGGCTGCCCTGCAGCCCCGCAGCTCCCTGCATCTTGTGGGCACCACGGGTGGCCCCTGGTGCTGCGCGGCCCTGCTGCTCACCTGGCCTTGCTGCTGCGTGGCCAGCACTGGGGCCACTGTGAGGCGCAGCCCTGGGAAGCATCCGTGTTCCCGTGGCGATAACTGCCCCTCTGGGATGTTCCACTGCTGCGTGGGGGTAGGAGGGAAGCGGCAGGGGCCAGGGGGGCCGCCGTGAGGAAGGGTCTGTGTGTGCTGGACTCCCCCTGGCACTGCTGAGCCTGGCGGCAGAGAGCAGTGCATGGCCTTGGGCTTGCTGGGTGCCAAGGAGGTCTCCTCACGCAGCCCCATGGTGCTGCTGGTGGCTGCCTGCCCAGAGGCCGGACTTCTCTTGGGGCTCTGCTTCCACCCCTGCAAGCAGCCTTGAATGCCTTGATCTTTCTTCCCTGCTCCCCTCCTGCCCTTACAGCCCGATGGACTCGAGAAAGTTTTGTTTTCCATGGTCGAAACATGTTCCTTGGTAGCACAATGAGCGCAAAGGGCGTTTGTGCCCTGGGGCCAGGTGTGCATGTCCTCAGCAGAGCCCTTGTGAGTTGGTGGTGGCCTGGGAGCCCCTGGTGCTGCTGGGCTCCTTCTCTTGTCCTGCCGCGCACCTTGCAGGTTCCATGTGCTGTGGCTGAGAGCAGCCTTGGTGCAGCTCCTGCACTGCTGCCCCTGCCACAGCTTCCTAGGGCTGCAGAGAGCAGAGCAGGCACAAATGTGCCCTCAGCTGCTGCAGCTCTGCCCAGCACTGGGCTACGATGGTCACTTGCTAACGGAGATGGATTCCTGACACTCCAGTATGAACCGTAAAGCCAGGAGCAGATGGAGCAGGAGATCCCCCTTATGCAGGGGAAAACCCTCCAAAAGCAAGCAGTGCAATCCCTGCACCTAAGTGCAGGTGCCCAGAGGAGCATCTTGTTGCTGGCCAAGCTTGCTTGCTGGCATGCCACAAGGGGCTGCTGCTCGACAGAGAAACCTCCATCCTGGTCCCCAGATCTTGGCATCACTCATGCCAACAGAAATGTTCTTTGCATCTCTGACATCAGAAGCTCAGAAAAAAGAACCCTGCTTATCCAGTGTCACCTTTTTCTAAGTAAAGACCAAACTTGGTAAATATATTTTAAGTCACTGACTTTCCCAAGTATGGAAATCTGTGCTGTGCTTGCTGAAGCCAAGGTGCCCTCTCCTTTGAGTTTTTTGGTGCTGGGAGTGTGATTGCAGACTGAGTGTTTGACTCCAGTATTATCTGGGGCGATGGGCCAGGGATTATAGACCAGGGGGGTTTTACCCTCCTCTGCCTCTGCCTTTCCCTTCCCCAAACAGTCTCAGAATACGGAATTGGGAACATATCAAACCCTGGTTGCTTTGGCTCCAGCATCAGTTCAGCACAATCCAAAAAGTTAATTTATGGCATGAGAGTTTGGCCATGTGTGGAGACGCAATGTTGCTTTTAGCGGAGGATCTCTAAGTTGTGCGCCTGTTCCTGTGCTGCTCACGGTGGCATTGGGGAGGCCGGTGCACAGGGCAGGAGCTGCTCCCTGGGGCAGTGCAGCCCTGAGGTGTGGGGAACAGGGACACTGTGCCCTGGGCACCTGTGCAGTGCAGGGGGTCATTTCTCTCCTTTGGGAGCAGCTTGGGAAACAGCCTATAAGAGGGATGGAAAGTGGGTTTGGTTGAACTTCCCGGCAAGTGAACAAACCGCCAAGTGCCGTGTGCTTAGCTCTAGGTTAGGGGATCAAGTGCAGCGCAGGCAGCCGGACACGTAGCCCCTCTTCTCCCGCACACCTCAGCCCCAGCCCAGCGCCCTCCTGCCAGCAGCCCGTGTGCTTGCGGTGCGCTCCGCGAGCCACCGTGCCGGCCTCTTGTGCAAGTGCTGTGGCCTCCAGGGCCTCCGCTCCAAGGAGCCCCGTCTCTATTGAAGCCATGGATGAGAAGCCCTGTGTCCCTGTCCACGTGGACATCCATGGGAAGCTGTTGCTGTCCTTGGGCAGCACAGGGATGCGCTGCCCTCACCAAGCAGAGTCCCCACAAGGGGCCACAGCATCTGCTCCCCACGGCCTCTGCAAGGGGCAGTGTGGGGCTGCTGGAGCAGCGCAGCAAGGTGTGCGGCCAAACGCACCCGTCTGCCAGCCAAGGCAAGCGCCCTCGTGCAGCCCCTCTGTACACGAGCTCCAGGGCATGGACTGGTACCAGTTGCCGCCAGCATGGCCAGGCCAATCCCTGGTCGGAGCTGCCACTCATTCCTTCCCACCCATTTGAATTGCAGGGTTTTGGTGACCTTGGGGAGCTTGGTCCTGCCTCTCCAGGCCCTGTGTCCTTGGGGTGCGACAGCTCCCCTTTGCCTGTGGCTTGGGCACTGCAGGGACACATTGTGTGCGGCACCCGGAGAGTTGAGAGCTGCCGCACGGTGGAGCTGGGGCTCCTTCCACTTTGCACATCCCGTGGGACATGTGTGAAGGTCAGGTGAAGGAAGGTTCTGCATTTAGGAATTAATGGCAGGTGGATTTTTAAATGTCCTTGGTATAAGTATCTAATTTGACACATTTTCAGGATGCCCTGAGGCCTTCCCATGTCTCGTACACAGAATTGCTAGCATCATACATGAGGGAAGCACTGCTTGTACCTGGTAAATGCTAGCACGTTTTTTCCTGAATGTGCAGGGTTCTCATCCTTGCAAGGAGTTTCCTTAGCACAGGGTGCCAGGTTAAGGGGAGGTGAGAGATTCTCACGGTCCATCCTCAGGAGGTTTCATTCCCGATTCTTGCCCAGCTTATCAGTGCTAGGCCCTGTCAGTTACAGCATTAGGAGGAAGAAGACATGGCTGTGATAAGGGCATCCTCGTAAGGTGATCCTTCCAGAATCTTCAAGCAAGTTGAGTAAGATTCTCCGCTCCTTGAACCGCAAGTGAGTTGAGTTCTGCATTGTCAGTGGGTGCCTCCAGAAGACTTCCCAGTCCCCTATCTGAGCAGTCCTTGAAAAGTACATGCAATTTCCAATACATGTTTTTGTGGCATCAGCGTCTGTTTGTGCTTTTTACACCCCCATTCTATACATATTGTTGGAGAGAGGAAGTTAAGCAGGGCAGGTGATTTATCCTAGGCCAGAGGAGACAAGAATGTTGTTGACAGAGATTTTGTGTGCAATGTGTGGGTGTTGGGGGCAGCTTTTTAGTAGGGTAATGCTGCTCAGGGAAATGTGTGAGTAGCCGTGGTGCCTGTGCTGGGAAGGGAGGAAAGGAAGCAGGGGCCATATTTGGGTCTTCACCAAGCAGGCAATGGTTAGTGGTTTTAGCTGTGAGGCCTGTATTTTGTGGGAGGTGAATGAACAGGGTGTCTCTGCTAGTAGCACGGTATGAGAAGGCTGGTATAATTGTTGGGAGGGAATGAAGCAGAGCAAGCAGGTGTTGTGAGGCTGCCCTCCTCAGAGAGAGTGCAGGTTTTGTTCCAAAGCCGTGCTGAACAGGACACGGTTGTGCAAAATGACACTGCTGGTAGCAAGGAATAAGCAATTATGGTATGAGTCAGATGGAGAAAGAGAGGACAAATAAGGAAGGAAAGAAAGAAGGAAAGAAAGTAGGAAAGAAGGAAAGAAAAATGGAAAGAAGAAAATAAACAAAGAAAGAAAGTGAGAGAGAGAGAGAAAGAAAGAAAGGGAGAGAGAGAAAAAAATGAGAAAGAATGAGAGAGAGAGAGAAAGAGAGAGAAAAAGGAAAAAGAAAGTATAAAAATAAAAAAAGAAAAAAGAAAAAGACAAGGAAAAAGAAAAAGAAAAAAGTGAGAGAAAAGAGAAAAAAAGAAATATACAGAAAAAGAAAAAAGACAAAGATAAGGAAAAAGATAAGGAAAAAGAAAAGGAAAAGAAGAAGGAAAAGGAAACGAAAAATATATGAAGAAAAAAGAAGAACAGGGAGAAGAGTAAGAAAAAAAAGAATAAAAAAGGAAAACGAAAAGAAAAAGAGAAAAAAATGGAATAAGTAAAAAGGAAAAGAAAAAGAAGAATAAGAAAAAGAAAAAAGATGGCAAAGGCATTGTGGCATCCCCAGGGCCACATGTGAGGGGAAGTCCTAGAAGGACCTTTTCCTGGACCTCACCTGCCCCTAGGGTCTGGAATCTTAGTGACACAAAAATGCATCTTCGGTGCGGATGATTTTAGTACCTGAGATCACTTGGAAACAACATGCAACATTTAAGCAATGATACAGGAATATATATTTAAACAACAACAATAAAAATAACAAATTAATAAACAATAACAAGAAGAAAATTACAACAATATAATCAAAAATAACAACAATAATATCGACAACAACATTAACAACAACAAATGCTATTATAAGCGTCTATAGAGAAAAATCCACAAAGCGGGTTATCGCTGGCATCCATGGGCCCAGCGCTTCCTGGCAGCAACCAGGGTGAAGGGGAGCTTGGCCTGCAAGGGAAAAGGAGGCATCAGCATGGCCGAGGAGCGGCTCGGGGGCTCCCATGGAGCAGAGGCTCTTTGGCGGCTGCGCGGGCTCTTTGGCAGCAGCGCTGCCGTCATTGGTGCCCTGGCAGAGGCTTGGCGTGGCCAGCGCAGCCCAGAGGCCGGCAGAGGGGCTGAGGCAGCAGGTGCCCAGGCCTTGGGCGCTCCTGCGCCCTGTGCAGCTCTGCCCCGGCGCCGCGGCCCGCCAGAGCGCCCGCACACCTGGGCCAGGCTCCCGCGCGGCTGCTCCCCAAAGGCAGCGCGGAGCAGCGCCAAGGGGCCGGGCACAGCCCCAGCTCTGCCCGTGCAGCCGGCAGCAGGGACCATACCTGGGGGCTGCAGCCGGAGCTCTCCCAGTCCATGGGCTCCTCCGTGCTGCAGCCGACCAGGCCGCTGCTCCCCATCATCTGGAAGAGATCAGAAGACCTTGGTGGGGACGGTGCATAGGGAAGAGGAAGGATAAGGGCATCCAGTGGCTGTGGGGGCTGTACCTGGCTGCTGCCATAACTGAGCCACTCCATGGGCTCAGGATGGTCCCCTGTGTGTGGAGTCTGCAAGAGAGAAAGAAGCGTTTGCAGGGAGGTCCCAGAGGCCCCTCTTCCTGCAGTGAAAAGCAGGAAAACGGGAATGGGCCATGCCTAGCTGCACATCTCCCGGTGCAGATGGCAGTAAGAGAAATACCTGGATGCCACAGAAGGAGTTTTCCCAATCCATAGGCTCCTCGTCCTTGCAGCCACCCAGGCCTTTGGTGCTTGCAGCCTGGAAGAGAGCAGGAGAGCTTGTGGGGACGGTCATGGTGGCAGATCTGGCTCTGTGCACGGGGCCTCGTGTACCCTGCATGTGCGGGGCAGGCGGTGCACAGAGCCAGGGCACCAGGCTCAGGCAGCAGCCCCCGAGGCCTTGGCCACTCCTGGCCCTGGTGCAGCTCTGCCCCAGCACCCAGGCCTGCCAGAGCTCCCTGACACCTCTGCCACCAGCCCTGCGGCTGCTCTCGCAGAGCCAAGCGCCAGCCGTCCCCGCACAGCCTCTGCCTGCATGCACAGTACCTGCACCAAGCTCTCCCAATCCATCTCTTCAACTTCAGTGTTAGCCATTTTGTTTCACTCTCCTGAGTCTGCAACGGAATGGAATTGTTTACATTTGCAGCCATGAGCACCAAGTGTCGCGCCGTGGCTTTCTGTCCTCCCCCGGAAGGCAGCGCCCAGGCTACCCTGAAGCCCCACAGCTCCCCTGCATCTTGTGGGCACCACGGGTGGCCCCTGGTGCTGCGCGGCCCTGCTGCTCACCTGGCCTTGCTGCTGCGTGGCCAGCACTGGGGCCACTGTGATGCGCAGCCCTGGGAAGCATCCGTGTTCCCGTGGCGATAACTGCCCCTCTGGGATGTTCCACTGCTGCGTGGGGGAAGGAGGGCAGCGGCAGGGGCCAGGGGGGCCGCTGTGAGGAAGGGTCTGCGTGTGCTGGACTCCCCCTGGCACTGCTGAGCCTGGTGGCAGAGAGCAGTGCGTGGCCTTGGGCTTGCTGGGTGCCAAGGAGGGCTCCTCACGCAGCCGCATGGTGCTGCTGGCGGCTGCCTGCCCCGAGGCCAGGCTCCACTTGGGGATCTGCTTACACCCCTGCAAGCAGCCTTGAATGCCTTCATCTTTCTTCCTTGCTCCACTCCTGCCCTTACAGCCCGATGGACTCGAGAAAGTTTTGTTTTCCATGGTTGAGATGTGTTCCTTGGTTAGCGCAGTGAGTGAGAAGGGCGTTTGTGCCCAGGGCCGGGTGTGCATGTCCTCAGCAGAGCCCTTGTGAGTTGGTGCTGGCCTGGGAGCCCCTGGTGCCACTGGGCTCCTTCTCTTGTCCTGCCATGCACCTTGCAGGCGCCATGTGCTGTGGCTGAGAGCAGCCTTGGTGCAGCTCCTGCACTGCTGCCCCTGCCACGGCTTCCTAGGGCTGCAGAGGGCAGAGCAGGCACAAATGTGCCCTCAGCAGCAGCAGGGACCTGCAGCTGCTGCAGCTCTGCCCAGCACTGGGCTACAATGATCAGTTGCTAACGGAATGAATTCCCAACCCTTGTGTAAGGACAGGAAAGTCTAGGGGAAATGGAGCAGGAGATCTCCCATGTGCCATCGAATGTTGCCCTTGTGCAGAGGAAAACCCTCCAAAAGCAAGCAGTGCAACCTCTGCCACCAAACGTTTCTTCCCGCACAGGTGGAGGAGGAATCTCCGAATGCTCTGCCTTTCCTTCACTACCAGGCAACCCTCCACATGGCGCCAGAGGAGACCTCCTGAACACATGGAGCGACGGCTCCAGCTCTTTCACCCTCTCCAGCACTCCCTCAAGCTGCTCTCCGCCAGCTCCTGCAGTTTTCTCGGGCTAGTCCAGCTCCACGGGGTGTGGGTTTTAGCGTGCCATTCCTCCTCGGAGCACTTCTGCAACAGAAACCAGGAGGACGTGAGGAATGAATGGTGAACGAACTGGAGAGAGGAGATGTAGGAGGTGGAGTGATTGGAGCCACCCCTTAGCCCTTCTCTTGCCTGCCTTGCGTGTTGTCTGCTCTGCTTCCATGACACTTCTGCCTGTTATGGTGGACTTGTCAGCCCCTTCTCCAAGCCTGAATGTGCAGAAAGTTCAGTTTGCAACTAGAAACAAAAAAATCCTGTTCCTGGTGCTCCCTGCATTGTCATGCTTTCGAGAGGCCACTGTCCAGGATGGAGAAGGGGTACACCCGGAGAGAAGGGTTTCCCTCAGAACTCCCAGAGGGTGCTTGGGGATGACTATCCCCCCATTCCCAAATTTTGCACCCTGCATCAGCTCAACACAGACCCACACACTCGTTTCTAGACCACAAGGGCTGTCCCACCAGCGCAGCCTTTCCCGCTCCTGCAGCTCCTGCATTGCTGGGAGAAAACAAGGGAAGCCCCAGCCCTCTGCAGCACCAAGCGTCCCTGTGAACCCTGAGCTTTAGCTCCTTGTTGTGGCCCACGTGTCTTGTTGCGCTCTCTCCTGAGTGCGGCCAGGTGCTGCCTGTGCTGGCTGCAGTCGCGCAGGTTGCAGACGCCCCATGGCGAGATGAGGGCAGCAAGGAGGCAGCGCTCGTGGCGCTCCCGCGCAGGCTGCCTTGCCAGGAGGAGCGCTGGCCCCGCGGGAGCTGCTCCCCTGCGCGCGCGGCCCTGCCCAGCGCCGGGGGCCTTGGCTCCCAGCAGCCAGCGCGGAGCCGTGCTCCTCGCTGCGCCGCCTGGCCACGCACCCGCTGCTGCGGCAGCGCCGCACAGCCTCGCAAGAGCAGCTCGCAATGCCCGCAGCGAGCGCTGGGCTCCTCCTGCCCCTGCAGGGACAGCAGCACAGCAGCCCTGCGCCCTGCACGCGCACGGGGCGGCTGCAGCCAGTGCTCTCCCAGCCTCCCCCTCCCACGGAAACTCCTCTGCTCATCCACATGGACAACTCACTTGTCCATCCTTGTTCATGTAGCCTCCTCTCCTCAGTCCGTGCAGGTTGTCTTTGTGGTTGGAGGACTCCCACAAATGGGGGTCCTGCAGACACTTGTACTCATTGCCCAGTACGTGACAGGGTAGATGTGCAAGAGCAAAGAGACAAGATGTCTGTTGAAGCTTTAAAATACATTGTGCATGTCAAGATGAGGTTAAGGTGGATGAGGGAAGAGACCAGGACACTTTGGAGATTTGTCAGCCCATAGGGTAGCGCTCTTCAGGCTCTGAGCTTGAGGGTGATTCCGTGCTCAGCACATAGCTCAGCTCTAAGCCTGGGGGAATTGTACCCAAAGGAAAACTAATTCTTTTTGTGAGACTCTTCACTGTAGGAGAATCCTCAACTCTACAGCTCCTGACTCATGGCTGTGTCTAGAAGCATCCTTGACCCGTTTCCCCAGCAGAGAACTCCTGGCATTTACAAGTTTGCAAAGACAGAGCTCACAAGAAGTTTTTGGTCCCTGCAGAGAGTCTTTTGCGGCTGCATGAGCATCGCTGGCCCTGCTGGAAGGAGCCCGTCCCCTGGCTGCCTTGCTGCCTGCTGCATGCAGGGCCCCGCTGCACACTTCTCCAGGGCTGCACGCCAGGCTGCCCTTGGCTCTGCAAGCTCCTGCCTGGGCACAGAGCTGTGCTGGGACCTGCTCTCCCACCTCCTGGACACCACCTGGCTCCTGCTCCTGCCACCTCCTGCCTCCTCACAGCGCATGCACCAGCCCCTGTCCCACTGAGGACTGCAGCTCCCGCTGACAGCAGGATGTCCCACTGCTTTGCTCTGGGAATGTCCCTCTTGCAGGATGCTCGGTATGTAGGGGCAAGGAAAGGAAGAAGAAGGGGAACTTTTGACTGCTTTTACCTCTTCCCCCAGCTTAGTCATGTAGAAGACAAGGCTGCAGCTTGGCTCCAAAGGGATCTTGACCTCACGTGGCAAGTTCAGCAGCTCAGTCGAATTTCCCTCAGTTGCTGCCTGCTGTGCGCGGGCTCCAAGACAGAGGCGCTCCTGGGCCTTTGGAGCGCAGGCTGCAGAGCCTTCCTGCAGTGCAGCTCCCAGAAGGGCTCTGGGAAGGCCCCAGCAAGGAGAGTGCCAAGAGGGGCCCGTGCAAAAGGCGCTCTCTGCTTCTCTGCAGACTCCTCTCCCTGCGTGGAGGGGCGACTCGTGGCTCCCGCTGCCCGTGCTTGGCTGAGCAAGGCTCGGAGCTCCCGCCGCTCGGCCTCCATTTCACAGAGCTGAGAGGCGCTCCCAAAATAGGCCCCGCACGGGAAACCCCGGAGGCTCCAAGGCCCCTTTGCAGCCCAGCTCCTCTTGCCCCATGGTGCAGGCAGTGGCCAGAGAGCACATAAAAGGACCTGGGGTGCACAACAAGTTGACCAAGAGCCAGCAATGTGCCCTTGTGGCTGAGACGGTCCTTGGTGTCTTGGGCTGCAGTAGGAAGAGTGTTGGGAGCGGGTCCAAGGAGGGGATCCTGCCCGTCTCCTCAGGCCCTGGGGACGCCACATGTGCAGGGCTGCGACCAGCTGTTTGTTCCCCAGGACAGGAGGGACATGGAGCTACTGCGGAGAGTGCAGTGTAGGGCTCTGGAGTCAATGAGGGGATGGGAGTATCTTTACTGTGGGGAGAGACTGTGAGAGCTGGGTCTGTTCAGCCTGGAGGAGAGAAGGCCAAGAGGGATGTTATTAAGCAGTAAAAATGCCTTTAAGAGAGGGTGTCAAGAGGAGGAGTCCAGACTCATTTTATTGCTGACCCATGCTAGGTGAAGGGGTAAGAGCCACAAGCTGGTGCACAGGAAGGTCCCTCTAAATAGGAGGAAAGAGTGGCTGGCGGTGAGGGTGACACAGCATCGGCACAGGTTGCCCAGGGGGTTGTGGACTCTCCTTCTCTGGAGACTTTCCAAATCCTCCTGGATGTGATCCTATGCAATGTGATTGAGTTTGGAGTAGGTGATCTCCAGAGGTGCCTTCCCGTCTCAACGCTTCTATAATTCTGTGATTCTGTCAGCGTGGGCCTTCCTGGAGCACTTTGGAGAGGAAATGGCAGGCGGCCCAGGGCAGAGGCGTGAGCTGCAGAGGCAGCGAGAGGCAGCGGCAACCAGGAGGCAGGAGGAGCAGGAGCCAGGGTGCTGCAAGGGACTGGAAAGGCTGCGGGCAGCCAGAGGACACGAGTGTCACTCAATTCCAGCAGAGCAAATGGCCCCTGCACAGGAAACGCCAGTCTCCCAAGAAGCGGGCGGATCTTGCTTGGTGACCTGGTTCCTGTCCGTGGAAGTTTAGAATGAAACTCATCTGTTAACACAAAAGTGCAAATACTATATGCGAGAGAGGCACTTAAACAGGACACACTGCTTATACCTGGTTAATGCTAGCACATTTCTTCCTGAATGTGCAGGGGTTTCTCCTCCATGCAAGCAGTTTCCTTAGCGCAGGGTGCCAGGTTAAGGGGAGGTGAGGGATTCTCACCGTCCAGCCTCAGGAGTTGTTCAGGTGTCATTCCCGGTCCCTACTCAGCTTATGAGTGCTAGGCCCTGTCATTTATAGCATTAGGAGGAAGAAGACATGGCCGTGATACGGTCATCCTCATAAGGTGATCCTTCCAGAATCTGCAGGCAAGTTGAGTAAGATTCTCTGGGCTTTGCACCATGAGTTAGTCAAGTTGTGCCCTGTCAGTGGGTGCCTCTACAAGACTTTTCAGTTCCAACTTTGAGCAGTCCTTGAAAAGTACCTGCGATTTCTAACACATATTTGTGCAGCATTAGCGCCAGTTTGTGCCTATTTCAGGTGTTAACACTTTACTCACCCGTTCCATATGTATTGGCGGCGAGGGAGAGATGAGTAGTGGGAGTGGATTACTCTAGGCCTGAGGAGAAAAGCCTGTTGTTGCTGTGTGGAACAGCTTGTCTTGTGCGAAGAGCCCAAGAGCTCCACTTGCTTTGGGGGTGCGCAGGTGCAGCTGGCAGCTGCTGCAAAGGTATCGCCCCCTCCTTGGAAGGAATGGCCAGAGGAATGGCTCAGCATGTGCTCTTTCCCTTGGGGCAGGTGATGTGAGGGTCCAGGTGCAAAAGCTTGGTGAGCAGGAGGTGTGTGAGCACAGAGGTGTGCTCAGCAAGCTGTGCCAAGAGGCTGGCAGGAGCCTGCACGCACTGTGCGTCAGGACTGCTTGCTGCCGGGTGCGAGCGCAGTGCCCGTTGTGGTCTGTGCAGGGCTGCAGTGGCCTTGCTTGGGAAGCTGCAGCCCTGCTGGCTTGCTGCATATGGCAAAGGGGCCAAAGGAGGCCCTTGCTCCTTGCAGCTGTGGAAGATGAGGATATGGGTGGGTGCCTTTTGTTGTGCCTGAGGGGCCTGAAGAGAAGTCAGTTTGTGCCAAAGCTGCTCTCCTCCTTTCCCCTGGCCTTGGTGGTGCTGCAGGTCAGGTACTGCTGGTGCTTTGCTTCCAAGGCCCAGTGTATCCCTATGTTCCATGCTGCTGGAAGGAGTGAACATCATGCCCTGCTCGGGACCCTCCTGGTTTCTTCAGGATCTGAGGCCGCCCTCTTGGTCTGTCTCCTGAAGCAAGAGCCATGAAGAGATGCAGCGGAAGAAGGGCATCTTCTCTGGGAGAAGCTGAAGAGAGGGCTAAAGCAGTGAAGCAGGACTGGGGCGAGCGTGTGCGTGAGGGCTGGTCCCTGCAGGTGGTCATTGGCCGCAATGAGCCAGGCTGTAGGGCGCACTCAGCTGCTCCCCATGTGCCGCACGACTCCCGCTGGGCCTGGCACTGCTGCCTTCCAGCTCATCGGCTGTGGCAGACGGTGCAGCTTGAGATGGAACAGCGCTCTCCCATGACCTTGAAGGAGCAGTGAATACTGGTCCTCCCTTCGCTATTCCCATGCAAAACTTATTTCAGGGAGTAACTGGAGATGGCATGGAGTCAGCCTGCTACTGGCACGTGTCAGGCCACGAATCCATAGCTGATGGGATAATCTTGCGTGTAATTAGTTAGAATGCTGGCTCATTTAGCAAACGTCTTTGCATGCTTTTTGCAAATAAGGAATTATATCCAGGACAGTACAGTATATAAGTTGTATCTGATGCTCAATAAAAGGTCCTTGGTGCATTACACTTGAGTCCATGCACATCATACACTGCAAATGGAGCCCAATGTGGGGCATGAACAGGCAGGAAGCTCACGCAGTCTGAACCCGTCAGCGCAGTCCAGGTGAACCAAGAACGGAGCAGAAAGAGCTGCAGTGTGCACCCATCATGTGAGCGGCCTGGGAACCCTGGGAGGTGGAATGTCTCAAGAGCAGAAACACAGCCTGGATGTGCTGCAGCGCATGAAGTGCAAGCAGAACCGGGAAGTCTCCAGGAAACACCTAACAACTCTGTTAGAATGGATCCAGGATAAGGTACCTATCTTTCTGAAAGAAGGCCCATTCCAGCAAGAGGTGTGGGAAGATCTCGGAAATTGCCTTAAGGAGGCGATGGCAGATGGTGATGCAGCTGCAGTAAAACGTGTGACCACCTGGTGGCAGATGATGCTTACCCTGAAGGCAGCGGGGGGACCCTCCGAGTGATAAGACTGACCAGAAAGAAACACCACCACCGTGAGCACCACCATATGAGGGGGTGGCTGACCCCCCAGGTGATGATCCGTTTGACCTTAGCTCTGAGGGCTTGGAGGAAGAACAACAGCTTCAAGCGTGGTGGAGACCTGTGACCTTCACCCATAACCAGGTCCTCAGCACAGTCATCACTAAGGCATGGACAGTGGCGGATGTCACCATTGAGAAGGTTTACCCCATTGTAGCCCTGGAAATTAACACCAACGAATCTGTGCTCTAAACACCCACGTCCCTCTCTCCCCTGCATTAGCTTATGCAGGGAAAGGATGTGTGTGTTGTAGACCAATGTGTAAATGCTTGCTAATTAATTAATGAAATTTATGACCAGACTGTGTTTAATGACTCTAATATGTGTGCTTGCAATGTAGTTATTGTAGTTATCCTGGTGCTGCTTATTTGCAGCTGACTAAAGACGACTTTGTGGTATTAAATAGGGAATTCTTATCGATGCAAGCCGCTCTGGCTGTATTACAGCAGTATTACAACATATCACACCAGTATCATCATATACAGGAGTGAACCCTTGAGATTTACAAGCTAATGAGTTGTGGCAGGGCGATGTCACACATATATGGACATGGGGCCGACTGCGTTTTGTGCGTGTTAGCGTGGATACCTTCTCAGGGTATCTGGTAGCCTCTGCACATACGGGAGAAAAGGCACACGATGTGAAATGCCACTGGTTAAGATGTTTTGCTGCTATGGGCCTTCTGAAAAGAATTAAAAATGATAATGGTCCTGCTTATGTTTCACAAACAATATCTATTTTACTACAACACTGGAGTATACAACATGTTACTGGAATATTGCATTCTCTCGTTGGAAAAGCCATTATCGTATGTGTCCATGGGACTCTCAAGGCTACGATAAATAAACAAAAAAGAAGGAATCATATGGACCATGTTACTCCACAGGAACAGTTAGACAACCCATTGTATGTACTTAATTTTTTGAATCGTTCTGATCATCAGTTATTTGCAACAGCAGCTGCCCAACAATTTGGGTAGGTCCCTCCATTTGTGGCTCAACCAAAGGTATGGTATAAAGAATGTGGGGAGTCACAATGGACCGGCCCCGTAGAACTAATAACGTGGGGAAGGGGATATGCATGTGTTCTTCTTCCCACAGGTCCTCGCTGGTTACCAGCAAAAACTGTAAAGCCTTACTTGATGACAGAGGAGTCACAGCCACAGGAGAATTGCAGCCAAGCACAGGAGTCGAAAACCAATGAGCCATTGGAGTGAATCATGAATCATTTTTCAACATTTGGTGCAGTAGGGAATAGATGTGGTGATGTTTGCAGTTTTATTCTGTTATGTACATTGATCTTAACCTATATAATTAACAGCTTATGCTATGTGCATTGGTCTCAATCTATATAATTAGTAGTTTATGCTTTTAACCTGTATGATTAATATGGATATCCGATATAGAATATTATGGATGTTTGTATGTGTGATGAGTATACCTATAACCTTCACACAAATTTGCTGGATTCATAATGGGATCCATCCCCTCCAACTGACAATAACGGCATATGGATTAAAAAAAAAAATTCTCAATTATTGACTAATAGCAACCATTCTGAGGCTAATTTGACCATTCTTCACACTCAGAAGGTTATGATATGCATTTCACATCCATGCGTTTTTTTTTTATTAGTATCTAATCTGAGTATCAAAAATTGTAATGTTTTGTTTTGTGTAACAAGTAAGTATTAATCATAAAAAATGTGAACAATGTGTATATGAATAAATATTATTATTCATATGAAGCATATATATTATGAATAGATGTTTTATATATATGGACAAATATAATTGTTAATATAAACATATACATTATGAATTAATGTTATTATTAACATGAAACATATATTATGAATATATATGTTTAGGAATATATGAATATATGGATAAATATAACTATTAATATAAAACATATATACTATGAATATATATAGTTCATGAATATGAATATATATAAATAAATACAAGTGTACATATATAAATATGGTATATATAAATGAGTATGTATATGGAGATATGAAAAAATATATAATTCATATATGTAAATATATATATGAGAAAATATATATGAAAATATATATTCATATATATGTAAATCATATATAAATAGATATGAATATGTATGTGAATATATACGAATAAATATAATTACTCATATACATGAAATATGCAGGCCTTGATGAGAAGACTGCAAAAGGCTGAAGCCCAAATGAGGGCAGCTCCTTTTGTCAGCGGCCTGGCTAAACAAAACAGGGGGAGCCGTGGCAGACGGTGCAGCTTGAGATGGAACAGCGCTCTCCCATGACCTTGAAGGACCAGTGAATATTGGACCTCCCTTCGCTGTTCCCATGCAAAACTTACTGCAGGGAGTAATTGGAGATGGCACGGAGCCAGCTGATTACTGGCATCTGCAAGGCCACGAATCCATAGGGGATGGGATAACCTTGTGTGTAATCAGTTAGACTGTTGGCTCATTTAGCAACCATCTTCACGTGCTTTTTGCAAATAAGGAATTATATCCCGGACAGTACAGTATATAACTTGTATTTGATGCTCAAGAGAAGGTCTTTGGTACATTACACTTGAGTCCATGTGCATCATATGCTGCAATTTGCCAACAACATCCTCTTCCTCCTTACATGTCCGGTTTTGCCAGACACCACACTCTCATTTCCAACTCCAGAAGGGCGCAAGAAACTCCACTGCCTGGCATTGGAATGGATACACATTTCTACAAAAGAAACATTGTTCCTTTCTGGGTGTGGCTTCAGAGGTTCCCTTCGTGTCCAGGGAGTGATGGAACAAATGAAAGGAAGGAATGGAAGGAAGAGCAATGGAAGTAATGGAAAAAAAGGAAGAAAAACAGAATAATAATAAAAAAGGATACAAATAAAAAAAGAAAAGAATAGGAAAAAGGGAAAAAGAAAGGAAAAGAGAAAGGAAAAGAGAAAGGAAAAGAGAAAGGAAAAGAGAAAGGAAAAGAGCACGAGAACACGAACGAGAAAGAGAAAGAGAAAAAGAAAGGAAAAGAAGAGAAAGAGAAAAGAAAGAAAAGGAAAAGAAGAAAAAGAGAAAGGAAAAGCAAGAGAAAAAGAAAAAGAAAAAGGAATAGAGAAAAAGAATGAACAACCATAGTTAAATATGAGAGTTTTTATAATAATCTATGACTGAATATGTGCTCAAAACTGCCATGCATCAATTTCCTTCTGGCATCCAGACTGAGGAGTGAACAGCAGCAGATGGTCACAGTGACCCAGACTCTTGTGTCCACACAGCTGGTCAACATCGGAAGGGCCCCAAGGGCCTGGGAGGCCGTTTCACCTCTCCCGGGCTCTCCAGAGCCAGGAGCCCAGAGCCGACCAGTTCCATCTGGAAGCTGACCGTGTGATTAAGGGCCTCAAAAATCTCTCTTAGGAGGAAAGACTAAGCGAGAAGATTGAGAGGGGATGTTCTCCACATGTACAACTGGCTGAGGCGAGAATGTAAAGAGGATGGGGCAAACGTGTTCTCTGTGGTGCTGAGGGAAGGACACCTTCCCCCTGCATGTGGACACCTGGGCGGCTGCTGCACGCAGGGCCCAGCTGCACCCCGGGGACAAAGGTGCCTCTGGAAGCTGGTGCAGGGCAGAGAGCAGCTGTGGGAGACGCTCTGCCCTCGTGCGGCCCTGCAGCGCGGGGCCCTGCTCTTGGCAGCTCCTGCCTTCTCTGCGTGGCAGGGAGCTTGCAGCTTGCTTTGCTGCGCTCTGAGCCCTGCGCACAGGGAGGGCCCCTTGGCAAGGGCAGCTCCTCTGGCCCAGCGCTCACCTGCAGTGCTCAGCATGGGCCTTCCCGGAGCTCTTTGTGCTGGAAATGGCAGGCAGCTCAGGCCACGGAAAGGCTGGGAAAGGCTGTAGGCAGCGCAAGGACACGAGTGTCCCACAGTATGAGCAGAGCAAATGGGCCCTGCACAGGAAATGCCAGAGTCACTGTGGAGCTGGAGGACCTTCCTTGGTGACCTGGTCCCTGTTCCTCGGGCTGCCAAGTGTGTCCCCCAGGGGCCCGGAGAGGTCGGCCCTGCATCTCCAGACCCCATGTCCCTGGGGCACAACAGCTTCCCTTTGCCTGTGGCTTGGGCCTTATGGAGATACGTTGTGTGCGGCACCTGGAGAGCTTGACATCTGCCCCGTGCTGGGGCTGAGGCTTCTTTCCCTTTGCACATCCTCAGGGCCACATGTGAATGGAAGTCCAGGAAGGAATTTATTGCTGTTGCTCCCGTGCCCCTGGTGCACACAGGGCTCCACACACAGACCTGCGGTGGGGATGGTTTTTTTGTGCCTGAGCTCGCTTGGAAAAAACAGGCAACATATGAGCAATGATACAGGAATATATATTTAAACAAGAACAGGAAAGAATAACAAAAACAACAATAACGACAACAATATCATTAACAGTAACAACAACAATACCAAAAACGATATAAACAATATCAACAACAACCAAAAACTACTGTGAGGCTACATAGAAAAAAATCCACAAAAGAGTCCAGGGCCGGAGTCCTCATGCCCAGCGCTTCCAGGCAGCAGCCAGAGTGAAGGGGAGCTTGGTCTGCAAGGGAAAAGGAGGCATCAGCAGGGCCGAGGAGCGGCTCGGGGGCTCCCGTGGAGCAGAGGCTCTTTGGCGGCTGCGCGGGCTCTTTGGCAGCAGCGCTGCCGTCATTGGTGCCCTGGCAGAGGCTTGGCGTGGCCAGCGCAGCCCAGAGGCCGGCAGAGGGGCTGAGGCAGCAGGTGCCCAGGCCTTGGGCGCTCCTGCGCCCTGTGCAGCTCTGCCCCGGCGCCGCGGCCCACCAGAGCGCCCGCACACCTGGGCCAGGCTCCCGCGCGGCTGCTCCCCAAAGGCAGCGCGGAGCAGCGCCAAGGGGCCGGGCACAGCCCCAGCTCTGCCCGTGCAGCCGGCAGCAGGGACCATACCTGGGGGCTGCAGCCGGAGCTCTCCCAATCCATGGGCTCCTCGTGGCTGCAGCTGCCCAGGCCACTGCTCCCCACAATCTGGAAGAGAGCAGGAGAACTTGGTGAGGACAGTGCGTGGAGAGGAGGAAGGATAAGGGCATCCAGTGGCTGCAAGGGCTGTACCTGGCTGCTGCCAGAACTGAGCCACTCCATGGGCTCTGCTTCATTCAGTGCAGGACCCCCAGCTGTGTGCAGAGCCTGCGAGAGAGAAGGAAGAGTTTGCAGAACAGGTGCCAGAGCAAAGTAAGGTCTGGCCCCAGGGTCTGTCTTCCTGCAGCGGGAAACGGGAAAGCAGGAACGGGCAAGAACCCGCGCCAGGTCTCCTCGGGTAGCCAAGGCAATACCTGGAGGCTGCAGGTCGAACTCTCCCATTCCATGGGCTCCTCGACGCTGCAGCCGTCCAGGCTCCAGGTGCCAGGAGGCTGGAAGAGAGCAGGAGAGCTTGTGGGGACGTCATGGTGGCAGATGTGGCTCTGTGCATGAGGACTCGTGTCCACTGCGTGCACAGGGCAGGCGGTGCACAGAACCAGGGTGCCAGGCTCAGGCAGCAGCCCCCGAGGCCTTGGCCGCTCCTGGCCCTGGCGCAGCTCTGCCCCAGCACCCAGGCCTGCCAGAGCTCCCTGCCACCTCTGCCACCAGCCCTGCGGCTGCTCTCGCAGAGCCAAGTGCCAGCCGTCCCCACGCAGACTCTACCTGCACGCACAGTACCTGTCCCGAGCTCTCCTACTCCATGTCCTCAACTTCAGAGTTATTCATTTTTTTTCACCCTCCTGACTCTGCAACAGAATGCAATTGTTTACATTTGCAGCCATAAGCACCAAGTGGTGCACCATGGCTTTGCAGCCTCCCCTGGGAGGCATCGTGCAGGCTGCCCTGCAGCCCCGCAGCTCCCCTGCATCTTGTGGGCACCACGGGTGGCCCCTGGTGCTGCGCGGCCCTGCTGCTCACCTGGCCTTGCTGCTGCGTGGCCAGCACTGGGGCCACTGTGAGGCGCAGCCCTGGGAAGCATCCGTGTTCCCGTGGCGATAACTGCCCCTCTGGGATGTTCCAGTGCTCCGTGGGGGGAGGAGGGCAGCGGCAAGGGCCAGGGGGGCCGCCGTGAGGAAGGGTCTGCGTGTGCTGGACTCCCCCTGGCACTGCTGAGCCTGGCAGCAGAGAGCAGTGCGTGGCCTTGGGCTTGCTGGGTGCCAAGGAGGGCTCCTCACGCAGCCCCATGGTGCTGCTGGTGGCTGCCTGCCCAGAGGCCGGGCTCCCCTTGGGGCTCTTCTTCCACCCCTGCAAGCAGCCTTGAATACCTTGATCTTTCTTCCCTGCTCCACTCCCCTTACAGCTCGATAGACCCAAGGAAGTTTTGTTTTCCATGGGCGAGACATGTTCCTTGGCAGTGCAATGAGCGCAAAGGGCAGTTGTGCCCAGGGCCGGGTGTGCATGTCCTCAGCAGAGCCCTTGTGAGTTGGTGGTGGCCTGGGAGCCCCTGGTGTGCTGCTGGGCTCCTTCTCTTGTCCTGCCATGCACCTTGCAGGTGCCATGTGCTGTGGCTGAGAGCAGCCTTGGTGCAGCTCCTGCACTGCTGCCCCTGCCATGGCTTCCTAGGGCTGCAGAGGGCAGAGCAGGCACAAATGTGCCCTCAGCAGAAGCAGGGACCTGCAGCTGCTGCAGCTCTGCCCAGAACTGGGCTACAATGCTCACTTGCTAACAGAGGTGAATTCCCAGCCTTTGAGTAAGGACAGGTAAGGTGCCTTTGGGTAAGGTGCCATCAGGTTAGTCCTCACATTGGTGAAAACCCTCCAAAAGCAAGCAGCACAACCCCTGCCACCAAAGTGCTGGAGCCCAGAGGAGCATCTTGTTGCTGGCCAAGCTTGCTTGCTGGCATGCTGCAGTGCCCCTGCGAGGCAGAGCGCAGCTGCTGGGAAGGGGCTGGTGCCAGAGGTGCGCGGAGGGCTCTGGGTGGCTCCCAAGCAGCCGCAGGGCTGGTGGCACGGGGAATTGCCGGCAGGCATTTGGCTGCTGCCCTGGGAATGCTGGAGGGGAAGTGTGAAGCAGAGCAGTGTTCCCTGGAGAGAGGTGTGAGCAGAGGGCTGGGCAGCCAGCTCAGCCCCGTGGCTGTGAGGGCAAGTGCTGGGAGCCCCCTTGCCTGCGCGCGTGACGCCTGCAGAGCCCAGGCATGCGCAGTGCTCCCATCGGCAGGAAAGGCGCTGGGAAGCCCTTGCCCCATGCAGGTTGCTTGCAGAGAAGCTGCGGCTCCTGTGCCCCTCGACCTGGGTACACAGGCCCTTGCAAGCAATGTGTTTATTCCATGCCCAGCTACTGCCCTCTCTCAGCACTTGTTTTGCCCTGGCGTGTTTGTCAGCAGCTTTACATATGTGGGTCTCCACTGGGTCCCTTTCTGGGAAGTGGTGTTTGCAGGTGCAGGAGGGATGTGCTGCCTGGAGTCATGCTAAGCAGTGGAGGGGAAGCATCTCATGTGCTTCCTGTTTTTGCCTTTGGTAAAGTCAATGAGATATGGAGAAGGTAACCTCCCTTGTGCCGGAGAAGCTGCTATTGTCTGCAGTGATTGACTGAAAATTTTTTTAAAAGGCAGGAACACTTGTTTGTAAAAGGTGGACTGTGAAATAAGCTTCTCATTCCCATCGTCTCCTGTAACATTGTTGTAGGGATGCTGGGAAGCTCAGGCAGTTTGATTTGGTTAAGTGCAGAGTGTGTCGATCAAGAACTGGATGGATGGCCAAGCTTAAAGAGTTGCTATCAGAGGTGCTGAATCTAGTTGAAGGCCTGTGGCCAGTGGTGTTTCACCAGGAAGAGTGGAATTAAAGGCAGGGGCAAAGTCTTTAAGATAAAGGCAATCAGAGGACAAGATCTAAGGGCTATCATTCAAAGAGTGGTTTATATATATCTAGTTGTAGAAAATGTACAAAAAGCTCCATGTTGTGAACAAAGAACAAAGAATCAAGGACCATGGACCATAAATACATCACCTCAGAAAGCTGAATTGTGTGTTTTAACACAGACTCTGGAGTTACCTGGAGGAAAGTGGGCCAATATCTATGTGACTTGAAATAGACCTTTGGGGTTGTGCATGCACTTGTGGCCATTTGGAAGGAAAGGGGATTGTTCTCTTCACAAGGGAACGCTATAAATACAGTAGAGAGATTAGTTGTGCTACTTGAGGGGAGGTGAGGGATTCTCGTGGTCTAGCCTTAGGACTTGGTCAGATGTCATTCCTCATCCCTGCTCAGCTTATCACTGCTAGACCCTGTTATGTATATCTTCAAGAGGAAGAAGGCATGACTGTGATATGGTCATCCTCATAAGGTGATCCTTTCAGAATCTGCAGGCAAGTTCCATAAGATACTCTGCTCCTTGCACCATGAGAAAGTCGAGTTGTGCACTGTCAGTAGATGCCTCTGCAAGACTTTCCAGTTTCCTGTTTGAGCAGTCCTTGAAAATACATGCAAATTCCAGCATATGTTCTTGCTGCATCAGTGTCCATATGTGCATTTTTACTTGCACATTCCACACGTATTGGTGGAGGGACGAAGTTGAGTAGGGCGAGTGGATTACCCTAGACCTGAGGAGAAAAGTGTGTTGTTGATAGAGATTTTGTGTGTGAGCACAGAGGTGTGCTCAGCAAGCTGTGCCAAGAGGCCGGCAGGAGCCTGCACGCACTGTGCGTCAGGACTGCTTGCTGCCGGGTGCGAGCGCAGTGCCCGTTGTGGTCTGTGCAGAGCTGCAGTGGCCTTGCTTGGGAAGCTGCAGCCCTGCTGGCTTGCTGCGTATGGCAAAGGGGCCAAAGGAGGCCCTTGCTCCCTGCAGCTGTGGAAGATGAGGATATGGGTGGGTGCCTTTTGTTGTGCCTGAGGGGCCTGAAGAGAGGTCAGTTTGTGCCAAAGCTGCTCTCCTCCTTTCCCCTGGCCTTGGTGGTGCTGCAGGTCAGGTACTGCTGGTGCTTTGCTTCCAAGGCCCAGTGTATCCCTATGTTCCATGCTGCTGGAAGGAGTGAGCATCAGGGCCTGCTCGGGACACCTGTGGTTCCTTCAGGATCTGAGGCTGCCCTCTTGACCTGTCTCCCAAAGCAAGAGCCATGCAGAGATGCAGCAGAAGCAGGACATCTTCTCTGGGAGAAGCTGAAGAGAGGGCTAAAGCAGTGAAGCAGGACTGGGGCGAGTGTGTGCGTGAGGGCTGGTCCCTGCAGGTGGTCATTGGCCGCAATGAGCCAGGCTGTTGGGCGCACTCAGCTGCTCCCCATGTGCTGCGTGACTCCCGCTGGGCCTGGCACTGCTGCCTTCCAGCTCATTGGCTGTGGCAGACGGTGCAGCTTGAGATGGAACAGCGCTCTCCCATGACCTTGAAGGAGCAGTGTATACTGGTCCTCCCTTCGCTATTCCCATGCAAAACTTATTTCAGGGAGAAACTTGAGATGGCATGGAGTCAGCTTGTTACTGGCATCTGCAGGGTCTCGAATCCATAGCTGATGGGATAATCTTGCGCGTAATTGGTTATACTGTTGGCTCATTTAGCAACTGTCTTTGCATGCTTTTTGCAAATAAGGAATTATATTCAGGACAATACGGTATGTAAGTTGTATCTAATGCTCAATAAAAGGTCTTTGGTGCATTCCACTTGAGTCCATGCACATCATACACTGCAAATGGAGCCCAATGTGGGGCATGAACAGGCAGGAAGCTCACGCAGTCTGAACCTGCCAGCGCAGTCCAGGTGAACCAAGAACGGAGCAGAAAGAGCTGCAGTGTGCACCCATCATGTGAGCGGCCTGGGAACCCTGGGAGGTGGAATGTCTCAAGAGCAGAAACACAGCCTGGATGTGCTGCAGCGCATGATGTGCAAGCAGAACCGGGAAGTCTCCAGGAAACACCTAACAACTCTGTTAGAATGGATCCAGGATAAGGTACCTATCTTTCTGAAAGAAGGCCCATTTCAGCAAGAGGTGTGGGAAGATCTCGGAAATTGCCTTAAGGAGGCGATGGCAGATGGTGTTGCAGCTGCAGTAAAACATGTGACCACCTGGTGGCAGATGATGCTTACCCTGAAGGCAGCGGGGGGCCCCTCCGAGTGATAAGAGTGACCAGAAAGAAACACCACCACCGTGAGCACCACCATATGAGGGGGTGGCTGACCCCCCAAGTGATGATCCGTTTGGCCTTAGCTCTGAGGGCTTGGAGGAAGAACAACAGCTTCAAGCGTGGTGGAGACCTGTGACCTTCACCCACGACCAGGTCCTCAGCACAGTCATCACTAACGCACGGACAGTGGCGGATGTCACCATTGAGAAGGTTTACCCCATTATAGCCCTGGGAATTAACACCAACGAATCTGTGCTCTAAACACCCACGTCCCTCTCTCCCCCCCATTCCCTGGACCACTGAATGTGGGCAAGTGTGTCTGATAAAAAATGGTAAAAAATGGCAATTGATAGATTTAGAAGCCTGTGTTTTAGTATCAGAGCTGGAGTTCATATGCGAAGATGATGCCCTTAAGGCGAGCGAAGTTTGCCTTGATACCAAGGAGAGCGTGTGTCATTTTGAGATCAATCCATAGAGTAATAATAAAACTGCATTAGCTTATGCAGGGAAAGGATGTGTGTGTTTTAGACCAATGTGTAAATGCTTGCTAATTAATTAATGAAATTTATGACCAGACTGTGTTTAATGACTCTAATATGTGTGCTTGCAATGTAGTTATTGTAGTTATCCTGGTGCTGCTTATTTGCAGCTGACTAAAGACGACTTTGCGGTATTAAATAGGGAATTCTTATTGATGCAAGCTGCTCTGGCTGTATTACAGCAGTATTACAACGTATCTCACCAGTATCATCATATACAGGAGTGAACCCTTGAGATTTACAAGCTAATGAGTTGTGGCAGGGCGATGTCACACATATATGGACATGGGGCCGACTGCGTTTTGTGCGTGTTAGCGTGGAAACCTTCTCAGGGTGTCTGGTAGACTCTGCACATACGGGAGAAAAGGCACACGATGTGAAATGCCACTGGTTAAGATGTTTTGCTGCTATGGGCCTTCTGAAAAGAATTAAAAATGATAATGGTCCTGCTTATGTTTCACAAACAATATCTATTTTACTACAACACTGGAGTATACAACATGTTACTGGAATATTGCATTCTCTCACTGGAAAAGCCATTATTGTATGTGTCCATGGGACTCTCAAGGCTACGATAAATAAACAAAAAAGAAGGAATCCTATGGACCATGTTACTCCACAGGAACAGTTAGACAACCCATTGTATGTACTTAATTTTTGAATCGTTCTGATCATCAGTTATTTGCAACAGCAGCTGCCCAACAATTCGGGTGGGTCCCTCCATTTGTGGCTCAACCAAAGGTATGGTATAAAGAATGTGGGGAGTCGCAATGGACCGGCCCCGTAGAACTAATAACGTGGGGAAGGGGATATGCATGTGTTCTTCTTCCCACAGGTCCTCGCTGGTTACCAGCAAAAACTGTAAAGCCTTACTTGACAGAGGAGTCACAGCCACAGGAGAATTGCAGCCAAGCACAGGAGACGAAAACCAATGAGCCTTGGAGTGAATCATGAATCATTTTTCAACTTTTGGTGCAGTAGGGAATAGATGTGGTGATGTTTGCAGTTTTATTCTGTTATGTACATTGATCTTAACCTATATAATTAATAGTTTATGCTTTTATGTGCATTGATCTCAACCTATATAATAAGTAGTTTATGCTTTTAACCTGTATGATTAATATGGATATCCAATATAGAATATTTTCGATGTTTGTATGTGTGATGAGTGAATCCTATGAGATGAGATAGTGAATAGCTATAACCTTCACACAAATTTACTGCATTCATAATGGGATCCATCCCCTCCAATTGTGAATAATGGCATATGGATTTTTTTTTAAAAAAGAAACCTTTCTCAATTATTGACTAATAGCAACCATTCTGAGACTAATTAGGCCATTCTTCACAGTCAGAAGGTTATGGTATGCATTTCACATCCATGTGTGTTTTTATTAGTATCTAATCTGAGTATAACAAAGTGTAATGTTTTGTTTTGTGTAACAAGCACTAAACATAAAAAAGGGGAAGAATGTATATATGAATAAATATTATTATTAATATGAAGCATGTATATTATGAATATATATGTTTTATATATATTGACAAATATAATAATGAATGTAAAACATATATACTATGAACATATATAGTTAGTGAAAAGGAATATATATAAATAAATACAAGCATAGAAGCATACATATATCTAATATATATATATGGGTATATATATGGATATATGAAAAAATATAATTCATATATGAAAATATGTATATATATGTGAAAATATATATGAAAGTATATTATATATATTCATATATGAAAAATTATTAATGTATGAATAGATATGAATATATATGTGAATATATACGAATAAATATAATTACTCATATACATGAAATATGCAGGCCTTGATGAGAAGACTGCAAAAGGCTGAAGCTCAAATCAGGGCAGCTCCTTTTGTCAGCGGCCTGGCTAAACAAAACAGGGGGAGCCGTGGCAGACGGTGCAGCTTGAGATGGAACAGCGCTCTCCCATGACCTTGAAGGACCAGTGAATACTGGACCTCCCTTCGCTGTTCCCATGCAAAACTTACTGCAGGGAGTAATTGGAGATGGCACGGAGCCAGCTGATTACTGGCATCTGCAAGGCCACGAATCCATAGGTGATGGGATAATCTTGCGCATAATTAGTTAGACTGTTGGCTCCTTTAGCAACCATCTTCACGTGCTTTTTGCAAATAAGGAATTATATCCGGGACAGTACGGTGTATAAATTTTATTTGATCCTCGAAAGAAGGTCTTTGTTACATTACACTGGAGTCCATGTGCATCATATGCTGCAATTTGCCAACAACCTCCTTCTCTTCCTCCTTACATGTGTCATTTTCCCAGACACCACACTCTCATTCCCAACCCCGTTAAGGGAGCATGAAACTCCACTGCCTGGCACTGGAATGGATACACATTTCTACAAAAGAAACATTGTTCCTTTCTGGGTGTGACTTCAGAGGCTCCCTTCGTGTCCAGGGAGCGATGGAACAAATGAAAGGAAGGAATGGAAGGAAGAGTAATGAAAGTAATGGGAAAAAAGTAAGAAAAAAAGAATAAGAATAAAAAAGGATACGAATAAAAAAAAAAGAAAAGAATAGGAAAAAAGAGAAAGAGAAAGGAAAAGGAAAAGGAAAAGAAGAAAAAGTAAAAGAGAAAGGAAAAGGAAAAGAAAAAGGAATAGAGAAAAAGAATGAGCAACCATAGTTCAGTATGAAAGTTTTTATAATAATCCATGACTGAATATGTGCTCGAAACTACCATGCATCAATTTCCTTCTGGCATCCGGACTGAGGAGTGAACAGCAGCAGACGGCCACAGTGACCCAGACTCTTGTGTCCACACAGCTGGTCAACATCGGAAGGGCCCCAAGGGCCTGGGAGGCCCTTTCACCTCTCCTGGGCTCTCCAGAGCCAGGAGCCCAGAGCCGACCAGTTCCATACGGAAGGTGACCGTGTGATTAAGGGCCTCGAAAATCTCTCTTATGAGGAAAGACTAAGCGAGAAGATTGAGAGGGGATCTTCTCCACATGTACAACTGGCTGAGGGGAGAATGTAAAGAGGATGGGGCAAACGTGTTCTCTGTGGTGCTGAGGGAAGGACACCTTCCCCCTGCGTGTGGACACCTGGGCGGCTGCTGCACGCAGGGCCCAGCTGCACCCTGGGGACAAAGGTGCCTCTGGAAGCTGGTGCAGGGCAGAGAGCAGCTGTGGGAGACGCTCTGCCCTCGTGCGGCCCTGCAGCGCGGGGCCCTGCTCTTGGCAGCTCCTGCCTTCTCTGCGCGGCAGGGAGCTTGCAGCTTGCTTTGCTGCGCTCTGAGCCCTGCGCACAGGGAGGGCCCCTTGGCAAGGGCAGCTCCTCCGGCCCAGCGCTCACATGCAGTGCTCAGCATGGGCCTTCCTGGAGCTCTTTGTGCTGGAAATGGCAGGCAGCTCAGGACAGGGAAAAGCTGGGAAAGGCTGTAGGCAGCGCAAGGACACGAGTGTCCCACAGTATGAGCAGAGCAAATGGGCCCTGCACAGGAAATGCCAGAGTCACTGTGGAGCTGGAGGACCTTCCTTGGTGACCTGGTCCCTTTTTCCGAGGCTGCCAAGTGTGTCCCCCAGGGGCTCGGAGAGGTCGGCCCTGCATCTCCAGACCCCATGTCCCTGGGGCACAACAGCTTCCCTTTGCCTGTGGCTTGGGCCTTATGGAGACACTTTGTGTGCGGCACCCAGAGAACTTGACACCTGCCCCGTGGTGGGGCTGGGGTTTCTTCCACTTTGGGCATCCCCAGGGCCACGTGTGAATGGAAGTGCCAGAAGGAATCTTTTGCTGTCGCTCCCCTGAGCCTGGTGCACACAGGGCTCCACACAGAGATGTGCAGTGGGGATGCCTTTTGGGTCTGAGCTCGCCTGGAAAAAATACGCAACATACGAACAATGATACAGGAATATATATTTAAAAAACAACAAAAAAGAATAACAATAACAACAATAATGACAACAATAACAATAACGACAACAATGAGAGTAACAACAACAATATCAAAAAAAATATAAACAATATCAACAACTAAGAACTACTGTGACACTACAGAGAAAAAAATCCACAAAATAGTCCAGGCCCGGAGTCCTCATGCCCAGCGCTTCTCAGCAGCAGCCAGAGTGAAGGGGAGCTTGGCCTGCAAGGGAAAAGGAGGCATCAGCAGGGCCGAGGAGCGGCTCGGGGGCTCCCGTGGAGCAGAGGCTCTTTGGCGGCTGCGCGGGCTCTTTGGCAGCAGCGCTGCCGTCATTGGTGCCCTGGCAGAGGCTTGGCGTGGCCAGCGCAGCCCAGAGGCCGGCAGAGGGGCTGAGGCAGCAGGTGCCCAGGCCTTGGGCGCTCCTGCGCCCTGTGCAGCTCTGCCCCGGCGCCGCGGCCCGCCAGAGCGCCCGCACACCTGGGCCAGGCTCCCGCGCGGCTGCTCCCCAAAGGCAGCGCGGAGCAGCGCCAAGGGGCCGGGCACAGCCCCAGCTCTGCCCGTGCAGCCGGCAGCAGGGACCATACCTGGGGGCTGCAGCCGGAGCTCTCCCAGTCCATGGGCTCCTCCGTGCTGCAGCCGACCAGGCCGCTGCTCCCCATCATCTAGAAGAGAGCAAGAGACCTTGGTGGGGACAGTGTGTGGGGAAGAGAAAGGATAAGGGAAACCTCTGGCTGCAAGGACTGTACCTGGCTGCTACCAGAACTGAGCCACTCCATTGGCTCTGGCTGGTGCCCTGCAGAGCTCCCATTCATGCATGCAGCCTGCAAGACAGCAAGAGACCTTTGCAGCGCAGGTCCCAGAGCGGGCGGTCCCTGGTCCCAGGACCTCTCTTCTTGATTTGGGAAACAGGAAAGTGGCAAGGGGCCAGGCCCAGGCCCAGCTCTCCTCATGCTGCCAGAAGCAGGGGCAATACCTGGATGCCGCAGCTGGAGCTCTCCCACTCCATAGGCTCCTCCTCGCAACTGCAGGTGTCCAGCCCGTGGGTTCCCAGAGTCTGGAAGAGAGCAGCAGAGCTTGTGTGGACGGTCATGGTGGCAGTGCTGGCTCTGTGTGTGGGGCCTCGTGTCCCCTGCGTGCGCGGGGCAGGCGGTGCACAGAGCCAGGGCACCAGGCTCAGGCAGCAGCCCCCGAGGCCTTGGCCGCTCCTGGCCCTGGTGCAGCTCTGCCCCAGCACCCAGGCCTGCCAGAGCTCCCTGCCACCTCTGCCACCAGCCCTGCGGCTGCTCTCGCAGAGCCAAGCACCAGCCGTCCCTGCGCAGCCTCTGCCTGTGCAAACAGTACCTGTATGCTGCAAATAGAGCTCTCCCACTCCATCTCTTTTACTGAATTATCCATTTTTAATGTCTAGAGTGACTGCAAGAGAAAGGGAGTCACTGTCATTTGCAGCCCTGAGAGCAGGGGTCTCTGTCCCAGGAGCCTCTTGGTGTCTACGTGCATGGGAGCGATGGGACACGGAGCAGGCAGGCCCAGCACTGGGCACAGCAGCCTCCCTGTCCCCAGCAGCCCCTTTAGCAAGTGGGGAGCCCAGTGAGAAGTGGAGGAGAGAAAAGGGCAATGTGAGAGGTGTGAACACCTAGTGTCGCGCGGTGGCTTTGGAGCCTCCCCTGGGAGGCATCGCGCAGGCTGCCCTGCAGCCCCACAGCTCCCCTGCATCTTGTGGGCACCACGGGTGGCCCCTGGTGCTGCGCGGCCCTGCTGCTCACCTGGCCTTGCTGCTGCGTGGCCAGCACTGGGGCCACTGTGATGCGCAGCCCTGGGAAGCATCCGTGTTCCCGTGGCGGTAACTGCCCCTCTGGGATGTTCCACTGCTGCGTGGGGGGAGGAGGACAGTAGCAGGGGCCAGGGGGGCCGCCGTGAGGAAGGGTCTGCGTGTGCTGGACTCCCCCTGGCACTGCTGAGCCTGGCGGCAGAGAGCAGTGCGTGGCCTTGGGCTTGCTGGGTGCCAAGGAGGGCTCCTCACGCAGCCCCATGGTGCTGCTGGTGGCTGCCTGCCCAGAGGCCGGACTCCACTTGGGGCTCTGCTTCCAGCCCTGCAAGCAGCCTTGAATGCCTTCGTCTTTCTTCCCTGCTCCACTCTTGCCCTTATAGCCTGATGGACTCGAGACAACTTTATTTTCCATGGTCTAGACATGTTCCCTGGCAGCGCAATGACTGCGAAGGGCAGTTGTGCCCAGGGACGGGTGTGCATGTCCACAGCAGACCCCTTGTGAGTTGGTGGTGGCCTGGGAGCCCCTGGTGTGCTGCTGGGCTCCTTCTCTTGTCCTGCCGCGCACCTTGCAGGCCCCATGTGCTGTGGCTGAGAGCAGCCTTGGTGCAGCTCCTGCACTGCTGCCCCTGCCACGGCTTCCTAGGGCTGCAGAGGGCAGAGCAGGCACAAATGTGCCCTCAGCAGCAGCAGGGACCTGCAGCTGCTGCAGCTCTGCCCAGCACTGGGCTACAGTGCTCACTTGCTAACAGAGGTGAATTCCCAGCCCTTGGGTAAGGACAGGTAAGGTGCCTTTGGGTAAGGTACCATCAGGTTAGTCCTCACATTGGTGAAAACCCTCCAAAAGCAAGCAGCACAACCCCTGCCACCAAAGTGCTGGAGCCCAGAGGAGCATCTTGCTGTTGGCTAACCTTGCTTGCTGGCATGCCGCAGTGCCCCTGCGAGGCAGAGCGCAGCTGCTGGGAAGGGGCTGGTGCCAGAGGTGCACGGAGGGCTCTGGGTGGCTCCCAAGCAGCCTCAGGGCTGATGGCACGGGGAATTGCCGGCAGGCATTTGGCTGCTGCCCTGGGAATGCTGGAGGGGAAGTGTGAAGCAGAGCAGTGTTCCCTGGAGGGAGGCGCGAGCAGAGGGCTGGGCAGCCAGCTCAGCCCCGTGGCTGTGAGGGCAAGTGCTGGGAGCCCCCTTGCCTGCACGCGTGATGCCTGCAGAGCCCAGGCGTGCGCAGTGCTCCCATCGGCAGGAAAGGCGCTGGGAAGCCCTTGCCCCATGCAGGTTGCTTGCAGAGAAGCTGCGGCTCCTCTGCCCCTCGACCTGGGTACACATGCCCTTGCAAGCAATTTGTTTATTCTGTGCCCACCTACTGCCCTCTCTCAGCACTTGTGTTGCCCTGGCGTGTTTGTCAGCAGCTTTACATATGTGTGTCTCCACTGGGTCCCTTTCTGGGAAGTGGTGTTTGCAGGTGCAGGAGGGATGTGCTGCCTGGAGTCATGCTAAGCAGTGGAGGGGAAGAATCTCGTGTGCTCCCTGTTTTCGCCTTTGGTAAAGTCAATGAGATATGGAGAAGGTAACCTCCCCTGCGCCAGAGAAGCTGCTATTGTCTGCAGTGATTGACTGAAAATTTTTTTAGAAGGCAGGAACACTTGTTTGTAAAAGCTGGGCTGTGAAATAAGCTTCTCATTCCCATCGTCTCCTGTAACATTGTTGTAGGGATGCTGGGAAGCTCAGGCAGTTTGATTTGGTTAAGTGCAGAGTGCGTCAATCAAGAACTGGCTAGATGGCAAAGCTTAAAGAGTTGCTATCAGCGGTGCTGAATCTAGTTGAAGGCCTGTGGCCAGTGGTGTTTCACCGGGAAGAGTGGAATTAAAGGCAGGGGCAAAGTCTTTAAGATAAAGGCAATCAGAGGACAAGATCTAAGGGCTATCATTCAAAGAGTGGTTTATGTATATCTAGTTGTAGAAAATGTACAAAAAACTCCATGTTATGAACAAAGAAGAAAGAAGCAAGGACCATGGACCATAAATACATCACCTCAGAAAGCTGAATTGCGTGTTTTAACACAGACTCTGGAGTTACCTGGAGGAAAGTGGGCCAATATCTATGTGACTTGAAATAGACCTTTGGGGTTGTGCATGCTCTTGTGGCCATTTGGAAGGAAAGGGGATTGTTCTCTTCACAAGGGAACGCTATAAATACAGTAGAGAGATTAGTTGTGCTACTTGAGGGGAGGTGAGGGATTCTCGTGGTCTAGCCTTTGGACTTGGTCAGATGTCATTCCTCATCCCTGCTCAGCTTCTCACTGCTAGACCCTGTTATGTATACCTTCAAGAGGAAGAAGGCATGACTGTGATATGGTCATCCTCATAAGGTGATCCTTTCAGAATCTGCAGGCTCTGCTTCTTGCACCATGAGAAAGTCGAGTTGTGCACTGTCAGTAGATGCCTCTGCAAGACTTTCCAGTTTCCTGTTTGAGCAGTCCTTGAAAATACATGCAAATTCCAGCATATGTTCTTGCTGCATCAGTGTCCGTATGTGCCTTTTTACTTGCCCATTCCACATGTATTGGTGGAGGGACGAAGTTGAGTAGGGCGAGTGGATTACCCTAGACCTGAGGAGAAAAGTGTGTTGTTGATAGAGATTTTGTGTGTGAGCACAGAGGTGTGCTCAGCAAGCTGTGCCAAGAGGCCGGCAGGAGCCTGCACGCACTGTGCGTCAGGACTGCTTGCTGCCGGGTGCGAGCGCAGTGCCCGTTGTGGTCTGTGCAAGGCTGCAGTGGCCTGGCTTGGGAAGCTGCAGCCCTGCTGGCTTGCTACATGTGGCAAATGGGCCAAAGGAGGCTCTTGCTCCCTGCAGCTGTGGAAGATGAGGATATGGGTGGGTGCCTTTTGTTGTGCCTGAGGGGCCTGAAGAGAGGTCCGTTTGTGCCAAAGCTGCTCTCCTCCTTTCCCCTGGCCTTGGTGGTGCTGCAGGTCAGGTACTGCTGGTGCTTTGCTTCCAAGGCCCAGTGTATCCCTATGTTCCATGCTGCTGGAAGGAGTGAACATCATGCCCTGCTTGGGACACCTGTGGTTCCTTCAGGATCTGAGGCTGCCCTCTTGACCTGTCTCCCAAAGCAAGAGCCATGCAGAGATGCAGCAGAAGCAGGACATCTTCTCTGGGAAAAGCTGAAGAGAGGGCTAAAGCAGAGGAGCAGGACTGGGGCGAGCGTGTGCGTGAGGGCTGGTCCCTGCAGGTGGTCATTGGCCGCAATGAGCCAGGCTGTTGGGCGCACTCAGCTGCTCCCCATGTGCCGCGCGACTCCCACTGGACCTGGCACTGCTGCCTTCCAGCTCATTGGCTGTGGCAGACGGTGCAGCTTGAGATGGAACAGCGCTCTCCCATGACCTTGAAGGAGCAGTGTATACTGTTGTCCCTTCGCTGTTTCCATACAAAACCTACTTCAGGGAGCAACTGGAGATGGCATGGAGTCAGCTTGTTACTGGCATCTGCAAGGTCACGAATCCATAGCTGATGGGATAATCTTGCGCGTAATTGGTTATACTGTTGGCTCATTTAGCAACCATCTTCACGTGCTTTTTGCAAATAAGCAATTATATCTGGGACAGTATGGTATATAAGTTGTATCTGATGCTCAATAAAAGGTCTTTGGTGCATTACACTTGAGTCCGTGCACATCATACACAGCAAATGGAGCCCAATGTGGGGCATGAACAGGCAGGAAGCTCACGCAGTCTGAACCCATCAGCGCAGCCTGGGTGAACCATGAACGGAGCAGAAAGAGCTGCAGTGTGCACCCATCATGTGAGCAGCCTGGGAACCCTGGGAGGTGGAATGTCTCAAGAGCAGAAACACAGCCTGGATGTGCTGCAGCTCATGATGTGCAAGGAGAACCACGATGTCTCCAGGAAACTCCTAACAGCTCTGTTTGAATGGATCTGGGATAAGGTACCTATCTTTCTGAAAGAAGGCCCATTTCAGCAAGAGGTGTGGGAAGATCTCGGAAATTGCCTTAAGGAGGCGATGGCAGATGGTGATGCAGCTGCAGTAAAATGTGTGACCACCTGGTGGCAGATGATGCTTACCCTGAAGGCAGCGGGGAGCCCCTCCGAGTGATAAGACTGACCAGAAAGAAACACCACCACCGTGAGCACCACCATATGAGGGGGTGGCTGACCCCCCAAGTGATGATCCGTTTGGCCTTGGCCCTGAGGGCCTGGAGGAAGAACAACAGCTTCAAGTGCGGTGGAGACCTGTGACCTTCACCCACGACCAGGTCCTCAGCACAGTCATCACTAACGCACGGACAGTGGCGGATGTCACCATTGAGAAGGTTTACCCCATTGTAGCCCTGGAAATTAACACCAATGAATCTGTGCTCTAAACACCCCCGTCTGCCTCTCTCCCCCATTCCCCGGACCACTGAATGGAGACAAGTGTGTCTGATAAAAAAAAAAGGTAAAAAATGGCAATTGGTAGATTTAGAAGCCTGTGTTTTAGTATCGGGACTGGAGTTCAAATGTGAAGATGATGCCCTTAAGGCGAGCGAAGTTTGCCTTGATACCAAGGAGGGCGTGTGCCATTTTGAGATCAATCCATAGAGTAATAATAAAACTGCATTAGCTTATGCAGGGAAAGGATGTGTGTGTTTTAGACCAATGTGTAAATGCTTGCTAATTAGTGAAATTTATGACCAGACTGTGTTTAGTGACTCTAATACATGTGTTTGCAATGTTGTTATTGTAGTTATCCTGGTGCTGTTTATTTGCAGCTGACTAAAGACGACTTTGTGGTATTAAATAGGGAATTCTTATCGATGCAAGCTGCTCTGGCTGATTATTTAAATGAGATACATTATATAACCCCACGACATAAGCTGTTACATTCCCTCTCTCAAATTGCATTGCAGCCAAGGAACCGATGTGTTCCTGTTCCCATTAAAGAAGTTGCACACACATTGTTTCTGGACGGATCAGGGAAAACACATAGAGCTTTGGTCGTATGGAGACGAACAGACTCGTTATACTGGCAATCATCTATTTTAATGGTTGAAGGATCCACACAAACTGTTGAACTATCGGGCTTGCATGCCATTGAATTTCTTTCACCTGGACCACTCAATGTTGTTGCAGATTCTGCATATGTTGTAGGTATTGCTCAACACGTTGAAGATGCAATGATAAAAGAGGTCACTAACAAACAACTTTTTCCCTTGCTACTGAAATTAGCTACACTGCTTTAAAATTGTGTACCTTTATATTTTAAAATGGATATACGATTCCATACTACTCTACCGGGACCAATAACTGAAGGGAATGCTATGGCAGACAAACTGACAATGGCAGCAGTATTGCCATGCAGTTTTGTGCAAGTCCGATTATCTCACAACTTCTTTCATCGAAAGACCTCTTCATGGCGTAAACAATTTCCTCTGTCCCAAAAGCAAGCCACGGAAATTGTCCGTGCATGCCCTGTCAACATATTACACCAGTATCATCATATACAGGAGTGAACCCTTGAGGTTTACAAGCTAATGAGTTGCAGCAGAGCGATGTCACACATATATGGACATGGGGCCGACTGCGTTTTATGCATGTTAGCGTGGAAAACTTCTCAGGGGGTCTGGTAGCCTCTGCACATACGGGAAAAAAAGCACACAATGTGAAATGCCCCTGGTTAAGATGTTTTGCTGCTATGGGCCTTCTGAAAAGAATTAAAAATGATAATGGTCCTGCTTATGTTTCACAAACAATATCTATTTTACTACAACACTGGGTTATACAACATGTTAGTGGTATATTGCATTCTCTCACTGGAAAAGCCATTATCGAATGTGTCCACGGGACTCTCAAGGCTATGACACATAAACAAAAAAGAAGGAATCCTATGGACCATGTTACTCCACAGGAACTGTTAGACAAAGTATTACATGTACTTAATTTTTTGAATCATTCTGATCATCACTTATTTGCAACAGCAGCTGCCCGACAACTGGGGAGGGTCCCTCCATTTGGGGCTCAGCCAAAGGTATGGTATAAAGAATGTGGGGAGTCGCAATGGACCGGCCCCACAGAACTAATAATGTGGGGAAGGGGATATGCATGTGTTCTTCCCACAGGTCCTCCCTGGTTACCAGCAAAAACTGTAAAGCCTTACTTGACGACAGAGGAGTCACAGCCACAGGAGAATTGCAGCCAAGCACAGGAGTCGAAAACCAATGAGCCGTTGGAGTGAATCATGAATCATTTTTCAACATTTGGTGCAGTAGGGAATAGATGTGGTGATGTCTGCAGTTTTATTCTGTTATGTACATTGATCTTAACCTATATAATTAATAGTTTATGCTTTTATGTGCATTGATCTCAACCTATATAATCAGTAGTTTATGCTTTTAGCCTGTATGATTAATATACATGTGCAATATAGAATATTATGGATGTTTGTATGCGTGATGAGTATACCTATAACCTTCACGCAAATTTACTGGATTCATAATGGGATACATTCCCTCCAATTGTCAATAATGGCATATGGATATAAAAAAAAAAGAAATGTTTCTCAATTATTGAATAATAGCAACCATTCTGAGGCTAATTTGACCATTCTTCACACTCAGAAGGTTATGGTATGCATTTCACATCCGTGTGTGTTTTTATTGGTATCTAATCTGAGTATCACAAATTGTAATGTTTTGTTTTGTGTAACAAGTTACTACTAATCATAAAAAAGCGAAGAATGTGTATATGAATAAATATTATTATTAACATGAAGCATGTATTATGAATATATATGTCTTATATATATATGGACAAACATAATTATTAATATAAACATATATATTATGAATAAATATTATGAAACATATATTATGAATATATGAATAAATATAACTATTAATATAAAACATATACTATGAATACATATAGTTCATGAATATGAATATATATAAATAAAGTGTACATATATAAATAAGGTATATATATGTGTATGTATATAGAGATATGAAAAAATATACAATTCATATATGTAAATATATATATATGAGAATATATATGAAAATATATATGCAAATATATATATTCACATATAGAAATCATATATGAATAGATATGAATATATATGTGAATATATATGAATAAATTTAATTACTCATGTAAATGAAATACGCAGTCCTAGATGAGTGCAAAAGCCTGAAGCCCAAATCAGGGCAGCTCCTTTTGTCAGCGGCCTGGCTGAACAAAACAGGGGGAGACGTGGCAGACGGAGCAGCTTGAGATGGAACATCGCTCTCCCATGGCCTTGAAGGACCAGTGAATACTGGACCTCCCTTCGCTGTTCCCATGCAAAACTTACTACAGGGATTAATTGGAGATGGCACGGAGCCAGCTGATTACTGGCATCTGCAAGGCCACGAATGCATAGCTGATGGGATAACCTTGTGCGTAATCAGTTAGACTGTTGGCTCATTTAGCAACCATCTTCACGTGCTTTTCTCAAATAAGGAATTATATCCAGGACACTACGGTATATAAGATGTATTTGATGCTCAAGATAAGGTCTTTGGTACATTACACTTGAGTCCATGCGCATCATATGCTGCAATCTGCCAACATCCTCCTTCTCTTCCTCCTTACATGTGTCATTTTGCCAGACACCACACTCTCATTCCCAACCCCGTTAAGGGAGCATGAAACTCCACTGCCTGGCATTGGAATGGATACACATTTCTACAAAAGAAACATTGTTCCTTTCTGGGTGTGGCTTCAGAGACTCCCTTCGTGTCCAGAGAGTGATGGAACGAATGAAAGGAAGGAATGGAAGGAAGAGTAATGAAAGTAATGGGAAAAAAGTAAGAAAAAAAGAATAACAATAAAAAAGGATACGAATTAAAAAAAAGAAAAGATTAGGAAAAAGAGAAAGATAAAGGAAAAGAGAAAGGACAAGGGAAAGGAAAAGGAAGAGGAAAAGGAATAGAGAAAAATAATGAGCAACTATAGTTCAATATGAAAGGTTTTATAATAATCTATGACTGAATATGTGCTTGAAACTGCCGTGCATCGATTTCCTTCTGGCATCGAGACTGAGGAGTGAACAGCAGCAGACGGCTACAGTGACCCAGACCCTTGTGTCCACTCAACTGATCAACATCGGAAGGTCCCAAGGACCTGGGAGGCAGCAGGTGGAGGGGGCTGATCGTGCCCCTCTCCTCAGCTCTGCTCAGGCCACACCTGGACTCTTGTGTGCAGAAATATTGTGGGCTGCCCAGGACAAGAGGGACGTGGAACTTGCAGAGAGCGACCAGCTTAGTGCCACAAAGATGATGAAGGAACTGGAGCATCTATCTTATGAGGAAAGAGTAAGCGAGCTGGGCCTGTTTATCCTGGGGAAGACAAGAGTGAGAGGGGAACTTATCAAGAGGTAAAAACAGCTGAGGGGAGGATGTAAAAAGGACAGGGCCAAACTCTTCCCAGTGGCGCACAGCAATAGCACAAGGGCTAAAGAGTACAAATTGCAACACAGTTTCAATGGATGCAAATTGCTACACACATTCAATGTGCATATGAGGAAGAGCTTTTTGACAGTTAGGGTGACGGAGCACTGGAAGTGAGTGTCCAGCGAGGTTGTGCAGGCTCCCTCTTTGGAGCTCTTCCAAAGCCTCCTGGGTGTGATCCTGTGCAACGCGCTGTAGGGGTCCCTGCTTGTGCAGGGGGGTTGGACTGATGATCTCGAGAGGTCCCTTCCAAAGTCAACCCCTGTGTGACTGTGTGACTTGGGAGGGCTCCGCAGGCACCCAGGACGGCAGCGATGTTGGAAGGGCAGCGGTGGGGTTTTGTCAGGCCGTAAGGCCTCTTCTCTTGTGGCACCAAGTTTTTGCCATGAGCAGCTGGCAGATGGCCCTGCAGACGGGAGAGGGACAGAGCAGCCTCCATCGTGGTACCCAGCAGAGGGACCTGCCTGTCAGCAGCCCATTTCTGCACCAGCTTCCTTCGGGGACACTGCCTCCTGTGACATGGTCCCTGAGCGGGTCCAGCCCTGCAGGGCCCTGTGTCCCCCAGGGACTCGGGGAGTTCAGCCCTGCATCTCCAGGCCCCGTGTCCCTGGGGCGCGACAGCTTCCCTTTGCCTGTGGCTTGGGCACTGCAGGGACACGTTGCGTGCGGCACCTGGAGAGTTGAGAGCTGCCCCGTGGTGGGGCTGGGGCTTCTTCCCCTTTGGGCATCCTGTGGGACACGTGTGAATGGAAGTGCTGGAAGGAATTTTTTGCTGCCTGTACCCTGTGCCTGGTGCACACAGGGCTCCACACAGACACGTGCAGTGGGGATGCCTTTTGTGCCTGAGCTCGCTTGGAAAAAATACACAACATATGAAAAATGATACAGGAATATATATTTAAACAAAAACAAAATAGAATAACAATAACAACAAAGATAACAGTAACAACAACAATATCAAAAACAATATCAACAACCAAAAGCTACTGTGACACTACATAGAAAAAAATCCACAAAAGAGTCCAGGGCCAGAGTCCTCATGCCCAGCGCTTCCTGGTAGCAGCCAGGTTGAAGGGGAGTTTGGTCTGCAAGGGAAAAGGAGGCATGAGCAGGGCCGAGGAGCGGCTCGGGGGCTCCCGTGGAGCAGAGGCTCTTTGGCGGCTGCGCGGGCTCTTTGGCAGCAGCGCTGCCGTCATTGGTGCCCTGGCAGAGGCTTGGCGTGGCCAGCGCAGCCCAGAGGCCGGCAGAGGGGCTGAGGCAGCAGGTGCCCAGGCCTTGGGCGCTCCTGCGCCCTGTGCAGCTCTGCCCCGGCGCCGCGGCCCGCCAGAGCGCCCGCACACCTGGGCCAGGCTCCCGCGCGGCTGCTCCCCAAAGGCAGCGCGGAGCAGCGCCAAGGGGCCGGGCACAGCCCCAGCTCTGCCCGTGCAGCCGGCAGCAGGGACCATACCTGGGGGCTGCAGCTGGAGCTCTCCCAATCCATCGGCTCTTCTTGGCTGCAGCCGACCAGGGTGATGCTCCCCACGGTCTGGAAGAGAGGAGGAGACCTTGGTGGGGACGGTGCATGGGGAAGAGGAAGGGCAAGGGCATCCAGGGGCTACGGGGGCTGTACCTGGCTGCTGCCGTAACTGAGCCACTCCATAGGCTCAGGGTGGTCCCCTGAAGGCCCCCTATCCATGTGCGGAGCCTGTAAGAGAGAGGGAGGCGTTTTCAAGACAAGTCCCAGAGCTGGGGAGGTCTGGCCCCAGGGCCCCTCTTCCTGCAGCGAGAATCGGGAAAGCGAGAAGGGGCCAACCCCATCCCCAGCTGTCCATGTGCACCCGGCAGCAGCAGCAATACCTGGAGGGCACAGCTAGAGGTCTCCCACTCCATAGGCTCTTCATCCTGGCTGCATCCAGCCAGGCTGTGGGTTCCTGGGCTCTGGAAGAGAGCAGGAGAGCATAGGGGGACAGTCATGGTGGCAGATCTGGCTCTGTGCATGGGGCCTCGTGTGCCCTGCGTGCACAGGGCAGGCGGTGCAAAGAGCCAGGGCGCCAGGCTCAGGCAGCAGCCCCCGAGGCCTTGGCCGCTCCTGGCCCTGGCGCAGCTCTGCCCCAGCACCCAGGCCTGCCAGAGCTCCCTGCCACCTCTGCCACTAGCCCTGCAGCTGCTCTCGCAGAGCCAAACGCCAGCCGTCCCCACGCAGCCTCTGCCTGCGCGCACAGTACCTGCACAGAGCTCTCCCACTCCATCTCTTCAATTGGAGAGTTGTCCATTTTTTTAAGTCTCCACCAACTGCAAAAGAAAAGGAGTCATTGTCATTTGCAGCCGTGAGAGCAGGTGTCTCTGTCCCAGCAGCCGCTTGGTGTCTCCGTGTGTGGGAGTGGTGGGGCACAGAGCTGGGCCTGCCCGCGGCAGCCTCCTTGTCCCCGGCAGGCCCTTTTGCAGTTGGGGAGCCGAGTGGCAAGTAGAGGAGAGAGAAGGGCAATGTCAGCGGTGTGAGCGCCAAGTGTCGCGTGGTGGCTTTGGGGCCTCCCCTGGGAGGCATCGCGCAGGCTGCCCTGCAGCCCCGCAGCTCCCCTGCATCTTGTGGGCACCACGGGTGGCCCCTGGTGCTGCGCGGCCCTGCTGCTCACCTGGCCTTGCTGCTGCGTGGCCAGCACTGGGGCCACTGTGAGGCGCAGCCCTGGGAAGCTTCCGTGTTCCCGTGGCGATAACTGCCCCTCTGGGATGTTCCAGTGCTCCGTGGGGGGAGGAGGACAGCGGCAAGGGCCAGGGGGGCCGTCGTGAGGAAGGGTCTGCGTGAGCTGGACTCCCCCTGGCACTGCTGAGCCTGGCGGCAGAGAGCAGTGCGTGGCCTTGGGCTTCCTGGGTGCCAAGGAGGGCTCCTCACGCAGCCCCATGGTGCTGCTGGTGGCTGCCTGCCCAGAGGCCGGACTCCAATTGGGGCTCTGCTTACACCCCTGCAAGCAGCCTTGAATGCCTTCATCTTTCTTCCCTGCTCCACTCCTGCCCTTACCGCCTGATAGTCTCGAGACAGCTTTCTTTTCCATGGTCTAGACATGTTCCTTGGCAGTGCAATGAGTGCGAAGGGCAGTTGTGCCCAGGGCCGGGTGTGCATGTCCTCAACAGAGCCCTTGTGAGTTGGTGGTTGCCTGGGAGCCCCTGGTGTGCTGCTGGGCTCCTTCTCTTGTCCTGCCGTGCACCTTGCAGGTGCCATGTGCTGTGGCTGAGAGCAGCCTTGCCTTCCCCCTTAACTCTATTGGTGCTGGGAGTGCAATTGCAGGCTGAGTGTTTGGCTCCAGTTTTATCTGGGGCAATGGGCCAGGGATTATAGACAGAGGGGATTTACCCTCCTCTCCCTCTGCCTTCCCCTTCCCCAAACACTGTCTCAAAATACAGAATTGGGATCGTGTCAAACCCTGGTTCCTTTGGTTCCAGCAGCAATTCAGCAGCACACAAAGAGTTAAATTATGGCATGAGAGTTTGGCCATGTGTTGAGAGGCCACTTGGCTTTTAGCGGAGGATCTCTAAGCCGTGCGCCTGTTCCTGTGCTGCTCACGGCGGCATCAGGGAGGCCGGTGCGCAGGACAGGAGCTGCTCCCTGGGGCAGTGCAGCCCCGCGGCGCAGGGGACAGGGACACTGCATCCTGGGCACCTGTGCAGAGCAGGGGGGGTCTTTTCTCCCCTTTGGAAGCAGCTTGGGAAACAGCCAAATACAGGGGTGGAAAGCAGGTTTGGATGAACTTCCCAGCAAGTGAACAAACTCCCAAGAGCTGAGTGCTTAGCTCTAGGTTAGGGGATCAAGTGCAGCACGGGCAGGTACCAGGACACGTAGCCTCTCTTCCCCCGCACACCTCAGCCCCAGCCCAGCGCCCTCCTGCCAGCAGCCCGTGTGCTTGCGGTGTGCTCTGCGAGCCGCCGTGCCGGCCTCTTGTGCAAGCGCTGTGGTCTCCAGGGCCTCCGCTCCAAGGAGCCCCATCTCTATTGAAGCCATGGATGAGAAGCCCTGTGTCCCTGTCCACGTGGACGTCCATGGGAAGCCGTTGCTGTCCTTGGGCAGCACAGGGATGTGCTGCCCTCACCAAACAGAGTCCCCACAGGGGGCCGCAGCACCCGCTCCCCACAGCCTCTGCAAGGGGCAGTGTGGGGCTGCTGGAGCAGCGCAGCAAGGTGTGCGGCCAAACGCACCCGTCTGCCAGCCAAGGCAGGCGCCCTCGCGCAGCGCCTCTCTGCAGGAGCACCGGGGCATGGCCTGGTACCAACTGCCGCCACCATGGCCAGGCCAAGCCCAGCATGCAGCTGCCACTCCTTCCTTCCCACCCATTTCAATTGCAGGGTTTTGGTGATATTTCAGTGGAAAACAAACCTGGTGTAAATGTTTTTTGTGGAGCTTAACAATCTCTTTGCAAAGTTCCTCATTCCTTGAGCTTAAAAGAGCCAGGTTATTAACCACCATAGCAGCATTTCTAACCAAAACACTACGACTTAAGCAGGCCAGGAGTGCCAGGAGCTGCTGTCACTCTAACCCATTCCTGGCGCCCAACGCAGGGCTGGGACCGGCCAGGTGATGCCTTGAACTGCAGCTCCCCCCTCTTGAGAAGCAGGTGGAGGTGTTTAGGATATTCACCAAACTACAGCTGCTTGCAGTTAAGAAATGATGAGTTATGTGTGAAACTTATGCATTGATTCTTGGACAAAAGCATCTTGCAGCAGTTTGAAGGAGGGTGATCCAGTCTAGAAGAGACATGGTGTTATTGGAGTAAGTCCAGCTAAGGGCCCCTTAGACAATTAGGGGACTGGAGCCTCTCTCATATGAGGTGTAGCTGAGCGAGCTGGGGCTGCATAGCCTGGAGAAGAGAGGACGGAGGAGAGTTTTATCAATGTGCTTAAGTATCCAAAGGGAGGCTGTGATAAGGACAGGTCCAGATTTTTTTCAGTGATGCTCAGTGACAATGATGAAAGGTAATGGGCACAAATTGAAACACAGGAAGGTTTTTCTGAAAATAAGGAAGGTGTCTGAGCATAGGAACAGGCTGCAGAGGAAGGCAGTGGAGTTTCCAGCCCTGGCAATACTGAACAGGTGTCTGGGCAGGGTCTTGGGCCGCCTGCTGGAGGTAGCCCTGTCAAAGCGTGAGGATGAACAAGGTCTCTGAAGGCCCTTTCCAATCTGAGCCATCCTGGAATGTTTAAAGCTAGAATATATCCTTCATGCAGGCAATGTGGAACTTCAGTGTTTCAGAGTGAAACTGATACCCGAGCTCCTGCGTTGGTATTTGTCCAGTGTAAGATGGTTATTGCAATCTATCTTATGACCTTGGCGTTTGCAAAAGTTTTGTTCTTTTCTTTACTTATTTACTTATTTTTCCTGGCCACGTCTGTCTATGATGTATGCTCTACCCCTTAGAAAACTCCTTATAGTCCATGAAAATGCAAATATTATTTTCTAGGAGTTCTCTGTAACATGACAAGTTCTACATTTTTTTTATTTTTATTTACTGATTTTTTTTTCCTTACACTGACCAAGAAACCCTGAAGTGTTTTGACTTTTCTTTAGGAGGCCAAGGCAGGATGCCCCACACTGTCTCCTGAGGAGCTCTCAAATTGACTCAAACTGTCTCCTTATGTCCGCTGTGCAGCTCTTGAGGAGATACTTCCCAAGAAGCAGCTTGATATTCCTGACAGAACAGGAAATGCCTGCATGTCCCGGATGGAACCTGCCTCAGTGGGTGGATTCACATGCCACACTTGCCACCGTGTGCTCTGCTGGTCACTGACTCCTTGAGAGATGTTCTGCAGGTGTCCTCAGTACTCCTCTAACTGCATCAGGGGGGAAAGGAAACAACGGAATCCTACCAAGCACTTAACCTGAGCAAACTCTGTGTCTCCTGGAAGTCAGGACATTGAACAGCTTCAGCAAAAGGTCTTCTGCTGTGCTGGAGAAGCAGATGGTGCCTACAGTGATGATCTGGAAATCACAAGAGCACTAGGACCTGCCATAGTCCCTGTTCCCCAAGGGGCTGAGGGACAGAGCAGCCTCCATCGTGGTCCCCAGTACGGGGCCCTTCCTGGCAGCAGCCCCTTTCTGCACCAGCTGCCTCCAGGGACACTGCCCCCCGTGACATGGTCCCTGAGCGTGTCCCAGCCCTGCTGGGCCCTGTGTCCCCCAGGGGCTCGTGGAGTTCGGCCCTGCATCTCCAGGCCCCGTATCCCTGGGGCGGGACAGCTTCCCTTTGCCTGTGGCTTGCGCCCTGAGGGGACCCATTGTGTGCGGCACCCGGAGAGTTGAGAGCTGCCCCGCGGTGGGGCTGGGGCTTCTTCCCCTTTGGGCATCCTGTGGGACACGTGTGCAGGTCAGGTGAAGGAAGGCCCTACACTTAGGGATTAATAGCAGGTTGATTTTTAATTGTCCTTGGTATAAGAATCTAATTTGACACATTTTCAGGATGCCCTGAGGCCTTCCCAAATCTCGTACACAGAATTGCTAGCATCATACATGAGGGAAGCACTACTTGTACGTGGTAAATGCTAGCACATTTCTTCCTGAATGTTCAGAGGATTCTCATCCTTGCAAGCAGTTTCCTTTAGTGCAGGGTGCCGGGTTAAGGGTAAGGGAGGGATTCTGGCGGTCCAGCCATAAGTGTTGGTCAGGTGTCATTCCTGATTCCTGCTCCACTTATCAGTGCTAGGCCCTGTCATTTATACTATTAGGTGGAAGAAGACACGGCCATGATACGGTCATCCTCATAAGGTGATCCTTCCAGAATCTGCAGACAAGTTGCGTAAGATTCTCTGCTCCCTGCAGCATGAGTGAGTGGCATTGTGCACTGCCAGTGGGTGCCTCTGCAAGACTTTCCAGATTCTTATTTGAGAAGTCCTTGAAAAGTGCATGCAAACTCCAGCATATGTTCTTGCTGCATCAGTGTCTGTGTGTGCCTTTTTGCTTGCTCATTCCATATGTATTGTTGGAGGGTGGTATTTGAGTAGGGCAAGTGGATTACTCTAGGCCTGAAGAGAAAAGTGTATTGTTGACAGAGATTTTATGTGGAATGTGTGGGTGTTGGGGACAGCTTTTTAGTAGGGAAATGCTGCAAAGGGAAATGCAGCTGTGGTGCCCGTGCTGGGAATGGATGAAAGGAAGCAGGGGCAATGTTTGGAGGCTTCGCTAAGCATGCAGTGGCTAGTGATTTTAGCTGTGAGGCCTGTCTTTTGTGGGAGGTGATTGAGCAGGGTGACCATGCTGGTAGCAAGGTGTGAGAAGTGTGGTGTAATGGTTGGGAGGGAATGAAGCAGAGCAAGCAAGTGTTGTGAGGCTGCCCTCCTCATAGAGAGTGAAGGCTTTGGTCTGTCAGTCATTTACATGTAAATCCCCCTTCCCAGTACACGTGTGCAGCATGAACAAAGAAATGTGTGAATGAAGCATGCAGCTTCCTGAGTGCATGAATGAAGCATGCAGCAATATGAATGAAGGGCAGCATGAATGAAGGACTACCATCTCTACATGTGCTTTGGTGAAATCCTGGCTCCAGAAATGACTTCTCAAGCAATCTCTCTTAAGCAGCTCTGTGGAGGGGAGTTTGGGAGGTCTGCTTGACAACAGGTCAAGCAGGAGGCAGCAATGTGCCCTTGTGTCAAGGATGGCCAGAGGGATGCTGGCCTGCACGAGGAGGAGTGTTGGCAGCAGGTGGAGGGGGCTGATCGTGCCCCTCTCCTCAGCTCTGCTCAGGCCACACCTGGACTCTCGTGTGCAGAAATATTGTGGGCTGCCCAGGACAAGAGGGATGTGGAACTTGCAGAGAGCGACCAGCTTAGTGCCACAAAGATGATGAAGGAACTGGAGCGTCTATCTTATGAGGAAAGAGTAAACGAGCTGGGCCTGTTTATCCTGGAAAAAACAAGAGTGAGAGGGGAACTTATCAAGAGGTACAAACAGCTGAGGGGAGGATGTAAAAAGGACAGGGCCAAACTCTTCTCAGTGGTGCCCAGCAATAGCCCAAGAGCTAAAGGGTGTAGATTGCAACACAGTTACAATGGATGCAAATTGCTACAAACTTTCAATGTGCATATGAGGAAGGGCTTTTTGACAGTTAGGGTGACGGAGCACTGGAAGCGGGTGTCCAGCGAGGTTGTGCAGGCTCCTTCTTTGGAGCTCTTCCAAAGCCTCCTGGGTGTGATCCTGTGCAACGCGCTGTAGGAGTCCCTGCTTGTGCAGGAGGGGGTTGGACTGATGATCTCGAGAGGTCCCTTCCAACGTCAACCCCTGTGTGACTGTGTGACTTGGGAGGGCTCCGTGGGCACCCAGGACGGCAGTGATGTTGGAAGGGCAGTGGTGGGGTTTTGTCAGGCCGTAAGGCCTCTTCTCTTGTGGCACCGAGTTGTCACCATGAGCAACTGGCAGATGGCCCTGCAGACGGCAGAGGGACAGAGCAGCCTCCATCGTAGTCCCCAGCACGGGGCCCTTCCTGGCAGCAGCCCATTTCTGCACCAGCTGCCTCCGGGGACACTGCCCCCCGTGACATGGTCCCTGAGTGTGTCCCAGCCCTGCAGGGCCCTGTGTCCCCCAGGGGCTTGTGGAGTTCGGCCCTGCATCTCCAGGCCCCGTGTCCCTGGGGCGCGACAGCTTCCCTTTGCCTGTGGCTTGGGCCCTGCGGGGACACGTTGTGTGCGCCACCCGGAGAGTTGAGAGCTGCCCCACAGTGGGGCTGGGGCTTCTTCCCCAGGGCCACATGTGAATGGAATTCCAGGAAGGAATTTTTTGCTGTTGCTCCCATGCCCCTGGTGCACACAGGGCTCCACACACAGACCTGCGATGGGGATGGTTTTTTGTGCCTGAGCTCACTTGGAAAAAACTGGCAACATATGAGCAATGATACAGGAATATATATTTAAACAAGAACAAGAAAGAATAACAAAAACAATAATAACGACAACAATATCAATAACAGTAACAACAACAATATCAAAAACAATATAAACAATATCAACAACAACCAAAAACTACTGTGACGCTACATAGAAAAAAATCCAGAAAAGAGTCCAGGGCTGGAGTCCTCATGCCCAGCGTTTCCTGGTAGCAGCCTGGGTGAAGGGGAGCTTGGTCTGCAAGGGAAAAGGAGGCATCAGCAGGGCCGAGGAGCGGCTCGGGGGCTCCCGTGGAGCAGAGGCTCTTTGGCGGCTGCGCGGGCTCTTTGGCAGCAGCGCTGCCGTCATTGGTGCCCTGGCAGAGGCTTGGCGTGGCCAGCGCAGCCCAGAGGCCGGCAGAGGGGCTGAGGCAGCAGGTGCCCAGGCCTTGGGCGCTCCTGCGCCCTGTGCAGCTCTGCCCCGGCGCCGCGGCCCGCCAGAGCGCCCGCACACCTGGGCCAGGCTCCCGCGCGGCTGCTCCCCAAAGGCAACGCGGAGCAGCGCCAAGGGGCCGGGCACAGCCCCAGCTGTGCCCGTGCAGCCGGCAGCAGGGGCCATACCTGGGGGCTGCAGCTGGAGCTCTCCCAATCCATCGGCTTTTCTTGGCTGCAGCCGACCAGGGTGATGCTCCCCACGGTCTGGAAGAGAGGAGGAGACCTTGGTGGGGACGGTGCATGGGGAAGAGGAAGGGCAAGGGCATCCAGGGGCTACGGGGGCTGTACCTGGCTGCTGCCGTAACTGAGCCACTCCATAGGCTCAGGGTGGTCCCCTGAAGGCCCCCTATCCATGTGCGGAGCCTGTAAGAGAGAGGGAGGCATTTTCAAGACAAGTCCCAGAGCTGGGGAGGTCTGGCCCCAGGGCCCCTCTTCCTGCAGCGAGAATCGGGAAAGCGAGAAGGGGCCAACCCCATCCCCAGCTGTCCATGTGCACCCAGCAGCAGCAGCAATACCTGGAGGGCACAGCTAGAGGTCTCCCACTCCATAGGCTCTTCATCCTGGCTGCATCCAGCCAGGCTGTGGGTTCCTGGGCTCTGGAAGAGAGCAGGAGAGCATAGGGGGACAGTCATGGTGGCAGATCTGGCTCTGTGCATGGGGCCTCGTGTGCCCTGCGTGCACAGGGCAGGCGGTGCAAAGAGCCAGGGCGCCAGGCTCAGGCAGCAGCCCCCGAGGCCTTGGCCGCTCCTGGCCCTGGCGCAGCTCTGCCCCAGCACCCAGGCCTGCCAGAGCTCCCTGCCACCTCTGCCACCAGCCCTGCAGCTGCTCTCGCAGAGCCAAACGCCAGCCGTCCCCACGCAGCCTCTGCCTGCGCGCACAGTACCTGCACAGAGCTCTCCCACTCCATCTCTTCAACTGGAGAGTTGTCCATTTTTTTAAGTCTCCACCAACTGCAAAAGAAAAGGAGTCATTGTCATTTGCAGCCGTGAGAGCAGGTGTCTCTGTCCCAGCAGCCGCTTGGTGTCTCCGTGTGTGGGAGTGGTGGGGCACAGAGCTGGGCCTGCCCGCGGCAGCCTCCTTGTCCCCGGCAGGCCCTTTTGCAGTTGGGGAGCCGAGTGGCAAGTAGAGGAGAGAGAAGGGCAATGTCAGCGGTGTGAGCGCCAAGTGTCGCGTGGTGGCTTTGGGGCCTCCCCTGGGAGGCATCGCGCAGGCTGCCCTGCAGCCCCGCAGCTCCCCTGCATCTTGTGGGCACCACGGGTGGCCCCTGGTGCTGCGCGGCCCTGCTGCTCACCTGGCCTTGCTGCTGCGTGGCCAGCACTGGGGCCACTGTGAGGCGCAGCCCTGGGAAGCATCCGTGTTCCCGTGGCGATAACTGCCCCTCTGGGATGTTCCAGTGCTCCGTGGGGGGAGGAGGGCAGCGGCAAGGGCCAGGGGGGCCGCCGTGAGGAAGGGTCTGCGTGTGCTGGACTCCCCCTGGCACTGCTGAGCCTGGCGGCAGAGAGCAGTGCGTGGCCTTGGGCTTCCTGGGTGCCAAGGAGGGCTCCTCACGCAGCCCCATGGTGCTGCTGGTGGCTGCCTGCCCAGAGGCCGGACTCCAACTGGGGCTCTGCTTACACCCCTGCAAGCAGCCTTGAATGCCTTCATCTTTCTTCCCTGCTCCACTCCTGCCCTTACCGCCTGATAGTCTCGAGACAGCTTTCTTTTCCATGGTCTAGACATGTTCCTTGGCAGTGCAATGAGTGCGAAGGGCAGTTGTGCCCAGGGCCGGGTGTGCATGTCCTCAACAGAGCCCTTGTGAGTTGGTGGTTGCCTGGGAGCCCCTGGTGTGCTGCTGGGCTCCTTCTCTTGTCCTGCCGTGCACCTTGCAGGTGCCATGTGCTGTGGCTGAGAGCAGCCTTGGTGCGGCTCCTGCACTGCTGCCCCTACCACGGCCTCCTCGGGCTGCAGAGGGCAGAGCAGGCACAAATGTGCCCTCAGCAGCAGCAGGGAGCTGCAGCTGCTGCAGCTCTGCCCAGCACTGGGCTACAATGCTCACTTGCTAATGGAGGTGATTTCCCAGCCTTTGGGTAAGGACAGGAAAGCCAAGGGCAGGTGGAGCAGGAGATCCCCCTCACGCAGAGGAAAATCCCTCCAAAATCAAGCAGTGCAACCCCTGCACCGAAGTGCTGGAGCCCAGAGGAGCATCTTGCTGCTCGCCAAGCTTGCTTGCTGGCATGCTGAAAGGGGCTCCCGCTGAACAGAGTAACCTCCTTCCTGGTCCCCAGATCTTGGCATCTCCCATGCCGACAGAAATGTTCTTCGCATCTCTGACATCACAAGCTCAGAAACAAGAACCCTGCTTATCCAGTGTCACCTTTTTCTAATTAAAGACCAAACTTCATAAATATATTTTAAAATTGCTGACTTTCCCAAGTATGGAAAAGCTGTGCTGCGCTTGCTGAAGCCAAGGTGCCTTCCCCCTTAACTCTATTGGTGCTGGGAGTGCAATTGCAGGCTGAGTGTTTGGCTCCAGTTTTATCTGGGGCAATGGGCCAGGGATTATAGACAGAGGGGATTTACCCTCCTCTCCCTCTGCCTTCCCCTTCCCCAAACACTGTCTCAAAATACAGAATTGGGATCGTGTCAAACCCTGGTTGCTTTGGTTCCAACAGCAGTTCAGCGGCACACAAAGAGTTAATTTATTGCATGAGAGTTTGGCCATGTGTGAAGAGGCCACTTGGCTTTTAGCGGAGGATCTCTAAGCCGTGCGCCTGTTCCTGTGCTGCTCACGGTGGCATCAGGGAGGCCGGTGCGCAGGACAGGAGCTGCTCCCTGGGGCAGTGCAGCCCCGCGGCGCAGGGGACAGGGACACTGCGCCCTGGGCACCTGTGCAGAGCAGGGGGGGTCTTTTCTCCCCTTTGGAAGCAGCTTGGGAAACAGCCAGATACAGGGGTGGAAAGCAGGTTTGGTTGAACTTCCCAGCAAGTGAACAAACTCCCAAGAGCTGAGTGCTTAGCTCTAGGTTAGGGGATCAAGTGCAGCACAAGCAGGTACCAGGACACGTAGCCTCTCTTCCCCCGCACACCTCAGCCCCAGCCCAGCGCCCTCCTGCCAGCAGCCCGTGTGCTTGCGGTGCACTCCGCGAGCCGCCGTGCCGGCCTCTTGTGCAAGCGCTGTGGCCTCCAGGGCCTCCGCTCCAAGGAGCCCCATCTCTATTGAAGCCATGGATGAGAAGCCCTGTGTCCCTGTCCACGTGGACGTCCATGGGAAGCCGTTGCTGTCCTTGGGCAGCACAGGGATGTGCTGCCCTCACCAAACAGAGTCCCCACAAGGGGCCGCAGCACCCGCTCCCCACAGCCTCTGCAAGGGGCAGTGTGGGGCTGCTGGAGCAGCGCAGCAAGGTGTGCGGCCAAACGCACCCGTCTGCCAGCCAAGGCAGGCGCCCTCGCGCAGCGCCTCTCTGCAGGAGCACCGGGACATGGCCTGGTATCAACTGCCGCCACCATGGTCAGGCCAAGCACGGGATGCAGCTGCCACTCGTTCCTTCCCACCCATTTCAATTGCAGGGTTTTGGTGACATTCCAGAAAAAACATACTTTTTTGAGGAAATTGGGCTATAAGGGCAGGAGGGAAGCAGGAAAGAAAGATCAAGACACTCAAGGCTGCTTGCAGGGGTGGAAGCAGAGCCCCAAGTGGAGTCCGGCCTCTGGGCAGGCAGCCGCCAGCAGCACCATGGGGCTGCGTGAGGAGCCCTCCTTGGCACCCAGGAAGCCCAAGGCCACGCACTGCTCTCTGCCGCCAGGCTCATCAGTGCCAGGGGGAGTCCAGCACACGCAGACCCTTCCTCACGGCGGCCGCCCTGGCCCCTGCCGCTGCCCTCCTCCCCCCACGGAGCAGTGGAACATCCCAGAGGGGCAGTTATCGCCACGGGAACACGGAAGCTTCCCAGGGCTGCGCCTCACAGTGGCCCCAGTGCTGGCCACGCAACAGCAAGGCCAGGTGAGCAGCAGGGCCGCGCAGCACCAGGGGCCACCCGTGGTGCCCACAAGATGCAGAGGAGCTGCGGGGCTGCAGGGCAGCCTGCACGATGCCTCCCAGGGGAGGCACCAAAGCCACCGTGCGACACGGTGCTCATGGCTGCAAAAGTAAACATTTCCATTCCATTGCAGAGTCAGTAGAGTGAAAAAAATGGAAAAAGATGAAGTTGAAGAGATGGAGTGGGAGAGCTCAGTGCAGGTACTGTGCGTGCAGGCAGAGGCTGCGCAGGGACGGCTGGCGCTTGGCTCTGCGAGAGCAGCCGCAGGGCTGGTGGCAGAGGTGGCAGGGAGCTCTGGCAGGCCTGGGTGCTGGGGCAGAGCTGCGCCAGGGCCAGGAGCGGCCAAGGTCTGAGCCTGGTGCCCTGGCTCTGTGCACCGCCTGCCCTGCGCACGCAGGGGACACGAGGCCCCGTGCACAGAGCCACATCTGCCACCATGACCCTCCCCACAAGCTCTGCTGCTCTCTTTCAGACTCTGGGAGCCCAAGACCTGGGCAGCTGCAGTTGTGAGGAGCCCATGGAGTGGGAGAGCTCCAGCTGCAACATCCAGGTATTGCCCTTGCTTCTGGCAGCATCAGGAGATCTGGGGCTCATCTCGGCCCCTTCCCTCTTTACTCTTTCTGAAATCAGGAAGAGAGGTCCTAGGGACCAAGGAGCGCTGGCTCTGGATCCTGCCCTGCAAAGGCCTCTTGCTCTCTTGCAGGCTCCATGCATGAATGGGAGCTCCACAGGGGACCATCCTGAGCCCATGGAGTGGCTCAGCTATGGCAGCAGCCAGGTACAGCCCCCGCAGCCACTGGATGCCCTTTCCTTCCTCTTCCCCATGCAACATCGCCGCCAAGGTCTCTTGCTCTCTTCCAGATGATGGGGAGCAGTGGCCTGGTTGGCTGCAGCACAGAGGAGCCCATGGATTGGGAGAGCTCCGGCTGCAGCCCCCAGGTATGGTCCCTGCTGCCGGCTGCACGGGCAGAGCTGGGGCTGTGCCCGGCCCCTTGGCGCTGCTCCGCGCTGCCTTTGGGGAGCAGCCGCACGGGAGCCTGGCCCAGGTGTGCGGGCGCTCTGGCGGGCCGCGGCGCCGGGGCAGAGCTGCACAGGGCGCAGGAGCGCCCAAGGCCTGGGCACCTGCTGCCTCAGCCCCTCTGCCGGCCTCTGGGCTGCGCTGGCCACACCAAGCCTCTGCCAGGGCACCAATGACGGCAGCGCTGCTGCCAAAGAGCCCGCGCAGCCGCCAAAGAGCCTCTGCTCCACGGGAGCCCCCGAGCCGCTCCTCGGCCCTGCTGATGCCTCCTTTTCCCTTGCAGACCAAGCTCCCCTTCACCCTGGCTGCTGCCTGGAAGCGCTGGGCATGAGGACTCCAGCCCTAGACTATTTTGTGGATTTTTATGTATGTAGTTTCACAGTAGTTTTGATTGTTTTTGATATTTTTATATTGTTATTGATATTGTTGTTGTTACTGTTATTAATATTATTGTTGTTATTGTTATTCTTTTTTGTTCTTGTTTAAATATATATTCCTGTATCATTGTTCATGTGTTGCATGTTGTTTCCAATCGAGCACAGATGCAAAAAGCATCCCCACTGCAGGTGTGTCTGTGGAGCCCCAGGATTTCAGGCACCAGGGGCAGGGGGCGACATTAAAAAGGTCCCTCTGGGACTTCCCTTCACACGTGGCCGTGGGGATGCCCAAAGGGGAAGGAGCCCCAGCCCCACCGCGGGGCAGCTCTCAACTCTCCAGGTGCCGCACACAACGTGTCCCCGCAGGGCCCAAGCCACAGCCAAAGGGAAGCTGTCCCGCCCCAGGGACACGGGGCCTGGAGATGCAGGGCCGAACTCCCCGAGTCCCTGGGGGACACAGGGCCCAGCAGGGCTGGGACACGCTCAGGGACCGTGTCACGGGGGGCAGTGTCCCTGGAGGCAGCTGGTGCAGAAATGGGCTGCTGCCAGGAAGGGCCCCGTGCTGGGGACCATGATGGAGGCTGCTCTGTCCCTCTGCAGCCTCGGAAACAGGGACCAGGTCATCAAGGGAGGTCCTGCAGCTGCACGGTGGCTCTGTGAAGGGCCCATTTGCTCTGCTCATACTGTGGGACACTCGTGTCCTTGCGCTGCCTACAGCCTTTCCCAGCCTTTCCGTGGCCTGAGCTGCCTGCCATTTCCAGCACAAAGAGCTCCAGGAAGGCCCATGCTGAGCACTGCATGTGAGCGCTGGGCCGGAGGAGCTGCCCTTGCCAAGGGGCCCTCCCTGTGCGCAGGGCTCAGAGCGCAGCAAAGCAAGCTGCAAGCTCCCTGCCACGCAGAGAAGGCAGGAGCTGCCAAGAGCAGGGCCCCGCGCTGCAGGGCCGCACGAGGGCAGAGCGTCTCCCACAGCTGCTCTCTGCCCTGCACCAGCTTCCAGAGGCACCTTTGTCCCCAGGGTGCAGCTGGGCCCTGCGTGCAGCAGCCGCCCAGGTGTCCACATGCAGGGGGAAGGTGTCCTTCCCTCAGCACCACAGAGAACACGTTTGCCCCATCCTCTTTACATTCTCCCCTCAGCCAGTTGTACATGTGGAGAAGATCCCCTCTCAATCTTCTCGCTTAGTCTTTGCTCATAAGAGAGATTTTCGAGGCCCTTAATCACACGGTCACCTTCCGTATGGAACTGGTCGGCTCTGGGCTCCTGGCTCTGGAGAGCCCGGGAGAGGTGAAACGGCCTCCCAGGCCCTTGGGGCCCTTCCGATGTTGACCAGCTGAGTGGACACAAGAGTCTGGGTCACTGTGGCCATCTGCTGCTGTTCACTCCTCAGTCTGGATGCCAGAAGGAAATTGATGCATGGCATCACACATGCACGGCATGACATATTCAGTCATAGATTATTATAAAAACTTTCATACTGAACTATGGTTGCTCATTCTTTTTCTCTATTCCTTTTCCTTTTTCTTTTCCTTTTCCTTTCTCTTTTACTTTTTCTTCTTTTCCTTTTCCTTTTTCTTTTCCTTTTCCTTTTCCTTTTCCTTTCTCTTTTCCTTTCTCTTTCTCTTTTTCCTATTCTTTTCTCTTTTTTTATTCGTATCCTTTTTTATTGTTTTTCTTTTTTTCTTCCCTTTTTTCCATTACTTCCATTGCTCTTCCTTCCATTCCTTCCTTTCATTTGTTCCATCACTCTCTGGACACGAAGGGAGCCTCTGAAGTCACACCCAGAAAGGAACAATGTTTCTTTTGTAGAAATGTGTATCCATTCCAATGCCAGGCAGTGGAGTTTCTTGCGCCCTTCTGGAGTTGGGAATGAGAGTGTGGTGTCTGGCAAAACCAGACATGTAAGGAGGAAGAGGATGTTGTTGGCAAATTGCAGCATATGATGCACATGGACTCAAGTGTAATGTACCAAAGACCTTTTCTTGAGCATCAAATACAAGTTATATACTGTACTGTCCGGGATATAATTCCTTATTTGCAAAAAGCACGTGAAGATGGTTGCTAAAGGAGCCAACAGTCTAACTGATTACACACAAGGTTATCCCATCACCTATGGATTCGTGGCCTTGCAGATGCCAGTAATCAGCTGGCTCCGTGCCATCTCCAATTACTCCCTGAAGTAAGTTTTGCATGGGAACAGCGAAGGGAGGTCCAGTATTCACTGGTCCTTCAAGGTCATGGGAGAGCGCTGTTCCATCTCAAGCTGCACCGTCTGCCACGGCTCCCCTGTTTTGTTTAGCCAGGCCGCTGACAAAAGGAGCTGCCCTCATTTGGGGTTCAGCCTTTTGCAGTCTTCTCATCAAGGCCTGCATATTTCATGGATATGAGTAATTATATTTCTTCATATATATTCACATATATATTCATATCTATTCATACATGAATAATTTTTTCATATATGAATAAATATATATATTTCATATACTTTCATATACATTTTCTCATATATATATTTTCATATATGAATTATATTTTTTCATATATCCATATACATACCCAAATATATATATTATATGTATGTATGCTTCTATGCTTGTATTTATTTATATATATTCATATTCATGAACTATATATGTTCATAGTATATATGTTTTACAGTAATTATTATATTTGTCAATATATATAAAACATATATATTCATAATATACATGCTTCATATTAATAATAATATTATTTATTCATATATACATTCTTCCCCTTTTTTATGATTAGTGCTTGTTACACAAAACAAAGCATTACACTTTGTGATACTCAGATTAGTACTAATAAAAACACACATGGATGTGAAATGCATACCATAACCTTCTGACTGTGAAGAATGGTCTAATTAGCCTCAGAATGGTTGCTATTAGTCAATAATTGAGAAAGGTTTCTTTTTAAAAAAAAATCCATATGCCATTATTGTCAATTAGAGGGGATGGATCCCATTATGAATGCAGTAAATTTGTGTGAAAGTTATAGGTATTCACTGTCTCATCTCATAGGATTCACTCATCACACATAAAAACATCCATAATATTCTATATTGGATATCCATATTAATCATACAGGTTAAAAGCATAAACTACTAATTATATAGGTGAGATCAATGCACAGAAAAGCATAAACTATTAATTATATAGGTTAAGATCAATGTACATAGCAGAATAAAATTGCAAACATCACCACATCTATTCCCTACTGCACCAAATGTTGAAAAATGATTCATGATTCACTCCAATGGCTCATTGGTTTTCGACTCCTGTGCTTGGCTGCAATTCTCCTGTGGCTGTGACTCCTCTGTCCTCAAGTAAGGCTTTACAGTTTTTGCTGGTAACCAGCGAGGACCTGTGCTGTTGCCGTTCAGGCGGCGTGGCGACCTGGTTCAGGAACGGCACGGCGACCACCCCCAGTCCGCTCGGGCCATCAGCTCGCTGACACCAATGTGGTGGACGGCAAATGGCCTTTATTGATGGGTAACAAGGTGTTATATAGCTAAGGGTTACAACGTCACATCCGTCTGCTTACATCATAAACTAACACTGTTGGCTATTAGGGGCCCTACCTTTCCGTACGGCACGATATCTTCCGGCCGCCAGACCCTAAATATCTGCAACATTTCTCCCCTCCCTATGCATAACAAAACTAGCTAAAATATCTTATTCTTACTTATTCTTATCTTATTCTAATTACTTATTCTCATTATTATCTTATTCTTATTACTATCTTATTATTATCTTATTGTGATCAATTATTCTAATTATTATCTTACTCTTACTTATTGTCATTATTACCTTATCCTTATTACTTACTCTTATTATTATATTACTCTTACTTATTCTTATTGTTATATTATTCTATTCTTATAGTTTATAACAATCTTAAAATTATATATCATAAACTTGACATAAAAACATAAGGCACAAAGTGTAGAAGGTAGGGGATGACAGGTAATACCGCGGTATAGGAATAGGGTGTACCTTGGGATAACTTGGGGATAATACTGAGTGGATATATTCTTAAAGCAGTTGTCGGTGTTCTACTAACACGATGTTAACCTTCTCTGGCCGACTCTTGACAAACGGCATGAGCTTATTCAATATACAGGGTCCAAAGATTAGTGTCATCATGATCATTGTGATCGGCCCTATCAAGGTGGATATCAGGGTGGTTAACCACGGCGAACCGGTGAAACAATTTTTGTACGAGCTGCGTTTGGAACAGGGTTCAATGGGTGTTGGTTGGCAAAGCGTGGCACTGAAAACTGGTGGCCCTGTAGTTATTTTTGTACTAATTACTCGAGATGTTCAAGTACCCATTTAAAGACCTGATGTGACTCTATTTGTCCTATACTGACAAGCTCCAAAATCAAGATCACGCAAAGGCATCGCAGCCCCCTCTTGCGGAGGCTGTTTTGTTGTTTTCTGGATTTTGTCGGCGTGGAACTCACAGGCTCGGGCCGGACGCCTGTCACCGGGGCGTCCGATGATCCGGTCCTGTGAATAGAAACTCACAATTTTCATTAGTTTTAATTTGAAGGTCTGGTTTAATAGACTTAAGCGGGCACCACTTGACTCTGCCATCTTTCCTCACAGTGACCTTTGGGTCGATCTTGGCATGGGGGGAGCGCTGCCAGCGAGTCCCCCAGTCAAGGGCAGTTTACTGCAACGTGGCCTGCCTGGCCACATTTAGAACATGCCATTATGTTGGCTATTGCGGTGTGAACAGACACCTGAATTGGGGTCAGATGCTCTTCCTTTGCAACGTGCTTAATCATGTCTGCGATACTTGACCCCGCCGGCAATGATCGCAGGATTTCTTTGGTTGCCGAATTGCATTGTTGGCGTAAACATTCCGCTACGACCGGGCCTTTTGCCTCCGTGGGCAGGGACGAAGAGTCGACCGCTGCTTGGAGACGATCTACAAATCGTGTAAAGCTCTCACTTTCACTTTGCTTTATTGAGGACCATGGCGATGGTCTGGCAAGAACTCTACAGGCTGTGCGAATAGCTTCTCTGGCCGCACGAGTAGTTGTCATAACTTCATGGGCCTGCAGGCCATGGGCCTGCGCCTGGGGGGTGATCATTGTTGGGTCTGCACCCATTAACCGCTGCAGGCTGGAGCCGTGTAATGGATGATCTGCCCCAGTTACTTGGGCTAAATATCTTGTACAGTTGTCTTCCCATTCTTGTTTGAAAACGATCATCCCCGCTCCATCAAAGATCAGCCTACAAGTTTGTTTTATATCGAACGGGAGCAGATCGTCCCCCCCGAAGATACCATCTATGAGGGTTGAGACCATGGCAGAATTAATCCCTTTATCTGCAATTGCTTTAACAATTGCTTGTATGTCCTTAGATTTTATCGGCGAGTGGACCCTCTGTCCCCACTCCGTCACCCGGACCGGGAACGCTAGCGCGGCCAATGGGGCCCAGTCGGCACATGCGATCTTTATTTCCCTCCAGTCCGAGAGAGGGGTTTCTCCCCTTCGCGGTTTTTCTTTAATTCGGATGGGAATATTTTGGCTCTTAGCTCTGTTTACCTTCATGTCCTCCTCCCTTAAGTTTGAATCAGTTGTGACCCACTCGTCCTCACTAGTGTCTGATCCGGAGTCGGAACTCGACTGACTGGTCACTTCCGGGCTCCCGTACTTTCTCCTTGGGCTCCGGCCCCGCCTACTTCCGTCCCGCCTACTTCCGTTGCGGGCGGGCTGTTCCCCCCTCCTTGGCTCGCCCCGCCTCCTACTCACAGAGGCGTTTTGTGAAATGGCCGCTCTGATCGGTTCTCAGCGCCTCACTCGGGCCTCCCTCACCTGGCCGGTCACCCCCACCACCTTTCTCCTCCTTGTTGTCCTCCCCCTCTTGTTTATCTAACGGTTCCCGTCTGTTCCCGCCGGGGGCATCCTCGCCCCGCCCTCCTCCTTGCAGCTCAGCGCCATTTTGGGGGGCATAGGGCGGTGGCCTGGCCCAGACGTCCCCAAGCTCTGACTTCTTTTTGATATTTCTAGCTTCCTCAGCTAGCTCGCCCCAAACAGATTTCGGCTGTTTTTGCTCCTCTGTAAGCAGGACGGGGTTCGGGGATGGAGGGGACGTATCGCCCTCTTGCAGATCTTCAGGCTCAGCAGAATCGTCATCATCTGGGGGGTGCAAAGTCTGTGCGGTTGCCCCAACTCCCTTTTTCAGGGCGGCCAACAAACAGTCCTTTACCGCCACCCAGGTCCCCTGCTCCTTTATAGCCTTCTGCAATGCCTGTACCACTTTTCCCCAAGCCTTAAAGTTTTTCCCACAACCGGAGTGCATCGTCTCCTCGGCTAACGCCTTGGTACTTTTGTCCCACACATCAGGGTGGAGAATATCCACCGACCGGTCTATAACCTTAATTTTTAAAAGCCTCGCAACAGCGAGAGTAAAATCTTTTGGCTTACAATCAATCCCCCAATATTTATATAACTGCGATACGACCTTCACAAGGGCTTCCATCCTCCTTGTTGGTCCGGGAGCGTCCTCCCCGCCGGGCTGGTCCTGCCGCTCCGGCCGCCGTTCACCCGTCCAGGCGATGATCCCGGGTTTCGGCACCACTTGCTGCCGTTCAAGCGGCGTGGCGACCTGGTTCGGGAATGGCACGGCGACCACCCCCAGGCCGCTCGGGGCATCAGCTCGCTGACACCAATGTGGTGGACGGCAAATGGCGTTTATTGATAGTTACACGGTGTTATATAGCTAAGGATTACAACGTCACATCCGTCTGCTTACATCATAAACTAACACTATTGGCTATTAGGGGCTCTACCTTTCCATACAGCGCGATATCTTCCGGCTGCCGGACCCTAACTATCTGTAACAGTGTAGTAATCTGCAACACAACACATGAAAGGAGGAATCAGTAATGGGAGACACATGACACTGGGGTCTCTTTTCATGAACCTATGTTCTTAAAGGCTGATGGGTCTCCTCTTCCTGAACCTTCTTACCTGTGGTGATCCTGATAGTGAGTATGCTACTGATGTCCTCAATGTGGCCACATGAAAGGCTGTCCTCATCCAGAAGGAACAGGAATTTTCTCAGCAGCAACATGCCCTTCCTGGACATCCTCTTTACCTCTGTCACATGCCTCGAGGTACTTTAGAGTCCCCTGGGGCAGCAACTCCTTCTCCTGTTGGGGCTGCCTTACCCAGCTGGGCTGGCCTGGAAAGTTCCCAGGAGAGGAGGAATGTCACCCGCAGTTAACTGTGCCAGGGAAGCACAGGGGAACATAGCAGTGTGCTTCTGGGAGCCATCCTGCCCTGTCCCTCAGGCTAGTCCAGTGTGACAGATACAAGTGTGCTCACCTAGAGCACCTGCACATGCACACCCATGGTCCCTACGGCACTGGCATGGCCTTTGGGTGCCTGGTACCGCTGGTTATCCCCTTTCCCATGCTTGGTGGCCTGCTGGGGCCAGCAAAGGTGATGCTAGTGCTGTCAATGGGCAGAGTGGGTGAAGGCACTTTTGGAGCTTCCTCACAACCTGCTGATTTCCCTGTTGGCCTTGGAGTCTTCAGTGAGTGCCCTTGGATTGGCCTTTGTTCTGGCACAGCGATGCACAGAACTGGCCTCCAGCAGCAACAGCTCTGCACATCTGAGCATGCACTGATACAAGAAGGAGAAACATGTCTGAAGGATTCAGGTTTAAATTCTGCATTTCAGGTACCATAATTCATATTGCTTTCATGTACCCTCATACCAGCTTAAGACAAGCAAGAAATGGAGAAGATGAAGAGCAAGGAGTCTCTTTTTCCTTTTTTTTTTTTTCTTCTTCTCTCTCTCTCTCTTTTTTTTTTTTTTTTTTTTTTCAGCAGGAGCTGGAAGAGAACCTGGAGCTGAGCTTAGAGCAAGGCAGCAAGACTGCATGTTGTCACATTTCACCTGGAAGGAGACTGTTCCCATCTGCTCACCTGATGGTCATCAACCAGTTGGCCAAGCTGGTGAGGAGAGCCTTAAACTGAGAATGACTCAGAGAAGAAGACTACAGCAAGGGTGAGGGAGTGATGGGCTGGGATGGCAGGGAAAGGTGTAGGTGAGGTGGACAAAGGAAACCCTGGAGAGCACAGCAAGATGCAGGGAACTCTGCCTAGGGACAGACAGAAAGTCAGTCAGGATTGTAGGGGTGAGGATTAATGGGCAGACCAACAGTGATGGCCTTGTGTGGATCTCTGCTATGGAGCGCCTGAAGAAGTGCAGCCTCTGCAAGGCCTGAGGAGTGCAGAGCTGGAGGGAGGAACATTCATTCTGCTCCCTGGATAGCAGTTCCCAGGCAGGCTCAGAAGCTGGAATCAGGACTTGGAGGTAGCAACATGGTGATGGGCATCCCCATGGAGATGGTCAGGACATCATGATGGAGTCCCTATGGTCTCCACCAAGGCATCATGATGGGGTCCGCATGGTCTCCACCAGGACATCGTGATGAGGTCCCCATGGCACTCACCAGGGCTTTGTGATGTCAGTGGCATCATGCTCACAAGACCATTGTGAGGGGGCGGTCCCCATGGTGACCCTGCCTTTATTGAGGGAAAAGACCCCAGGTCCCCACTCTGAGGAGAGCAGCTCGATCAGGAGGGAGCGGCTCCCCTTGGTGCCAGTGTCAGGTCCCCACAAGAGGATCCTGAACATGGACAAGGAGCAGCAGGCGAACGCCTGTTCCCAGCCCGCAGACGGGCTCTCAGGCTTGCAGGAGAGCAGGAGCGAGGTGAGCAGTGGGGCCGAAGAGAGAGGCGAGCAGCAGGGATGGGACTGACACGGAGAGCACAAGAGTGGTTTGGAAGGGGAGTTGGGGTGAGATAGCCAGGCATGAGCTCTTCCGGGGAGAGCTCATTTATTCTCGGCCCTGGGTACTTTTTCTCGGACAAAAGACGCCAGCTGGGGTCCTCCCAGGGCCACCCAAACCCTGTGAGCTCTGTGCAGAGGCTCAGCAAGCAGCTCTAGACTGAGCTCAGCCAGGCTGTGTGCAGTCACGAGCTTCCCTTGGACACAGGGCTGAGGTTTCTTGTGCTTCAGGGGCCACTTGTATCCATGCAACCACCTTCATCGCGGGCCTCCTTCTCCCCACAGGTGGGCCAGCAGATCAAGGACCAGCGCCTGGAGGCAGCGGTGCTGAATCAGGAGTTGGTGCTAAGCACATCCTCAGGGTGCCAAGGGGGAGAGCTGCAGCTTTCTCAAGTGGAAGGGCCACCCGCCAAGGTGTGCCAGGAGGAAAGAGCCTCTTCTGCCCTGCAGGATGCCCAGCAGTGCACACCAGCAGCCAAGGAGGGTTCCCGGGAGGCTGAACTCCCCAGCCTGCCCTTCGCAGAGGCACCGCACGGCTCTGCAGAAGACATGGCTGCTGCTGGCTCACTGGAGGCCACACGCTCATCCCTGCTTGAGCCTGCTGGCTTTGTGGAGAGCATCTTTGCAGAGATTGCGGTGGAGCTGAGGGCAGAGAGCCGGAAGGCTGCCCCACCATGCCGAGCAGGGACAGGACAGGGCCCAAAGCAGCAGCCTGTGGGCATCATCTGTCACCTGGGAGCAGAGCCACTGCGTGTGCACCCGGACAACACCGCGCGCTACCTGTCCGTGCTCAGCATCCGCACGGAGCCGCTGGAGGAGCTCCAGAGCAGCTGCCTGGCGCGCACCGGGCAGAGCTTGGCCCAGCTGCGAGAAGGCGCCTTCCTGAGGAAGCAGCAGAGCCTGGAGGAGAGCGAGGATGAGGAAGAGGAGGACGAGGGAACACATTTCTCCCTGACAGCCTCGGGATCGCTCAATGTGCGACCCAAGCAGGTAAGCAGAAGGGATGGCTGGGGCAGCCAGAACCCTTGCGGTGCTGGCACCAGGTGCTGCTCTGCACAGTGACAGCCCAGTTGTCCCTGTGCTGGTGGGGCCCAGGAAGCCATTCTGGGGGGAAGTGAAGCCCCCTTCATAAACCTCCCTCTATTCTCTAGCTCCTCGCTAGAAACTCCTTCTATGACTTGTGGAACCCCAGGATGACACAAGTGGAGCTGCTCAAGGATGTGAGGTGCAAGTGGGAGGTGTTGGAGCGCCTCTATGCCCATGCCCCCAGGGAGGAGGGGCAGGTAAGGAGAGGCAAGAGAGTCCTAGGGGCAGAGCAGGATGAGCTCACAGGCCACACTGATGAGGAGGAGGATGCTGGTGAAGAGGCTCTGCAAGGCAAAGAGGTGGAGGAAAGCACCTCCAAGACCTGGGTCAGACCCAGCCTGCGCAGCCTGTTCGCAGACAGGGAGGCATCTCAGCAGAAGGTGCCCCCTGTGAGTGACAACCCCATTCTGGAGCAACCATTGCCTGATGACACGGCACCAGCGGTTCCTCCCCTGGCTGCAGGCCCTGCTCCCCAGGTGAGCAAGCAGCGCCTCACCTGCACCCACCATCCCAGGGAGCTGCCCTGTGAGCTGGGTCTGGGGTGAGCAGAGGGGGTGCTCAGAGCTGCTCCAGCCCGTGGGACCCCCCTGCCGTGGTGCCCTGTTGTCACCCCAACTATTTGCCCTCTGCGATGTCGCCATGGGGAGATGCCGAGTCTTCTCTGTATCCAAGGGCCAAAGGCACAAGGCTGTTGTCCCCTCCACCCCTGTGCTACATACAGCTCTGGGGCCTAGACACTGAGCAGGGAGGAAAGGGGCAGCCCCAGCAGCAGCCCCCTCCACACCAGGACACGAGCCCCCTTGTGCCACGCACCCGGTTGCCTCCGTTCCCCCTGCCCAGCCCTGCTGCTACAGCCCCACAAAGAGCCTTGTCCCCTTTCTGTGCCAGCCACAGGTCCCTTCCCTTGGGATGCGCATCCATGGATAGCCTTCCCCATCCCCAAACCCTTTGACCCTGTGTAACCAGGGGTACTGGTACCCTGAGCAGCAGCAGCTGATGGCCAACGGGTGCGTGTTCTTGTCCTGTCCATGCAGGAGGCCTCGGAGTCCCAAGAGGAGGAGAAGTCATCGTCCTCCTGCAGCCCCAGGCCAGACGTTGAGCCAGGTACGCACCCGCATGCAGAGTCCTTCTGGGGACAGTGGGACAGCAAGTGGCACCGAGGTCAGCAGCAGGAAGCGCTCAGGGGCTTCTGTGCAAAGGCCACAGACCCTTGGGAAGTCCTTGGTGCTGGGGACAGGCAGGTGCTCTCCGTGTGCCCGTGTGGCCCATCGCCCACAGCTCTCCTTCCCACCGCAGGCATCACCACCCTCCCGGATATCACCGCTCCCCGGCGATGGTGCTCGCGACTCAGGACGGCGCTTCGGGCTCTGTGCAGAGCGTTCTGCTGCCACTGCATCACCAGGCAGCAAGAGGAGCAGCGCAGGTGAAAGAGCCCAGCAGGATCCCGAGAGTGGGGCTGGTGCAGAGCGACAGACACTGTGTCCTGGCGGGCACAGAAATGCTGCTGCGTCATGCCCCAGAGCACCCATATGCCTACATGAGCCCTAGTTGGCAAAAGACATTGCTTCTTTCAAATAAACCCCTCAAAAGATTTTTCTCCCTGTGTCACTTTGTGTCAGGCCAATCTCTACATTTAGATTAGAGCAGGTGATGCCAATGGAACCAGTGGGGCCTTGTTCTGGATGGGCTCAGGATTCAGCAATAATCACGCAGAACGAGGTGACTACATCGAGCATTTATTCAGGTGAAAGCACATAAAAGAAGCGAAGTATGGATGACTACTCATGAGGTGATACCTGCTGGCAGGATACTGGATCCGAACATTCTCTCGAGCTGGCAGATCAGAGAGAGAGAGTTGCTGACCAGCTCCTGCAGAGACAGCGCAGGCCTCAGAGTTAGGGGTTTCTCCTTCCCCCGCCTCTCTCCACACTGTCCTTTTTTATGCCCGGTGCATCCTGGCACGCAGGGTCAGTCCGACCCAGGAGGCAGGCCGGGGAGGGTGGACAAACTCTGCCTCTAGTTGTCCAGCTCTCCTCAGAGCTGGGTGCGCAGGCGCGCACACCACTCAGGGGTCCCAGCCCTCAATTCGAGGGTCCTGCCTTACTCCTCTCCTTCCACATTTCCGGGTGTTTGACCTCCAAAGCTAGTTTGGAGGATGCCTGCGGTTAAGTTGGCTACAAGCCCAGCCGAGCGGCCGGCTTCAACAGGTTTTCGGGGGGGGTGCCTGTGAACCACGCTGAGCAGCTGCATCCCTGCTCCTTATCGCTCAGCCTAGGCAGGGAAACGGCTCCTTTCTCAAGGTCTGGCCTCTGCTTCCCATGGGAGATTTTTATGACTCTACAGATCACAGAAATTTCCATCTCCAATACAGGCCACTACAGTAGTCACTTTTTTTCATATCCCAGGCAAGGTTCTGTGGCCCCAAAGCAGTGGACCACTTCTTCTACGGTTTTAATCCTTTGCTGGAGCTTGCCTGCAGTGACACCACTGTTGTCACACCTGTAGCTGTACTGTGTTTCCTGGATATAGTCTTCCTGGATATAGTCTTCCCCTTCCTGCTCACACTGACTTCCTATGTGTGCATCAGAGCTGCCATCCTAAAGATCCCATCCAGCGTGGGCAGGAAGAAGGTCTTCTCAACCTGCTCTTCTCACCTCACTGCTGTCACTGTTTTCTATGGCACCCTCATCATTGCCTGCCTGATGCCCAGGATTGGCCCCCTGAGGCAGCTCAACAGTCTTCTCCTTGTCCTACACTGTCCTCACACCCCTGCTCAATCCTCTCCTCTACAATCTGTGCAACAGGGAGGTGGGGGAGGCTCTCAGAAAAGCAGTCAGGACTGCTCGGGCTTGCGCCCAGAGCTCATAGCAGTTGTCCACCGCTGCACAGAAAACATTGCTGCTTCTGCACAGTAGCACAGTCAATACAGGAAAGGAAACAGTAGGCTGCACCCTTGATATCCATTGAGAAGAACACAGCAATGAGGATAATGCTGGAAAGCAGAAGGGAAGAGGGGATATTAAATCAATTAAACTTCACGGTCTAGAAGGGATAGACATAACGTCCCATTCTTGTTGCTTCCTTGACAGACGATAAAGGAGTTGTTGTATCTGAGATAGGTTACATGTCTTCATTCTTTGTTTGCTTGCTTATTTTGTTTCTGTGTTTTGTTTGTTGGTTTGTTTCTGTGGTGAGGGGAAATTCATGTGTGGTGAAAGGTGAGAGGTCAGAGAGGGAGATTTGGAGTGGCAGGACTTTCCCAACTGCAGATTCATTGGATGAGAGCCAACCCCATCTGCTGTAACTATTTTCAGAGTATCTCAGCCCATAGGCCTCGCTACTCCACTGGCCAATAGAAATGCATATACTGCACAAACACATATTGGTGTCTCCTGTCATTTGTGATGGTGTCAGATCTCCCACATACCTATGGGTTCCTGACAGATAGTGAGGGGAAATAGTGCAGGGACCTGCATGGCCTGGTGGTGCCCGTGAATACTGTAGGCAAACTCCAGGGCATCCAAAAGGGCCCTCAGTACCAACATGGGCAACAGCACTCACGCCTGCAGCCCAGGACTTCAGTGCCAGTTTGTCTGTGCCTCAGTCCATCCTGAGCGTGATGAGCACGTGCAGTGTCCCTGAGGAGCCTCTTTCTGTCTGTGTCTCTCCAGGGAGCCTGAGGGTGATCTCAGGCATAGCAGGCTCCTGGGTCAACCAACAGCCCTTGGCAAGATGAAGTGAGAGTCCAAAGCTGCATTCCTGCTAATGCCTAAAGCCATGTTTTCATGGTTCCATTTCAGTACCTGTGGTGGCCCTCAGAGGAATTATTTACATGTCTGTGGTGAACACCTGCGTCCCTGAGAGCTTATGAACAGAAGATCCCCTTCAATCGCAAGGCACTCAGGCCAGCAGAGTCAAGAAAGACAGGTTTCTGACCTTGAGAAAGCCTTTGTAGGCATCCTGCCTATCTCTCCATGTTGTTCTTCCCTCCATGGATGCCCACAACCTATCATGACAAGACCAAGGGGGACATTCCCATCTCAGCATCCACATCCATTGTGCCCACTGCACATCTCATCCACTCTCCAGTGAAATCATGACCAAAACTTGAGTAAAATGTCAGAGGTATCATGAAAACAAGAGGCAGATAACTGCAGATGCTTTACACCCTGATGTTTAACCCTACTCTTTGGTGTCATAAGCCAAGCTCATGGCTTCAGGATTTTATTCTGAGTTTGGAGAATTTTGACCCTGATTGGAAAAGAGATCATAGAGGAACATGAGTGGCATCAGGTCAAGCTTTCACTTCCTCTGCCTGATTAATGCACAGCAGGAAAGGACATGGATGTGTAAAGTAGCTTAACAGGAAAGAGTCAAAGGTTGAAATGGGAATTGATGGCCCTTCTGTCCTGATAGCAGTGGGAGCTGCAGGACTGTCCTGATGGCAGGGGGGGCTGCAGGACTATCCTGATGGCAGGGGGAGCTGCAGAACTGTCCTGGTGGCAGGAAGAGGTGCAGGAATCCCCAGCCCCCCAATGCCTCCTTGTTGCCTACTGAGGGGTGGGAAACCAAATGCGGGCTCTGAGGGCTGGATGTCCTGGTCCCTTTGTGTGTGGGAAGAGGGGACAAATGCTTCTTATTTGAGCCCCACCATCACCATGAGAAATCCCTCTCACAACAGCCCAGCCCCAGAGGGATGTGGACACACTGCAGTGAGCCCAGTGGAGACCCCTGCAATGGCTGCGAGTTGAAGGAGAGAACACAGGAGTCGAGACTAAGGATCTGGATTTGTTCATCTGGGAGAAGAGGCAGGAGGATCACAGTGCTGCCTGCAGCTGCCAAAGTGGAGGGTGGGGAGAAGATGGAGCCAGAGCCTTCCCAGTGGTGCCCAGGAACAGCGTGAGGAGGCTAAGGGTGGCCGGCACTGAAGGAAGGACCCAGAGCCTTGGGGAATCCATCCCCAGAGAGCATGGGGGCTCTGTCCTGCCCAGCCCTGGGAAACCCCCTCTGTTGCCTCCACTTGCAGCAGGAGGTTGAGCGGAGACCTCCAGGAGCCCCTTCCCTCCATGACTGCTCTGCAACTCTGTCTGGTAAACGAATGTCCCTCCAGACATTACTGGATGCATTGGCATTGCCTGCTCTAGTCTAAATGTGGAGATTGGCCTGACACAAAGTGACACAGGGAGAAAAGTTTCTGAGGGTTTTATTTGAAAGAAGCAATGGCTGTTGACAACTAGGGCTCACATGGGCACTAGGGCGCTCTGGGACACGATGCAGCAGCATCTCTGTGCCCGCCAGGACACAGTGTCTGTTGCTCTGCGCCAGCCCCGCTCTCGGGATCCTGCCGGGCTCCTTCACCTGCGCCGCTCCTCTCGCTGCCCCGCGATGCAGCAGCAGCAGAACACTCTGCGCAGAGCCCGAAGCGCCGTCCTGAGCCGTGAGCGCCATCGCCGGGGAGCTGCAACGTCCGGGAGGGCGGCGATGCCTGTGGTGGGAAGCAGAGCTGTGGGCAATGGCCTGCAGGGTGCAGGGCTGCACCTGCCTGTCCCTGCCACCAAGGGCTTCCCGAGGGGTTCTGTCCTCGGCACAGCAACTCCCGAGCGCTTCCTGCTGCTGGCCTGGTGCTGCTGGCTGTGCTAGGGCAGGCCCACTGTCCCCAGCAGGGCTCTCCATGCGGGTACGTACCTGGCTCAACGTCGGGTGTGGGGCTGCAGGAGGAGGGCTTCTCCTCCTCCTCTTGGGGCTCCAAGGCCACCTGCATGGGCAGAGCAAGAACACGCACCCGTCAGCCATCAGCTGGCCCTGCTGAGGGTCCCAGTGCCCCAGGTTGCACAATGGCAAAGGGTTTGGATCAGAGGAGGCTGCCCACGACTGCACGTCCCAAGGGAAGGGACCTGCGGCTGGCACGGCAATGGGACAAGGCTCGTTGTGGGGCCATAGCAGAGGGCTGGGCAGGGGGAAAGGAAGGCAGCCGGGGGCGTGCGTGGCACAAGGGGGCTGGTGCCCTGGTGTGGAGGGGGCTGCTGCTGGGGCTGCCTCTTCCCTCCTCGCTCGGCATCCAGGCCTCAGGGCTGAATGCGACGTGGGCTGGAGCAGACTTCATCCCTGTGTCTTTGGCACTTGGAAATGGAGAGGAGCCGGCATCTCCCCATGGAGACATGGCAGAGGATAAATGCCTGGGGGTGACAGTGGGATGCCATGGGCAGGGGGGCTCCAAGGAAATGGGGTAACTCTGGGCACCCCCCACACAGCTCCCACGGCAGCTCCTGGGGATGGTGAGGACAGGGGAGATGCTGCTTGCTCACTTGGGCAGCAGGGCCTGCAGCTGGGGGAGAAGCTGCTGCTGTTGTTTCCTGCAGCAGGGTTTCCTTGGGAGACGGGCTGCTGCTCATCTCATCCCAAGGGTTTTCAGCCGAAGGAGAGGCCTCTGGTGCAGGTTCTGGAGGAAGTGATGGAGACGGAGGAGCATTTTCCCCTGCATGCTGGATGAAGTTGCTGGATGCTGGGGAGGCCTCTGGTTCTGCTCCTGCACTTGCTGCTGGTGGGACAGGCACGCTGTCCTCTGCGTGCAGAAAGCTGTTGGCCAAAGGAGGTGCTCCTGGCTCACCGCCCCTGGGCATTGCTGGCTCAAGGCTCTCCACGTGGCCAGGTGCCTTGCTCACAGTCTCTGTGGTGCTGACATGGGGCGAGCAGGGCACCTTCTCGTGCTCCGTCTCCTGGTCCACAGCCGGGCTGCAAAGGCTGGCTCTGACCCAGGTCAAAGAGTTAATTTCCTCCACCTCCTCTTCCCCATCCTCCTCCTCCTCATCGGTGTCCTCTACTCTCTCCTCCTGCAGTGCTCCCAGGCCTCTCGGCGCCTCCCGGGTTGGAGCATGAGCATAGAGCCGCTCCAGCACCTCCCACTTGCAGCTTGCGCCTTTGAGGAGCTCCACTCGCGTGATCTCTGGTTTCCAGAGGTCATAGAAGGAGTTTCTGGCGAGGAGCTAGAAGGAGAGAGGGAGGTTTGTTAAGGGAGGAAAGGCCTCGTGGAGCTCCGCCAGTGCTTTGACAAGCCGGCTGTCCCGCACGACGCGGCACAGCTGCTGGCCACAGCACTGGGAGGGCTCCCCCGTGGCCCAGCACTCCCTGGCACTCACCTCCTTGGGTTTGGCATTGAGTGATCCTGCCAGCGTCAGCGAGAAACGGTTGTCACGGGCCTCCTCCTGCTCGTCCTGCCTCTCTCCCAGGTTCTGCTCCCTCATTGGAAAAGCTCCTTCTCGGAGCTGGGCCAAGCTCTGTCCAGTGCGCTGCAGGCAGCTCCTCTCCAGCTCCTCCAGCGGCTCTGTTCTGATGCTGAGCACAGCCAGGTAGCGTGCAGTGTTGTCTTCATGCACGTGCACTGGCCTTCCTTGGAGGTGGCACGTGATCTCCAAGGGCTGCTGCCGTGTCCGTGATGTCCGTACTCTCACTGGCCCACTTGGGCAGCTTAGTCCGCTAGGCCAGCTCGGCCAGCTAGGAATGCTGCACTGGAATTGTCCCCGATGACTGTAGGGATCAGGCCCTGTCTGAGGTGCAGAGGATGATGTGCTGGGGCGCCACTCTATGCTCTGGAGCTGCCATGATCTTGCCTGGGCGTCTTCATGGATGACGCGTGCCAGTGCGTGTGGGGGCACAGGTACAGTGAGCTCCATCCTAGCTCTGTTGGCATCAGGCTGTGCTGGCTCCCGTGGAGAGGGCGATGGCGTTTCCTGAGGCCTTGCAAGGCTGGTGGAGGGCTGCAGCTCTTGCACTGTGGAGGGGACATCGCTGGCCTTCTCCTCCACAACCTGCAATGAAGGCCACCACAAAGGCAGTCCTTACTGCCGTCCTTGGTCCCTCCCTCCATCCTTCCCAACGGGAAACCTCCGGCAGCCTCTGACCCCCTTGATGATGGCTCTGCCATGCAGGTGGCTGCTGCCCTGCTCCCAAAGGCTGCCTGGGGAGAGGGCTTGTGCCTATGGGCAAGCCTTGGGCAAAGGCAGCTCCTCGGAGAGCCCGAGGCGGGTGCATGCAGGCTGCCGTGCAGAGCAGCGCTCGGCCTGCCGGGCACAGAGACCTCCTGGTGTCTCCCAGCAGGTCCCGCCTGCTTCTCGGCCCCATGGGGACTCAGGCAGAGGCTCGGCCTCCACCGCCGCTCAGCTCTGTACCTGTGCGATGCCGTGTTCAGAGGTGTGTGAGCCCTGAGGGTCGGGCAGCGGCGACAGCCGGTCCCTTTGGTGGGACGAAGCCGGGCTCCCGCTGCGCTGCACTGCTGCGGGCAGCTCCTGCTGGCCCACCTGTGGGGAGAAGGAGGCCCGTGATGGGGACACTTGTGTTGGTACGAGCAGCTCCAAATGACGGGAAACCCCAGCCTCGTGTCGAAGGGAACCTCCTGGCGGAGCACAATGCGGCTGTGCGTGGCCTGGACCTGCTCTCTGCCCTCAGTACAGAGCTCATGGGGTTCATGCGGGCCTTGCAGCATCCAGATCAGGGAATCATCGAATCACTATGTTGGGAAAGATCTTCAAAACCATTCAGTCCGACTGTAAACCCCTCAACCCCATGTCTGCTAAACCATGGCTCTAAAGTGCCTTATCTGCACATTTCTTGAAGGCTGCCAGGGACAGTGATTCTACCACTTCCCTGGGCAGCCTCTTCCAATGCTTCACCACTCTTTCCACCTGGAAAGTTTTCCTAATATTTAACCTGAGCCTCTGCTGGTGCAACCTGAAGCCATTTCCTCTTGTCTTATTGATAGCTATTTCTGAGAATAGATCAACCCTGCCTCACTACAACCACCTCTCAGGTTGTTGTGCAGAGCAATAATGTCTCCCCTGAGGCTCCTCTATTCCACACTAAATAACCCCAGCTCCCTCAGCCACTCCTCATAGGGCTGTGCTCTAAAGCCTTCACCAGCTTTGGTGCCCTTCTCTGGTCACGCTCCAGTGCCTCCATGGCTTTTATTTTTAGTTTTTCTAGTGATGGGCCCAGAATTGAACACAGTGTTTGAGATGCAACATCACCAGCATCAAGCACAGATGGAGAGTGCAGGTCAGGCTGCTTTTCCCGTGCCCAGGAATGCACGTCCCCTCGCTGGAGGAGCTCCTGCCTGGCTATCTTGACCCAGGGCTCCTTCCCCACCACCCCTGTGCTCTCCATGCTGGTCCTGTCCCTGCCTCCCAGCTCTCCCTCCAGCCCCAACACTCACCTCACTCGTGCACTCTTGCGCACTAGAGTTCCCTTCCATGGATGAGGTGCAGGCGTTCGCCTGCTGCTCCTTCTCCATCTCTAGGAACCTCTCTGAGGACCTTTCACACGGGCACCAAGGGGAGTTGCTCCCTGCTGGTTGCGCTGCAATCCTCAGAGTGAAGACCCTAGCAGGGACATGGTCGCCTTGGGGACTGCCCCATCACAGTGGCCTGTGGGTGTGATGCCACCCCCATCACAAAGCCCTGGGAGTCGCCATGGGGACACCAGGCACCTCCTCTCCCCACTCCTGAGCAGGTCCCTGGGGCGCAGGACGAGTTGTCCCCTCCACAGCTCTGTGCTCCCCAGGCCTTGGAGAGGCTGCCCCTTGTCAGGCGCTCCATAGCAGACACCCACCACGAGGCCACCCCCGTCCTCGTCCCTGTGCTCTCGATTGCCTCTTGGTTCACCCCAAGGCAGAGCTCCCTGCATCCCACTGCTCCCTCCCTGAGCTTCTCTTTCCCACATCACCCCGTGGCTATTCCTTGCCATCCCAGGCCATCACTTCCTCACTCTTTTTGGAGTCCTCCTCCTCCCCGAGTTGCTCCCACTTTGAGGCTCTCCTCACCAGCGTGGCCACCTGCTCGACCATCAGGTCAGCACATGGGAACAGCCGCGTTTTTCACCCCATCAGCTCTATGTGACGCCAACCCCCAACCGGCCTCCACAAAAAGACAAAACACTTGGGACTCTTGTGCTTAGGTTCCCCACATGGGCTTGTTTCTGCCCACACTCATTTACCACCCCCAAAATTACTGCCCTGTGGGTGCAGCACTGAGTGGTAAGAGTGGAGAAGGAAGTTAATACTATTTATTTATTGCAATCAAAATGTAAAGAAATTGTTCTTTTCCCCATCTAGGTGCATGCCTAGCTAAGAGACATTAGCTATCATCTTAATATGTAAGAAATGGTTATGGGTTTTATTGATATATACAGGTTTTTAATGAGGTTGTACAAGTGGAAATGAGTGGCAAGGATACGGCAAGTGTAGGAGAACACTTAAAGGAAGGGGAAGAAGGGAAGGCATGGGAAAATAACTAGAAGCATAGGGAAAAGTGCAGCAAATGAACGCAAGAGTTGGAAAATAATAGAAGGCAAATATAAGCATTGGAAAAAGATTGAAATGGTGGGAAAAAGTGCAAAAGCATTGGAGAAGTGCCCAGATCTTGGAAAATAGGGAAAAACATGGGTAAGGAACGATAGTGTAGGAATATAGTCAAAAGTGCGGGAATGGTTAGAAAAGTGGAAAAAGAGTGAAGTGATGGGAAAAAAAAGGAAAGTGCAAAAAGAACACAGAGCTCGGTAATATTGAGAAAGCATGGGAATAGAAGGAGAGGTTGGGGAAAAGACAAAAGGGTAGGAAAATCTTCACAAGTGTGGGAATATGGTCGCAAACATGGGAGGGAATGTTTGTGAAAGAGAAGGAAAAAAAGTGAAAGCATGGGAAAATTATTAAAGTAGAGGAAAATGTGGGAAAAACGTGGGAAGAAGTGGCAAAGTGTAAGAATACCGGTAAAAATTAATCTGTGGGGAAAACCTCCAAAGCAGGAGAAAAATTGACCATGTGTGAAGCCTTGTGGAAGGGTCCAGGGTCCCCCACATCTCCAGCGTGCCCTTGCCCTCAGAAGGCGTCTGCCCCCAGGGAGGAGGGACGCTCTTGCCTTCTTGTCACCGCCAGGTGCCTGCAATGTGCCCCTGCTCTGCTGCCTGTTGCTGAGGGTCCCCAAGGCAGCCCCGCTGTCTGCAGACCCCTCTCCTACCATGGAGCAGGCCTGCCTGCGCGGTGCCTGGAGACCCCAGCAAGGCTGCGCTTAGAGGTGAAGGTGTCACTGTCCTCGGTGAAAGTCTGATTGGGGCCAAGGTCAGGAAAGGACAAGAGACAACAAGGACAAGCAGTAGCAAAGGGAATTTCAAGAGAGTTTAAGGACAAATTAATAATAATTTTTGTAGTTGGGCAGCACTGGGACAGGAGCCAGGAGATTTTCCTGGTGAAACCACCTACCAACCTGATACAAGAGTAAAGTTAGCCCTTCCCAGAGCAACCTGGTTGCCTCCTACCTCAAGAGGAAAACCTGTGTGCAAAAGGACAAAGCAGGGGATTCTGTAAACTCTCACTTTAGCAAGGGCATTGAAAAGGTTTCTCATAGTCTCCTAGTCAATTTGGTGAACTGATCTGCAGAGGATCAGTGGACCATAAGGGAGGTGGATGGAGCATCAGGCTCACTGAGAACAGTGATCAGCAGTACAGTGCTGCCAAGCGGCAGCTGGCTATTAGTGGCATCCCTCAGTGATCAGCATGTGGGACAGGACTGCTTCATCATAACATCATAACATCAAGTTAGTGAAGAAGTCCCTGTATCTGGTCAGCCTGTGATTCGGCAGCCTGAGGTCACCCTTAACCCATTTCCTCTTCATATCCTCTAGGGGTGTGAAGGGTTTCTGGGGAGGGAGTGATAGAAGGTGTTAAGGGTGCAGCGACTAGCGCAGAGACCTTGGGGTGATGTGCCTCTCCCATTTCTGAAGCACGCTTGACTGTACATAAGGAGGACTTGGCCTAAGGTGTTGCCGCTCAAGCGGCGTGGCGACCTGGTTCAGGAACGGCACGGCGACCACCCCCAGGCCGCTCGGGCCATCAGCTCGCTGACACCAGTGTGGTAGACGGCAAATGGCGTTTATTGATGGGTAGCAAGGTGTTATATAGCTAAGGTTTACAATGTCACATCCGTCTGCTTACATCATAAACTAACACTATTGGCTATTAGGGGCTCTACCTTTCCGTACAGCGCGATATCTTCCGGGCGCCGGATCATAACTATCTGTAACAGTGTAGTAATCTGCAACATCTCCCCCCTCCCTATGCATAACAAAACTAGCTAAAATATGACTATCTTATCCTTACTTATTCTTATCTATTTACTTATTCTCATTATTATCTTATTCTTATTGCTATCTCATTATTATCTTACTCTTACTTATTGTCATTATTACCTTATCCTTATTACTTACTCTTATTATTATGTTACTCTTACTTACTCTTATTATTATTCTATCCTTATAGCTTATAACAATCTTAAGATTATGTATCATAAACTTGACATAAAAACATAAGGCACAAAGAAGAAGGCATGTAGAAGGTAGGGGATGACAGGTAATACCGCGGTATAGAAATAGGGTGTACCTTGGGATAACTTGGGGGTAATACTGAGAGGATATATTCTTAAAGCATTTGTCAGCGGTCTACTAACATGATGTTAACCTTCTCTAGCCAACTCTTGACAAACGACATGATCTTATTCAATATACAGGGTCCGAAGATCAGTGTCATCATGATCATTGTGATCGGCCCTATCAAGGTGGATATCAGGGTGGTTAACCATAGCATTTTGGTGACCCTGTAGTTACTTTTGTACTAATCGCTCGAGATTGTTCCATCTGTTCAAGTACTCTTTTTAAGGGCTGATGTGACTCTACCTGTCCTATAGTGACAAGCTGCAAAATTAAGATAACGCAAAGGCATCGCGGCCCCCTCTTACGGAGGCTGTTTTGTTGTTTTCTGGATTCGGTCAGCGTGGAACTCACAGGCTCGGGCGGGACGCCTGTCACCGGGGCGTCCGATGATCCGGTCCTGTGAACAGAAACTCACAATTTTCATTAGTTTTATCTTGAAGGTCTGGTTTACTAGACTTAAGCGGGCACCACTTGACTCTGCCATCTTTCCTGACAGTGACATTTGGGTCGATCTTGGCATGGGGGGAGCGCTGCCAGCGAGTCCCCCAGCCAAGGGCAGTTTACTGCAACGTGGCCGGCCTGGCCACATTTAGAACATCCCATTACGTTGGCTATTGCGGTGTGAACAGACACCTGAATTGGGGTCAGACGCTCTTCCTTTGCAACATGCTTAATCATGTCTGCGATACTTGTCCCCGCCGGCAATGATCGCAGGATTTCTTTGGTTGCCCAATTGCATTGTTGGCGTAAACATTCCGCTACGACCGGGCCTTTTGCCTCCGTGGGCAGGGACAAAGAGTCGACCGCTGCTTGGAGACGATCTACAAATTGTGTAAAGCTCTCACTTTCACTTTGCTTTATTGAGGACCATGGCGATGGTCTGGCAACAACTCTACAGGCTGTGCGAATGGCTTCCCTGGCCGCACGAGTAGTTGTCATAACTTCATGGGCCCGCATGCCATGGGCCTGCGCCTGGGGGGTGATCATTGTTGGATCTGCACCCATTAACCGCTGCAGGCTGGAGCCGTGTAATGGATGATCTGCCCCAGTTACTTGGGCTAAACACTTCGTACAGTTGTCTTCCCATTCTTGTTTGAAAACGATCATCCCTGCTCCATCAAAGATAAGCCTACAAGTTTGTTTTATATCAAACGGGAGCATATCGTCCCCCCCGAAGATACCATCTATGAGGGTTGAGACCATGGCAGAATTAGTCCCTTTATCTGCAATTGCTTTAATAATCGCTTGTACGTCCTTAGATTTTATCGGCGAGTGGACCCTCTGTCCCCCCTCCGTCACCCGGACCGGGAACGCTAGCGCGGCTGATGGGGCCCACTCGGCACATGCGATCTTTATTTCCTTCCAGTCCGAGAGAGGGGTTTCTCCCCTTCGCGGTTTTTCTTTAATTCGGATGGGAATATTTTGGCTCTTAGCTCTGTTTACCTTCATTTCCTCCTCCCTTAAGTTTGAATCAGTTGTGACCCACTCGTCCTCACTAGTGTCTGATCCGGAGTCGGAACTCGACTGACTGGTCACTTCCGGGCTCCGGTACTTTCTCGTTGGGCTCCGGCCCCGCCTACTTCCGTCCCGCCTACTTCCGTTGCGGGCGGGCTGTTCCCCCCTCCTTGGCTCGCCCCGCCTCCTACTCACAGAGGCGTTTTGTGAAATGGCCGCTCTGATCGGTTCTCAGCGCCTCACTCGGGCCTCCCTCACCTGGCCGGTCACCCGAACCACCTTTCTGCTCCTTGTTGTCCTCCTCTCTTGTTTATCTAACGGTTCCCGTCTGTTCCCGCCGGGGGCATCCTCACCCCGACCTTCTCCTTGTGGCTCAGCGCCATTTTGAGGGGCATAGGGTGGTGGTCTGACCCGGGTGTCTCCATGGTCTCACTTCTTTTCGATATTTCTAGCTTCCTCAGCTAGCTCGCCCCAAACAGATTTCAGCTGTTTTTGCTCCTCTGTAAGCAGGACGGAGTTCGGGGATGAAGGGGATGTATCACCCTCTTGCAGATCTTTAGGCTCAGCAGAATCACCATCATATGGGGGGTGCAAAGTCTGTGCGGTTGCCCCAACTCCCATTTTCGGGGTGGCCAACAAACAGTCCCTTACCGCCACCCAGGTCTCCTGCTCCTTTATAGCATTCTGCAACACCTGTACAACTTTCCCCCAAGCCTTAAGGTTTTTCCCACAACCTGAAGACATCGTCTCCTCAGCTAACGCCTTAGTACATTTGTCCCACACTTTAGGGACACACTTCAGGGACTTCAGAATATCCACCGGCTGGTCTATAACCTTATTTTTTAAAAGCCTCACAACTGCGAGAGTAAAATCTTTTGGCTTACAATCAATCCCCCAATGCTTATGTAATTGTGATACGACCTTCATGAGGGCTTCCATCCTCCTTGTTGCTCTGGTAGCCTCCTCCCCGCTGGGCTGGTCCTGCCGCTCTGGCCGCCGTTCACCCGTCCAGGCGATGATTCCCGGGTTTCGGCACCACTTGTTGCAGTTCAAACGGCGCGGTGACCTGGTTCAGGGACGGCACGGCGACCACCCCCAGGCCGCTCGGGCCATCAGCTCGCTAACACCAATGTGGTGGACAGCAAATGGTGTTTATTGATGGGTAACAAGGTGTTATATAGCTAGGTTTACAACGTCACATCCGTCTGCTTACATCATAAACTAAACGCTATTGGCTATCTTTCCGTACAGCACGATATCTTCCGGCCGGCGGTCCCTAACTATCTGCAACACCTCAGTGTCCGGTGGTGACAAGCCAGAAAAGGCCCATGGTTTGGATGTTGGTTGTGTTGGCCTTTCTGCTTCAGGACCTGATAGACCAGCAGCAGGTAAATGGCCTGGACGTTTGTTAGTGAGGTCACTGCTGTGCCTGTTCCTGTTAGGCCAGAAGCAGGGATATGGCCTGGATAGTGGTAGTGAGGTCACTGCTGGGCCAGTCCTTGATAGCTCAAAAGCAGGGATATGGCTCTGAGGGTGACTGTGAGGTCACATCCTTCTCTGTAGACTTGATGCCATCAGGAGGCTCTGGGTTGCTGAGGTTTCTTGTGACGTCACCTCTGTTCCTGCTGCTGATAGGTCAGAGCCAGTTGAAGGTTCCAGGGCACATTGTGAGGTCACTGCTGCCCCGTGAGGGATTGGCCAGCAGCAGAACCAGCCCCAGCCAAGGGCCTGTGAGGTCCCCTCAGTGTGAGCAGCTGATCAGAGGACAGGGCTGTGACATGGACTGTGAGGACGTGTCTGTCTGTGTAGAGGACAGGCTGGAAACGAGCTGACCATGCAGGGCTGTCCCCAGAGTGAGTCCTGGAGATGGAGAAGGAGCAGCAGGTGAACGGCTGTTCCTCATCCATGGACGGGATCCCTGGAGCGCAGGAGCGCACAAGGGAGGTGAGCCGTGGGGCTGGAGGGAGAGGTGGGCGGCAGGGATGGGACCTGCCGGGAGGGCACAGGGATGGTGGGGAAGGAGACCTGGGCCAAGATAGCCAGGCTGGAGCTTCTCCAGCGAGGGGACATGTATTCCTGGCCATGGGCATTTCCTCTCACACAAAGCAGCCCAACGGGCACTCTCTCCTGTGCCTGACGCTGATTCGGGAAGAACAAGGTGCCACTGAAGATGTCCATGGGCCTTGACAGCCTTTGATGCAGCCACCCAGAGGTCCTCATTAGCCCATTGCCTGTTCATGTCATGTGGGGGGATGAAGAGGAGCTCAGGGGAGGAGAGCTAGAAGGGTTTGAGGGTGCAGGGCCTGGAGCAGAGACATGGCAGGGCCAGGGTGCCTCCCATTTATGCAGCACCCTGGATGTAGACGGGATGGGCTTTCCCTACAGCCAGTGCTGGAATGTCTTTGTTTGGGTACAGGATGGAAACGCAGGATGTCCTGGGGCACTTATCCAGCAATCACTCCAAGGGGACGTGGTTTTCCTGTAGGTCCCTGGCTTTATCTGCTAGACACATGCGGTTGTGCTGGACACCCCTGGCATCTGACAAGGCCCTGCCAGCACTTTTCTGTGACATCAAATCAAGGCTCTGCATTGAATTACAAGAGCTGCTGGTTAATCCTCGAATCTTCCCATACCTCAACTTCATAGGCAGGGTGGCTGTTGTCGTAGTTGTCATCTGGGGTCATTTCAGATGAGCAAGGTAATTCCACACCTGGACCCCCACTCATGCTCTAGGATGATGCAGGTCTCCCAGTAGCTCCATTGGAGCAAGCAGACACTGGCACATGCCTTGGACCTCCTCAATCTCTTCCACTGTCACCAGATGTTTCTGTGGGAGCTACTGACTCTCACCCTGCATCTCCAGTGATTATAGCAGAGCTTTGACAAGGAGCTCGTGGGCAGATCGCTGTGCTCTGCTCACTTCAGTTTTGGCAAGGGGAATCCCACCACTTGTGTTTTTGTGGAGTTTACAGGAGGGATCTGAATACGACTTCAGACTCAGATCTAAGCAGGTACAGCCCAGAGTGATATTTCTGAATCAGCACCTGAACCCCGTGTCAATGAACTCCCCACTTGTTCACTCCTCGGTCTCCTGTCTAGTTAAGGGATGTGAAATGAGCCTTCCAGAGTGAGAGGTTTCCAATTTTGATAGATCTTCACTCTCTGATGAAATAAATTGCAATATTAGAATCTCTCTCTCTCCACTTGTTAGCAAAGGACAACAGATGATTATTTTAGTTTATTGAAGTGCACTTTTCCCTGGAGGAGGGAGCACAAGGGACAGAGAAATTGGTGAGTTCAGCTGTTCCTCTGCTCCTGAGCGGGGCCAGGCTCCTGGGACGGAGGCAGCTCGTGGCAGCCTGGCAGCACTGCCCAGAGACAGCCGAGTGCAGGAGCAGCTCCTGTGCCAAGAGCAGCAGGGCTGCGGGCACTGCCTGCTGCTGCGGACAGCAGAGGAGAGAAGGCAGCGAGAGGGGAACGGCAGTGTGGAGCGGGAGGACAGAGGAGAACTGGCAGAGAAATCATCACTCCCTTGACATGGTGAGTCTCTGGCTGCAGGGCAATGCTACTGAGGTTCCTGGAGCAGTCTTCTGACCCCAATCGATGCCATTACAGATCGACATGGGTTCTCTTTTTTTCTCCTGTGCAGAGAATGGGGAGATGCTTCAGAGCAGCGTTCCTGCTACTCCAACACAGGGACAGGACATGCTGCTCTCTTCTCCTGGGGATGGCTGCAGGGTGCGAAGCTGGGGTGTGCACAGCAGTGTCCTTGTGCTCCATGGTGCTGTGTGCCCGGGGCAGTGACTCTGCCACCTGTAAGTGTCAGTGCTCAGCCGGCTTGGGGAGCTCCCCATGGTGCTGTGGGGAGAAGCTCTGGGTTAGAAGAGAAACCCCCAGCAGGGTAGCTTGAGCCTCCCATCAAGAGGATGCTGTATTTTATGCCTTGGGGACATATCAGAGTTGACTTTTCATCAAGAACACCAAGGCAGGGAACCCCTGATAGAGAGGGAGTTGTCATGACTCTGTCCTCTCACTTTTTTTCTCTTTGGGTGGGGGTGAAACAGGCATGGATTTGTCAGGTTTATACAGAGGTTGGAGGCTCATAAACGGTGACACTGATATAAGAGCAGTAGTGGGACGACCTGAGCAAATGCCTTCACCCACCCCTCAGCCTACAGACAGAGCCAGCATCCCCTTTCCAGGCTCAGCAAGGTCTGTCTCACCCGCAAACACGGAGGTGCCCTGGGCAGGATCCTGCCTCCAGAAGGTGTCTGCAGGGCAGAACGGAGGACCCAGCGGTTGGGATGGGGTCTGGGAGAGTCTCTGGCCATGTGAGGGCAGACACTCAGATGGAGGAACAGCTCCCACAGGGGATGGCTCCCCAGGCAGCAAGGTCATGACCAGAGGGTTTGAGGAAACTGCCATTTCCAGGACCTCCTCCGCTCTCCCCACCAGCACAACCCTCTGCTCTGCAAGCTGCAGCATCCAGACCATATTTCCTTGGCAGATGGATGTGAAGGAGACACCTCTGAGAGCTCCCTTCTCCCAGGCCTGTCTGGCCCTTCCTCTCTTGGCACAAATCAGGGTGTTGCTCTGTGTTTCACCATGTGCTTCCCTTGGACTCTCTGGGCAGGGGGTTTCTGCTGCAGTCCAGACACTGACCCTGTGGGTCCTGCCATGCAGATGTGTCCTTGAGTGGGAGGTGCCCACTGCCCCTCGCCCTGTGGTGCTTGGAGCCAGGTACTGTGAGGGTTTGGGAATGAGCCAACTCTCTCTTTGGGTCTCTTTAGGACACCCAATTTTTAAGACATTAGACCTTTTCTCTTTATTTTTGTTGGGCTGCAAGCTGCCCTTCCAGAGGGCACAGCTTCCCCATTATGGGTGAGTCTTATGGAGGGGCTCCATGGAGAAGCTCTCTAGGTACTGAGGCCACAGCACTGCTGCTGGGCAGGTGCATGGGAACAGTTGGAATAAGTCCAGTGTGCTTCTGGCTTGAAGAGGAGGGCTGAGACCTCCCTCAGGGACTCTCAGAGAGGGCACTGGGTTGGGCGATGAACCTGGATTTGAACCTAGATTCCTCTGCACTCCGTGGAGTGATTTCTTTCTATGATAAAATGAGTGAAATGGTCCTCTATATCAGAGGTGCGAACACAGGGCAGCTGGGAACGGGTCAGCTCTTCTCATTCTGCATTAATGCTACAGTGAACCAGTTTGCCCCTCTATAACCACCACCATTTACTCAGAGTGCAGTAGCAGTGCTGAGGATTTCTGTCTCCTCATGGCAAACTCACCCAGCATCAAGCACAGCTCAGGACATGGACCTCAATGATGGTTTGACTGAGATGGGACTTAATAAAGTGTGTTAGAGGAGGGTTTATGAGAAAAAATTGCACATGGAAATCTGTTCTAATTTCTCAACAACTCTTTTTACTCAGACAGTCCTGCAGTGGACTGAAGGAGCTAATGACCAACAGCAGCTCATTCAATGAGTTCCTGCTCCTGCCTTTCACAGACACGCGGGAGCTGCCGCTCTTGCACTTCTCGCTCTTCCTGGCCATCTACCTGGCTGCCGTCCTGGCCAACGGCCTCATCATCAAAGCCGTAGCCTGCGACCACCACCTCCACACACCCATGTACTTCTTCCTCCTCAACCTCTCCCTCCTCGATGTTGGCTCCATCTCCACAACTGTTCCCAAATCCATGGCCAATTCCCTGTGGAACACCAGGGCCATTTCCTACTCGGAATGTGCTGCCCAGATATTTTTCTTCGTCTTCTTGTTGGGAGGAGAGTTTTCCCTACTCACAGTCATGGCCTATGACCGCTACATTGCCATCTGCAGACCCCTGCACTACGGGACCCTCCTGGACAGCAGAGCTTGTGTCAAAATGGCAGCAGCTGCCTGGGGCTGTGGCTTTCTCTATGCTCTCCTGCACACTGGGAACACATTTTCCATACCACTGTGCCAAGGCAATGAGGTGGAGCAGTTCTTCTGTGAGATCCCCCAGATCCTCAAGCTCTCCTGCTCACAATCCTACCTCAGGGAAGTTGGATTTCTTGTTGTTAGTGTCTGTTTATTCTTCGGGTGTTTCATTTTCATTGTGGTGTCCTATGTGCAGATCTTCAGAGCTGTGCTGAGGATCCCCTCTGAGCAGGGCCAGCACAAAGTCTTTTCCATGTGCCTCCCGCACCTGGCTGTGGTGTCCTTGGTTGTCAGTACTGTATTGTTTGCCTACCTGAAGCCCCCCTCCATTTCCTACCCACTTTTAGATATGGTTGTGTCCATTCTGTACTCTGTGGTGCCTCCAGCCCTGAATCCCCTCATCTACAGCATGAGGAACAAGGAGCTCAAGGAGGCACTGAAGAAACTCATCCAGTGGGTACAAGTCAGTGGTAACAAATGTTTCATTCACTCACCAGGATATCTGGCATCAAGGCCGTATTTTATCCATTTCTTTCTTTTTTACTTCTCTCTTTTACACCAATCTTAAAATAATAAATAATAAAATAAAGACACCTAGTTTTTGTCACATCTGCACAGGAATCTCTCATTCAACACTTAAACATAGATCGTGATTCAGCAGGAAGCCAGGGTTCCCCCTTCACTAGCAGAGAGGGGGGATTCTCTGAGCTGCTTCTTTGAGCTCCTTTGGATGTGCCCAGTGCAGGGAGGAGAGTTTCCCTCTGCAGGGTCTTTTCCAGCACTGACACCAAGGGACCTCTGGGGTACAGAGTCACGGCAGGACGAGGGCAGCTTGGGTGAGACCAGGGGTCCAGTGTTGTTTAGGAGATCTCAGCTCTCTTGGCTATGGTTAGAGTGTGATCTCAAATCTCTCTAATATGACAGAAATGGCAACCAAATGTCACCACAGGTTTCCATGGTTCCATGCAAAGCTCCAACATACAAAACTAAACATGAGTGAATTGAAGGAAAGTCTAGAGGCAGCCTTCCTGTGGCAGTTCATCTTTCCTGAAGACAAATTCAAGGAGGGCAGCAAGACTTTCTCTATTTAGAGTTGTCCTCCTCATTTCCATGCTGTCCTTCCACCCTTTATCCTGCAGATATGGCCCAGGAACTCTCATAACCTGGCAGAGAGAGGCTTGTTTTTCCTCGTACCCTGGAAGAACAGGCAGGACCAGTCCTTGGGCTCCCTTAAGACACAGCTGGATTCCAGAATAACATTTCCATAATAAAAGGGGATCTGCCCTATGATGGTCCTGAATCTGGCCTCTCTTTAGAAACTGGAATCAAAAATATGCCCTAGGGTGTGCAACCACAAATGGGCCTGCTCTTCTGCTTGTGAACTCCATGAGATCCAGGGGATGACCTCAGCATTCCAGGGTGATCTGTTAGCCTCAATCTAGGGTTCATCTCTCACTGACCACTGCAGATAAGCAATGGTCTCTGCATTGCCTGTGCCAGGCTGCCCCACACATGTCTGTGCTGATGAGGGAACCCCCAGGGATCTCCAGGCACAGGGTTTGCCTGGGAGTGGGCACTGAGTGCAGCTTTAATGAAACAGGGATGACTCACAGTGCAGGGACCAGAAGGTACAGCACTAAACCCTGGTGCACATGGGGAAAGGAGGGCTCTGCAATCCCCAGGGAGGCAGTGGGGACCCAGGAGGCCCAGGGAAGGGGCAGTGGAGGGCGATTCCTGCACCCGCAGTGAAACACCACAGCCTGGAGCTAGTGGCCACCCAAAGACATCTCCTGCGCTTGCAATATTGTGGGGCACTCTGAGTACTGTCAGACCTCAGCCACCAGTATCAGTGGCCACAAGGGCACACTGATGGCTCATGGTCAATTTAGTGCCAACCACGATTCCCAGGTCCCTTTTTGTGCAGCTGCTCTCCAACAGGTCAATCCCCAGCCTGTCCTGGTGCATGCGGTTATTCCTCCCTAGCTGCAAGACCCTGCATTTGCCCATGTTGAACTTCATGAGGTTCCTCTACCCGCCAATCTCCAGGCTGTCCAGGTCCCTCTTAAAGCCTGCACAGACCTCTGGACTATCAGCCATTCCTCGCACTTTTCTATCCTCAGAAAACTTGCTGAGGGTGCACTCTGTCCCTTCAGGCCACTGATTAATAAACTGAACAGATTTTGACTGACTCCTGATACCAATAGTTGCAGGTCTCCAACTAGGCTCTGCGTCACTGATGAAGGGATGAAGGGGCCTGCGGTTGGGAGCTCGAGGTCGAGGTGCCCTGATGGGAAGTGTCCCTGAATGAGGGGTCCTGAGGTTGAGGGCCCGAAGGTGACAGGTCCTGCTGGTTGGGGCCCAGCAGTGAGGGCTCCTGGTGCTGGTGGCCCCCCAGAGAGGGCTCCTTGTGCTGGGACCCCCAGGGTGGCAGGTCCCGGTGTCAGCGCCCCAGGGAAACTGGGTGCCGGGGGCCACAGGGCGAGGGGCACCTGTGCAGGGGCTCGCGGGGCCACGTGGGCCCCTGCCACGGGGAGACAGGAGCGTGCCCAGCACATGCGCACACACAGACCCATGCACTCATGGGTTCACACGCACGTCCAAGCACACACATGTCCGAGCACATGCATGCACATGCACATGCATGTCTGAGCACACAGAGAAGCTCCTGGGATGGAGCGGGATTACGAGACCATGTCTGTAAACCAGATCCCCTTCAGCCTCTCCAGTTCTGCGCAGGCACTAGCAAGTGAGAGGGAGTCCAGCACAGGGACAAGAAGATGGTCAGGGGCTGGAGTGTGGGGCAGAAAAGGAGATGCTGGGAGAGCAGGGTTTGTTCAGCGTAGACCAGAGAAGTCCAAGGGGGATCTTCATGCTGTGCACAACTGCCTTGTGGAGGGCACAGAGCAGTTGGATATTCTTGGAGGGTCACACAAATGGCAGGTGAGGCAATAGTGAGAGAAAAAGAAATGGACAATGGGAAATGCTCTTAGATGTTAAGAACCAATCTTTTTGTCTATGAGCATGGCCAAACTCTGGCACAGGATCCAGAGAGATTCTCAGGTCTCCATCCTCGGAGATAACCCAAAGTTCACTGGAAAAGGCCCCAAGGACCTGCCTGCTGGGACCTGCCTTCAGCACGGCACTGGATCCCCTGCTGCAACCTCAAGGAATCTACTCTTCTGAAAAAGGATCTACAGGCTCTGTGCTTTTAAAAGCCCTCAGGAAGGTTTCTTGATCTGTGATAAGATAGAGATGATATGTCAGAAAAGAGCAAATATATTCTTAACACATGTCTTCCCTCCAGAGGGCTTGAGATGGGACATTGGTTCCTGACAGGCTCCAAAACTATGGGTCAGGCCAGGTAGAAAATCTGAAGAAGTTTCTCCAAATCCTGTGAATTTTGCGCAGCTTTCTTTCATCTGACCCTGAGGAAAGCTATTTCTCTTTTGCACCTTACTTATGCTTTGGGGTTTGCCATTACACCTCCAAGTAGTGTTTCTCCCGTGGGTATAGTTTTTGGCACCTGCCTGTCTTTGGGATCTGTAGAGCCCTGGCACCCTGCATCTCCCACACTTTTGACCCTGGGTGTCTCAGGACAGGCCCACACACTGCATCCCTCTGTCCAGACTCCCGTATGGAGCCTGTAAGGCACTGCCGTGCCTCAGGAGCTGCATTTTGGCTTGTTCACAAGTCAGTGAGATGACCATCTCCCCACTCCCCTACTGCTGAAGCTTCCAACAACCAACATTCCTCTTCCTGTAGTTTTTTCACAGTCCTGGAGCAAATCTTGCAGAAGGGGGATGGCATCCCTCTTGAAGCTTTCAGATATGTGGCATTCCAGACCCTGAAAAGCAAAGCACGCCTTTCCTCCTTTCTTTCAGTTGCCTATTCAGCCTCTAGCATCCTGTCTTTGACACAGGAAGGCCCTTTCTGGACCCAGGGGTCTCTCCCCTTTCTCTCTTCTGTCTCCTCTGTGTCTGCTCAGTCTGCTCAATGCACTAGGGTCATGGGAAGTGTTGGTTTAGGGAGCTTCCCTGAAGCCATGAGAAGCTGCGGAGCTGGAGGCCTAATGGAGGACGTCTGGGACGTGGCTGTTTTCCCTGTCCCATCCTGCTCCCAAACGAAGGGTTGAGGAAGGTCCAGTGCTTTTGGTGTTGGTGGGTTGGGTTTCCTTTGACATCCCCAAGTCCTTCTTTGTGTTGCTCTGAGCAGCCAGGAAAATCCCTGTTCTCTAAGGTCTTGCATCAGGGCCTTTTCCCTGCTTTTGTAGAGAAGCTGAGGCAGGTCTGGGATCTCCAAAAGCAGCATGGCCCACATCATGACCCAGGGCCCCCAGGAGCTGTGTGGCTCTCCCATTCCCACATGTCCTGCTTAAACTGACAATTTCTAACACCATCTTTACAGGCCACAAGTTGGCCATTGTAGAACCGCAGTATTGTGACTCCCCCTGTTACTCTTTGCTCACTTCAGGACCCAGCTGCTGGTTTGCACTTCAAGGAGTTTAAAGGTTGCTCTGTCTTTGAGGAAGGGTGTCCCTTGTAGCAAGGGAACCTCATTGTTGACACGTTGGGCTTAGCCTACACTCAAAGAGCACAATTATTATTTGTGAAATTATTTCAAGCTTTATTTCTGTTTCTTTGCAATTAAGAAAAACCCTGTGTTTGTTTGCAGCTAGTTCTCTAAGAAACTCTCTAAGGAAAGCAGTTGGCAGCTGCAGCAGATGACCTCTAACTTTCAGTTGCTGATTTCAGTAGAACAGAGAGGCTTCTAACAAGAGTGATGGAAGTCCCAGGTGGCTGATGTGAGAAATGGCAGGTTGGGGAGGGAAGGAAGAGTGTCCATACAGTGCTTGAGCTCTGGGACACGGGTTCTTCTAGATGTCCACACTTCATTGGGAGTCATTCTGGATTGATTCCAATTCCAGAATATTGCTGTCGATTACTCTGAAAGCTGGATGTTAATAGTAACAAAAAAAACCTGTAAAATCAGAAATGCTTGTATATTACTGATGTCTCCAACTTTCAGCTACAGTCCCCAAACCTCTCCAATTAGTCATGCAAGCCTAGACAAAAATTGCAGGGAGAGACATGGTTTGTGAGAGCTTTTTGCATTTTTATGAGCCCCATGGTATATTTCATGCTGAATCCATGAACCTCAGTTACTGAGAGGAGAATTTAAAGTCAAGATCAACCCACAACATTTTTTTGAGTTTTAATGGGTCCCACTGATAGTTGTTAGCAGTAAAGACTACCCAGGGACTGATTAGAACAGAAAATTGTCATCGCTGATAACAGGTAGGCAGAGAATCATGCAGGAGGCTCTGGTGCCACATTAACCCTTGGTGTGTTTTATCAGTCAAAATCTCCAAGGTCAGCCCCTGCGCTTCTGGGAAGGGAGATCCTTTCCCCCACATGTTTTACAGGTCCTCCTGAGGACAGTGTGTGTGGGGGGGTGTGCAGTGCTCAGTGCAGGACAATGATACGACACCTTTCAGAGTATCAGCAAGAGGGACACTGAGGCTCCAGTGTCTCCTGACAGGCCTCAGTGGCAGAGACAACAGCCATAGCCAAGAGGATGAAGGCCTCCTCTGGTGTCTGTGAGCCCAGGCAGAGCCTTTGTCTGTCTCCACCTGAGCTTGTCCCATGCTGGTTCATACCTGCAGCTGTGTCCATGCATCCTACAGACACCCAGCCTGCTTCCCCAGTCACAGCCCTGAAGTCCCAGAAATGCCTGAAGGCTGCAGAGGAGACAGAAATTATTCCATCTTAAGCTTGGTCCCTGCTCCTGAGCTGGGCCTGGCTCCTGGGACTGCAGGAGCCCATGGCAACCTGGCAGGTGCTGCAGAGAGACAGCTCTGCCCAGGAGCAGTTTCTCATAAAGGAGCACCAAGACTCAGGGCACTGCCCACAGGCACCAGGCTGCGATGAGTCGCGCGTAAGTGAGGGACAGGTGAGGGAGAGTTGGGAATGGGAGGGCAATTGAGAACTCACTGCAGGGAGAAATCTTACCAGCCCAAGATATGGAAAGCGTCTGTCTGCAGGACAACACTGCTGTGATTGCTGGAATGATCTTTTGAATGTAGCACCTTCCCCAGCTGGGGTGGCTCTCCCAGCTTCTCTTGCTTGGAGCTGGGTGTGCTTCGGAGCAGGGATTCCCAGCCAGACCATCAAAGGTATTGGGCATCATGGCTGCCTTCTCCCTGGGATAGGGCAGGGGTGTGAAGCCAATGAGTGCACCCAGGACTGCATGGGCTGCAATTCAGAGCAGTGTCCCTGTGCCGCAGGGTGCTGTGTCCCCAGGGCACTGCCACCTGCCTGGGACTGCAGCACTAACCTTGCCTGGGATATCCCCATGGTGCTGCAGGGAGAAGCTCTGGGTGTGAGGAGAGACTCCCATAAGGACAGGTTCATTTTCTGAAAGAGCCTTTTCAAGAGGACAGTGAAAGCAGTGTTAATGTCTAAGATCAGGAGATTTCTTGGGTCTGCTTTCCGAAAACCCGGGGGCGTATGGAAAGGAAATGCCAGATTAGAGCAGGAACCTGACACTCTAGTCCTTTAAATGGAGAGATTTGTGAGGAACCTCAGAAAACCCTTGCCCCCCTGCCCTGACTGCAGACAGCACCAGCATCACCTTCTCTGGCCTCACCAGGGCTTGTCTGACCTTCTCCTTACTACCTGCAGAGAGATGTCCCTGGACAGCGCCCTGCTGCTGAGATACTGCTGTAGGGCAGAGTAAGTGTCCAGGGGGTGGGATGGGTTGTGCGGCACTGACAGGGAGAAGACATGGGCAAGAGCAACTGCTGCCATCAGGAAAAGCTCCAGCGGTGGAGATAAAATCAGCAAATGGGAGGGAACTAGAAACATAATCACTGTGGGAGGGGGGATTTGGATCACTCCCCACCAGTCAGTCCCTGCAACACAGATGTCTTCCTCTAAGCAAAGCCCCGTGTCCCCTCTCCCACCCCTCAAGGCCATGGGGTCCCAGCCATGAGTACCCTCCTTGGTAGAAGAGGGGCTGTGTCTCTACTGCAGCCTGGTCCTTTCCCACTGCAGGAGAAGGGGACTGAGAGGGACTGTCTGGAGATGTTGCTGTCTGGGAGGTGGCTTGCACAGCTTGGGGAGGGGAAGACTTTCCCCAGTGCTCCTCTGTCTGTTACTCCTTCCTGTCCCTTGGCATAAGGTTCATAGTGTTGCTCTACATTTCTTCACCTCTCGTTCTGGTCTGGTTCTTGCTCCCTTGAGTTAAGGACAGGGAGTCAGCTGCAGTTAAGGCAAAAAACTTCCCTCTCCAGCTGCATTGTGTCAAGTAAGAGTGAAGATGTTAAGATGCTCAGAGGACAGGGTCCGTTTCAGACACTTCTGTTCAAAAGGGTAAGCTGGAGATGAATCCTTCCCAACAATGTTTTCTTTCAAAAAGAGCTGTCATGAGTGATGCCATTTGCGCTAAAGTAATTAGAGAATATTGCTATTGAGTCACTGGATCAAATCCCCTTCACTCAGTTCATGGTGCCCATCCCCTGGTCTCCTCACCGAATATATGAGGCAGTTGGACACCTCCATTTACACCACCCACAAGAGCAGGACTGACTGCTCTGGAGCCCAAGCACAGATGAAGAGCATACTCAGCCAGCACAAACCAGAGGTCAGACAAGGGAGCTGAACAAGGTAAAGGAGAGAGAAAATATGGCTTTACTAAGAGGAGTAGAAGGAGTTTTGCTCAGAGAAGGACTTTTGCTCAGAGAAGCCTATTCTAACGTGTTGACGCTTTTTCCTCATTGGACAGTGCTCCGAAACAACAGCAGCTCCTTCAACGAGTTCCTCCTCCTGCCATTCGCAGACACGCAGGAGCTGCAGCTCTTGCACTTCTCGCTCTTCCTGGCCATCTACCTGGCTGCCCTCCTGGCCAATGGCCTCATCATCACAGCTGTAGCCTGCGACCACCACCTCCACACCCCCATGTACTTCTTCCTCCTCAACCTCTCCCTCCTCGATGCTGGCTCCATCTCCACCACTGTCCCCACATCCATGGCCAATTCTCTGTGGGACGACAGGACCATTTCCTACTTAGGATGTGCTGCACAGGTCTTTATGTTTGCCTTTTTCATTTCAGCAGAGTATTGTCTCCTCACAGTCATGGCCTATGACCGGTACGTTGCCATCTGCAGACCCCTGCACTATGATGTCCTTATGGACAGCAGAGCTTGTGTCAAAATGGCCGCAGTTGCCTGGGCATCTAATTTTCTCAATGCTCTCCTGCACACTGGGAACACATTTTCCCTGCCACTGTGCCAAGGCAATGAGGTGGAGCAGTTCTTCTGTGAGATCCCCCACATCCTCAAGCTCTCCTGCTCAGACTCCTATCTCAGAGAAGCTGGGCTTCTTGTGGTTAGCGTCTCTTTAGGCTTTGGGTGTTTCATTTTCATTGTGGTGTCCTATGTGCAGATCTTCAGAGCTGTGCTGAGGATTCCATCAAAGCAGGGCCGGCAAAAAGCCTTTTCCATGTGCCTCCCACACCTGGCTGTGGTCTGTATGGTTGTCAGCACAGCAGTGTTTGCCTACCTGAAGCCTCCCTCCATTTCCACCCCAGCTCTGGATCTGGTGGTAGCTGTTCTGTACTCAGTGGTGCCTCCAGCACTGAACCCTCTCATCTACAGCATGAGGAACAAGGAACTCAGGGATGCACTGAAAAAAATGATTCAATTGGTAATATTTCAGCAGCAATAAGCTGAAATCCCATCCATCTACTCAAATGATATCTAATTTCTCTCAGACAACTCCTGTGATTTCGGCATCCTTGCTTTAATAATGAGGTTTGTGCACAAGTTCCTGAATTCATCCCACTTCTCCAGAGGTGTTAACCGTGTCTTTCTGGCCCAGAGGTCTTTTTTAAATGTGTCTATCATTGTGTCAGAGCTGTCGTTCCCCCAAGTAAAGGGTATGTTTTCAGTGCATCTCGTGGATTGGGCTCTTCTTCCAAAGCTGGTGCCAAGAATTTGCTGAGAATTTGCTGAATTTTCAGCCTGAGAGATGCTTGTTGCTTTTCTGGGGCTCTTCATGGGCCCAAGGCAACGAGCTCCTGGGGGGATATGTTGGGGAATAAGGACTGGATTCAGTTCTCACTTGTGAGTGCTCGGTGCTCCTCATAGTGATGAATGTCTAAGCAGTATCTGCCTGGGACTGTCCCCCGTATGGTGGCCTATGACCATATAGGGCACTTTGCAGGCACAGGAAAAGGAGCTTCAAGAGCCGCCCATGGTAGCTTATACCTGAAGTCATTGTCTGGGTCTAGGGACACATGAACACAGCCTGAGCCATTTTATAGGCCCTGTGATTGCTCAGAGCATCATTCACAGATAGAAGCCTCTTGATATGGTGTTCTCAGGTACAATGATGCCTGTCCTGCTGGGTCTGTGTCCAACCATGAGCACAACAACTGCAGAGTCACCCTGTGACCCCAGAGCACCACAGCCCACTCACTCTGCAGAGCAGCACCAGCATCTCGGGGTCCTGCAGGGAGCACCGGGGAGGCTCCAGGAGCTTCCAGGCAGACCATAACTAAGGAATGAACCTGGGGAAGGGTTTTCCAGGGAGCAGGGATATCCCTGGGGAAGGGGAAAAGGAGCAATTGTGCTCTTAGAAGGAGGAATAAATGGGGAAAAGAAATATATTTCTGTGCATGTCAGCTAGGGGCTGGCTGCTGTGTCCCTGGCAGCAGGAGGTGCCAGCAGAGCCCCAGGGCAGGGAGCCTTGTGCTGTGCTGGAGAGAGGGGCTGGCATGGGGGCTGCAGGCAGCCTGGGGTAGGGAAGCTCTGGGATACAGGAACAAGAGGCACAGAGTGTCACTGTTCTCTGTGTCCGTATGCCACTGGGGCCAGTTCCAGCTTGGAGCCTGATGGGGCACCTGACACACACAGCCCTGTCCCCTGGAGCTGCTGTGCCCACAGTGGGGCTGGGGCTGTGGGGTGAGTGCCCTGCGGGGGGCACTGCTGCGGGGCCACCCCCAGCCTGGTCTGCTCTGCTGGGTGGGCTGGGAGAGGGCAGGGCAGGTGGGGAGAGCTGGAGAGGGGCTGGGCTGGGCTGGAGAGGGTCCGGAGAGGAAAAGGACGTTTGCTGAGCTGGGTGTCCTTAGTTGCATGGCCTGGCTGTGAAGGGGCCACAGGGCATTTGTCACGGATTGGTCTGTCACTTTGGCCATTTCCAGCACTCCTCCGACATTGGACATTCACAGGAGTCAGCAGGGGCAGGTTGCAGGGGGTGGCTGCCCAAGCAGGAGGGCTGTGGTGGGCTGAGATACCAAGGGTTGTTGCTGGGTCCATGCTGGGGAGACCTTTCCCCATCCTGGAGTGCTCCCTGCCCCATGCGGTGCCTGCACATCAGGACCATGGGACGCTTGTATTTCCTTCGGGATCTGAGGCTGCCTTCTTGGCCTGTCTCCTGAAGCAAGAGCCATGCAGAGATGCAGCAGAAGCAGGACATCTTCTTTGGGGGAAGCTGAAGAGAGGGCTAAAGCAGTGAAGCAGGATGGGGCAAGCATGTGCGTGAGAGCTGGTTCCTGCAGGTGGTCATTGGCCGCAATGAGCCAGGATGTTGGGCGCACTCAGCTGCTCCCCGTGTGCCGCATGACTCCCGCTGGGCCTGGCAGTGCTGCCTTCCATCTCATCTACCAACAACCTCCTCGTCTTCTTCCTTGCTTGTCCTGTTTTGTCAGGCACCATACACTTATTCCCAGCTCCATAAGGGAGCAAGAAATCCCACAGCCTGGCATTGGAATGGATGCACATTGCTGGAAAAGAACCATTGTTCCTTTGCAGGCCTGGCCTTGGAGGCTCCCTTCCTTTCCAGAGAGCAATGACTGCTCTCCTGAGGATGAGCTTGTCCTCTCCTGGCACTGCTTGAGTGCAGGCATTTAGAAGGGGAGCGCCTGAGTGTTGAGCAGAGCTGCGATCCCCAGTGACGGTTGGGAATGCTCTTTGGCTTCATCATGTCCTACACTCTTTTTCTGTGCCACAATTTCCAAGAAGGAAAAAAAAAATAAGAAGAAATAAAAAGAATTGGAAATGGAAAGAAGAAAGGGAAAAAGAGAAAAGAAAACAAAACAGCATTAGGAAAAGATTAAAAGGAAAACAAAAAAAAAGGGAAAAGAAAAAGAAAATGAAGAATAGAATAAGTGAAAAAGAAGAAGAAAAAAAACAGATGGAAAACTGGCTGGGACATCCCAAAGGGCCATGTGTGAAGAAAGTCCTAGAGGGAACCTTTCCAGGCCCTCCCTTGCTCCTAGGGTCTGAAATCTTAGCACTACACACACACATCTTCAGTGGGGATGATTTTAGTGCCTGACATCACTTGGATAAAACATACAACACTAAAACAATGATACAGGAATATATATTTAAACAACAACAAAAACAGAACAATATATTAAACGATAACAACAACAATAATAAAAACAATATCAATAAAACTAACAACAGGAATATCAACAATATCAACAGGAACAAATACTACTATAAAAGTCTCTAATGAAAAATCCAGATAAGAAGTTATTGCTGCAGTCCCTGGGCCCAGTGCTTCCCAGCAGCAGCCAGAGCGAAGGGGAGCTTGGTCTGCAAGGGAAAAGGAGGCGTGAGCAGGGCCGAGGAGCGGCTCGGGGGCTCCCGTGGAGCAGAGGCTCTTTGGCGGCTGCGCGGGCTCTTTGGCAGCAGCGCTGCCGTCATTGGTGCCCTGGCAGAGGCTTGGCGTGGCCAGCGCAGCCCAGAGGCCGGCAGAGGGGCTGAGGCAGCAGGTGCCCAGGCCTTGGGCGCTCCTGCGCCCTGTGCAGCTCTGCCCCGGCGCCGCGGCCCGCCAGAGCGCCCGCACACCTGGGCCAGGCTCCCGCGCGGCTGCTCCCCAAAGGCAGCGCGGAGCAGCGCCAAGGGGCCGGGCACAGCCCCAGCTCTGCCCGTGCAGCCGGCAGCAGGGACCATACCTGGGGGCTGCAGCTGGAGCTCGCCCAGTCCATCGGCTCTTCTTGGCTGCAGCCGATCAGGGTGATGCTCCCCACGGTCTGGAAGAGAGGAGGAGACCTTGGTGGGGACGGTGTGTGGGGAAGAGGAAGGATAAGGGCATCCAGGGGCTACGGGGGCTGTACCTGGCTGCTGCCGTAACTGAGCCACTCCATAGGCTCAGGGTGGTCCCCTGAAGGCCCCCTATCCATGTGCGGAGCCTGTAAGAGAGAGGGAGGCATTTTCAAGACAAGTCCCAGAGCTGGGGAGGTCTGGCCCCAGGGCCCCTCTTCCTGCAGCGAGAATCAGGAAAGCGAGAAGGGGCCAACCCCATCCCCAGCTGTCCATGTGCACCCGGCAGCAGCAGCAATACCTGGAGGGCACAGCTAGAGGTCTCCCACTCCATAGGCTCTTCATCCTGGCTGCATCCAGCCAGGCTGTGGGTTCCTGGGCTCTGGAAGAGAGCAGGAGAGCATAGGGGGACAGTCATGGTGGCAGATCTGGCTCTGTGCATGGGGCCTCATTTCCCCTGCGTGCGCGGGGCAGGCGGTGCACAGAGCCAGGGCGCCAGGCTCAGGCAGCAGCCCCCGAGGCCTTGGCCGCTCCTGGCCCTGGCGCAGCTCTGCCCCAGCACCCAGGCCTGCCAGAGCTCCCTGCCACCTCTGCCACCAGCCCTGCGGCTGCTCTCGCAGAGCCAAGCGCCAGCCGTCCCCGCACAGCCTCTGCCTGCGTGCACAGTACCTGCACAGAGCTTTCCCACTCCATGTCCTCGACTTCACATTTCTCCATTTTTTTCACTGTCCTGAGTCTGCAACGGAATGGAATTGTTTACATTTGCAGCCATGAGAGCAGGGATCTCTGTCCCAGGAGCCTCTTGGCATCTCCATGTGCGGGAGCACTGGGGCACAGAGCAGGAAGTGCTGGGCCAGCCTGCATCACTCCCCTTGCCTCCAGCAGGCCCTTTGGCAGGTAGGCGGGGAGCCCAGTGCCAAGTGGAAGAGAGGAAAGGGCAATGTGAGAGGTGTGAGTGCCAGGTGTCGCGCAGTGGCTTTGGGGCCTCCCCTGGGAGGCATCGTGCAGGCTGCCCTGCAGCCCCGCAGCTCCCCTGCATCTTGTGGGCACCACGGGTGGCCCCTGGTGCTGCGCGGCCCTGCTGCTCACCTGGCCTTGCTGCTGCGTGGCCAGCACTGGGGCCACTGTGAGGCGCAGCCCTGGGAAGCATCCGTGTTCCCGTGGCGATAACTGCCCCTCTGGGATGTTCCAGTGCTGCGTGGGGGGAGGAGGACAGTGGCAGGGCCAGGGGGGCTGCTGTGAGGAAGGGTCTGCGTGTGCTGGACTCCCCCTGGCACTGATGAGCCTGGCGACAGGAGGACATGAGGAATGAATGGTGAACAAACTGGAGAGAGGAGATGGAGGAGATGAAGTGATTGGAACAACCCCTTTTCCCTGCTCTTGGCTCCCTCACCTGTTGCCCGCTCTTCTGCAATGACACCTCTACCTCTTTTGTTGGTCTTCTTGGCTATTTCTCCAGGCCTGAATGTGCAGAATACCCATTTGGAGAGGAGGAACAAAAAGTCTTTGTTCCTGGAGCTCCCTGCATTGTCATGGATGGAGAAAGGGTGCACCAGGAGAGAAGGGCTTTCCTCAGAACACTCGTTTCCAGGCCACAAGGGCTGTCCCGCCAGCTCAGCCTTTCCCGCTCCTCCAGCTCCTGCCTTGCTGGGAGAAAACAAGGGAAGCCCCAGCCCTCTGCAGCGCCAAGCGTCCCTGTGAACCCTGAGCTTTAGCTCCTTGTTGTGGCCCACGTGTCTTGTCGCGCTCTCTCCTGAGCATGGCCAGGTGCTGCCTGTGCTGGCTGCAGTGGCGCAGGTTGCAGACGCCCTGCACAGCAACCCTGCGCCCTGCACACGCACGGGGCGGCTGCAGCCAGCGCTCTCCCAGCCTCCCCCTCCCAGTGAAACTCCTCTGCTCACCCACATGGACAACCCACTTGGCCAGCCTTGCTCATGTAGCCTCCTCTCCTCAGTCTGTGCGGGTTGGCTTTGTGGTTGGAGTACTCCCACAAATGGGGGTCCTGCATACACTTGTACTCATTGCCCAGTACGTGACAGGATGGATGTGCAAGAGCAAAGAGAACAGATGTCTGTTGAAGCTTTAAAATACATTGTGCATGTCAAGATGAGGGTAAGGTGGATGAGGGAAGAGACCAGGACACTTTGGAGATTTATCAGTCCTTAGGGTAGCGCTCTCCAGGCTCTGAGCTTGAGGGTGATTCCATGCTCAGCACATAGCTGAGCTCTAAGCCTGGGGGAATGGTACCCAAAGGAAAGCTTATTCTTTTTGGGAGACTCTTCACTGTAGGAGAATCCTCAACTCTACAGCTCCTGTCTCGTGGCTGTGTCTAGAAGGATCCTTGACCCGTTTCCCCAGCAGAGAACTCCTGGCATTTACAAGTTTGCAAAGACAGAGCTCACAAGAAGTTTTTGGTCCCTGCAGAGAGTCTTTTGGGGCTGCATGAGCATCGCTGGCCCTGCTGGAAGGAGCCCGTCCCCTGGCCGCCTTGCTGCCTGCTGCACGCAGGGCCCCGCTGCACACTTCTCCAGGGCCACATGCCAGGCTGCCCTTGGCTCTGCAAGCTCCTGCCTGGGCACAGAGCTGTGCTGGGACCTGCTCTCCCACCTCCTGGACACCACCTGGCTCCTGCTCCTGCCACCTCCTGCCTCCTCACAGCGCATGCACCAGCCCCTGTCCCACTGAGGACTGCAGCTCCCGCTGACAGCAGCATGTCCCACTGCTTTGCTCTGGGAATGTCCCTCTTGCAGGATGCTCGCTGTGTCAGGGCAAGGAAAGGAAGAAGAGGGGACTTTTCTAGCCCTTTTTGACTGCTTTTACCTCTTCCCCCAGCTTAGACATGTAGAAGACAAGGCTGCAGCTTGGCTCCACAGGGATCTTGACCTCACGCGGCAAGTTCAGCAGCTAAGTCAAATTTCCCTGAGTTGCTGCCTGCTGCGTGTGGGCTCCAAGACAGAGGCGCTCCTGGGCCTTTGGAGCGCAGGCTGCAGAGCCTTCCTGCAGAGCAGCTCCCAGGAGTGTTGCCATTCAAGCGGCGCGGCGACCTGGTTCAGGAACGGCACGGCGACCACCCCCAAACGGCTCGGGCCATCAGCTCGCTGACACCAATGTGGTAGACGGCAAATGGCCTTTATTGATGGGTAAAAAGGTGTTATATAGTTAAGGGTTACAACATCACATCCGTCTGCTTACATCATAAACTAAAAACTATTGGCTATTAGGGGCCCTACCTTTCCGTACAGCACGATATCTTCCGGCCGCCGGACCATAACTATCTGCAACATTTCCCTCCTCCCTATGCATAACAAAACTAGCTAAAATACAACTATCTTATTCTTACTTATTCTTATCTTATTCTAATTACTTATTCTTATTATTATCTTATTCTTATTACTATCTTATTCTATTCTTATAGTTTATAACAATCTTAAAATTATATATCATAAACTTGACATAAAAGCATAAGGCACAAAGAAGAAGGCACGTAGAAGGCAGGGGATGACAGGTAATACCGGGGTGTAGGAATAGGGTGTACCTTGGGATAACGTGGGGATAATACTGAGTGGATATATTCTTAAAGCAGTTGTCGGTGTTCTACTAACATGATATTAATCTTTTCTAGCCGACTCTTGACAAACGGCATGAGAGTATTCAATATACAGGATCCAAAGATTAGTGTCATCATGATCACTGTGATCGGCCCTATCAAGGTGGATATCAGGGTGGTTAACCACGGCGAACCGGTGAACCAATTTTCGTACCAGCTGCGTTTGGAACAGGGTTCAATGGGTGTTGGTTGGCAAGGCGTGGCACTGAAAATTGGTGACCCTGTAGTTACTTTTGTACTAATTACTCGAGATTGTTCGATCTGTTCAAGTACCCATTTAAAGAGCTGATGTGACTCTACCTGTCCTATAGTGACAAGCTCCAAAATTAAGATAACGCAAAGGCATCGCGGCCCCCTCTTGCGGAGGCTGTTTTGTTGTTTTCTGGATTCGGTCGGCGTGGAACTCACAGGCTCGGGCGGGACGCCTGTCACCAGGGCGTCCGATGATCCGGTCCTGTGAACAGAAACTCACAATTTTCATTAGTTTTATTTTGAAGGTCTGGTTTAATAGACTTAAGCGGGCACCACTTGACTCTGCCATCTTTCCTGACAGTGACATTTGGGTCGATCTTGGCATGGGGGGAGCGCTGCCAGCGAGTCCCCCAGCCAAGGGCAGTTTACTGCAACGTGGCCGGCCTGGCCACATTTAGAACCTGCCATTACGTTGGCTATTGCGGCGTGAACAGACACCTGAATTGGGGTCAGATGCTCTTCCTTTGCAACATGCTTAATCATGTCTGCGATACTTGACCCCGCCGGCAATGATCGCAGGATTTCTTTGGTTGCCGAATTGCATTGTTGGCGTAAACATTCCGCTACGACCGGGCCTTTTGCCTCCGTGGGCAGGGACGAAGAGTCGACCGCTGCCTGGAGACGATCTACAAATTGTGTAAAGCTCTCACTTTCACTTTGCTTTATTGAGGACCATGGCGATGGTCTGGCAACAACTCTACAGGCTGTGCGAATGGCTTCTCTGGCCGCACGAGTAGTTGTCATAACTTCATGGGCCCGCAGGCCATGGGCCTGCGCCTGGGGGGTGATCATTGTTGGGTCTGCACCCATTAACCGCTGCAGGCTGGAGCCGTGTAATGGATGATCTGCCCCAGTTACCTGGGCTAAACACTTTGTACAGTTGTCTTCCCATTCTTGTTTGAAAACGATCATCCCTGCTCCATCAAAGATTAGCCTACAAGTTTGTTTTATATCGAACGGGAGCAGATCGTCCCCCCCGAAGATACCATCTATGAGGGTCAAGACCATGGCAGAATTAGTCCCTTTATCTGCAATTGCTTTAACAATCGCTTGTACGTCCTTAGATTTTATCGGCGAGTGGACCCTCTGTCCCCCCTCCGTCACCCGGACCGGGAACGCTAGCGCGGCCGATGGGGCCCACTCGGCACATGCGATCTTTATTTCCTTCCAGTCCGTGAGAGGGGTTTCTCCCCTTCGCGGTTTTTCTTTAATTCGAATGGGAATATTTTGGCTCTTAGCTCTGTTTACCTTCATTTCCTCCTCCCTTAAGTTTGAATCAGTTGTGACCCACTCGTCCTCACTAGTGTCTGATCCGGAGCCGGAACTCGACTGACTGGTCACTTCCGGGCTCCGGTACTTTCTCGTTGGGCTCCGGCCCCGCCTACTTCCGTCCCGCCCACTTCCGTTGCGGGCGGGCTGTTCCCCCCTCCTTGGCTCCCCCCGCCTCCTACTCACAGAGGCGTTTTGTGAAATGGCCGCTCTGATCGGTTCTCAGCGCCTCACTCGGGCCTCCCTCACCTGGCCGGTCACCCGAACCACCTTTCTCCTCCTTGTTGTCCTCCTCTCTTGTTTATCTAACGGTTCCCGTCTCTTCCCGCCAGGAGCATCCTCGCCCCGCCCTTCTCCTTGTGGCTCAGCGCCATTTTGGGGGGCATAGGGCGGTGGCCTGGCCCAGACGTCCCCAAGCTCTGACTTCTTTTCAATGTTCCTAGCTTCCTCGGCTAGCTCGCCCCAAACAGATTTTGGCTGTTTTTCCTCCTCTTTAAGTGGGACGGGGTTCAGGGATTGAGGGGATGTGTCGCCCTCTTGCAGATCTTTAGGCTCAGCAGAATTGCCATCATATGGGGAGTGCAAAGTCTGTGCGGCTGCCCCGACTCCCATTTTCGGGGTGGCCAACAAACAGTCCCTTACCGCCACCCAGGTCTCCTGCTCCTTTATAGCCTTCTGCAACACCTGTACAACTTTTCCCCAAGCCTTAAGGTTTTTCCCACAACCCGAAGACATCGTCTCCTCAGCTAACGCCTTAGTACATTTGTCCCACAGTTTAGGGACACACTTCAGGGACTTCAGAATATCCACTGGCTGGTCTATAACCTTAATTTTTAAAAGCCTGGCAACAGTGAGAGTAAAATCTTTTGGCTTACAATCAATCCCCCAATATTTATGTAATTGTGATACGACCTTCACAAGGGCTTCCATCCTCCTTGTTGCTCTGGTAGCGTCCTCCCCGCCGGGCTGGTCCAGCCGCTCCAGCTGCCGTTCACCCATCCAGGCGATGATTCCCGGGTTTCGGCACCACTTGTTGCCGTTCAAGCAGCGTGGCGACCTGGTTCAGGAATGGCACGGCGACCACCCCCAGGCCACTCGGGCCATCAGCTCGCTGACACCAATGTGGTGGACGGCAAATGGCGTTTATTGATAGTTACACGGTGTTATATAGCTAAGGTTTACAACGTCACATCTATCTGCTTATGTCATAAACTAAATGCTATTGGCTATTAGGGGCCCTATCTTTCCGTACAGCGCGATATCTTCCGGCCGCCGGACCCTAACTATCTGCTGTCAGAGCGTTAGGATGAACAAAGTCTCTGAAGGCCCTTTCCAATCAGCCATCCTGGAGTGTTTAAAGCTAGAATATATCCTTCATGCAGGCAATGTGGAACTTCAGTGTTTCAGAGTGAAACGGATACCTGAGCTCCTGCGTTGGTATTTGTTCAGTGTAAGATGGTTATTGCAATCTATCTTATGACCTTGGCGTTTGCAAAAGTTTTGTTCTTTTATTTATTTATTTACTTATTTTTCTTCACTGCGTCTTCCTACGTTGTATGCGCTACCCCTTAGAAAACTCCTGATAGTCCATGAAAATGCAAACATTATTTTCTAGGAGTTCTCTGTAACATAACGAGTTCTACAGTTTTTTTTTTTTTTTTCTCTCCTTGCACTGACCAATAAAGCCTGAAGAATTTTGACTCTTTCCTTTAGGAGGCCAAGGCAGGATGCCCCACACTGTCCCTTGAGGAGCTCTTAAATCTACTCAAAATGTCTCCTTTTGTCCGCTGTGCAGCGCTTGAGTAGCTACTTCCCAAGAAGCATCTTGATATTCCTGACAGGACAGGAAATGCCTGCATGTCCTGGATGGAATCTGCCTCAGTGGGTGGATTCACATGCCACACTTGCCACCGTGTGCTCTGCTGGTCACTGACTCCTTGAGAGATGTTCTGCAGGTGTCCTCATTACTCCTCTAACTGCATCGGGGGGGAAAGGAAACAACGGAATCCAACCAAGCAATTAACCTGAGCAAACTCTGTGTCTCTTGGAAGTCGAACAGCTTCGGCATAAGGTCTTCTGCTGTGCTGGAGAGGCAGATGGTGCCTACAGTGATGATCTGGAAATCACAAGAGCACTAGGACCTGCCATAGTCCCTGTTCTCCAAGGGGCCGAAGAACAGAGCAGCCTCCATCGTGGTCCCCAGTACGGGGCCCTTCCTGGCAGCAGCCCATTTCTGCACCAGCTGCCTCCAGGGACACTGCCCCCCGTGACGCGGTCCCTGAGTGTGTCCCAGTCCTGCTGGGCCCTGTGTCCCCCAGAGACTCGGGGAGCTCGGCCCTGCATCTCCAGGCCCCGTATCCCTGGGGTGCGACAGCTTCTCTTTGGCTGTGGCTTGGGCCCTGCGGGGACACGTTGTGTGCGGCACCCGGAGAGTTGAGAGCTGCCCCGTGCTGGGGCTGAGGCTTCTTCCCCTTTGGGCATCCTGTGGGACACGTGTGCAGGTCAGGTGAAGGAAGGCCCTACACCTAGGGATTAATAGCAGGTTGATTTTTAATTGTCCTTGGTATAAGAATCTAATTTGACACATTTTCAGGATGCCCTGAGGCCTTCCCAGATCTCGTACACAGAATTGCTAGCATCATACATGAGGGAAGCACTACTTGTACGTGGTAAATGCTAGGACATTTCTTCCTGAATGTTCAGGGGATTCTCATCCTTGCAAGCAGTTTCCTTTAGTGCAGGGTGCCGGGTTAAGGGTAAGGGAGGGATTCTCACGGTCCAGCCATTAGTGTTGGTCAGGTGTCATTCCCGATCCCTGCTCCGCTTATCAGTGCTAGGCCCTGTCATTTATACAATTAGGTGGAAGAAGACAGGGCCATGATACGGTCATCCTCATAAGGTGATCCTTCCAGAATCTGCAGACAAGTTGTGTAAGATTCTCTGCTCCCTGCAGCATGAGTGAGTGGCATTGTGCACTGCCAGTGGGTGCCTCTGCAAGACTTTCCAGATCCTTATTTGAGCAGTCCTTGAAAAGTGCATGCAAACTCCAGCATATGTTCTTGCTGCATCAATGTCTGTGTGTGTCTTTTTGCTTGCCCATTCCATATGTATTGTTGGAGGGTGGTATTTGAGTAGGGCAAGTGGATTACTCTAGGCCTGAAGAGAAAAGTGTATTGTTGACAGAGATTTTATGTGGAATGTGTGGGTATCGGGGACAGCTTTTTAGTAGGGAAATGCTGCAAAGGGAAATGCAGCTGTGGTGCCCGTGCTGGGTAGGGATGAAAGGAAGCAGGGGCAATGTTTGGAGGCTTCGCTAAGCATGCAGTGGCTAGTGATTTTAGCTGTGAGGCCTGTCTTTTGTGGGAGGTGATTGAGCAGGGTGACCATGCTGGTAGCAAGGTGTGAGAAGTGTGGTGTAATGGTTGGGAGGGAATGAAGCAGAGCAAGCAGGTGTTGTGAGGCTGCCCTCCTCATAGAGAGTGAAGGCTTTGTTCTGTCAGTCATTTACATATAAATCCTCCTTGCCGGTGCACATGTGCAGCATGAACAAAGAAATGTGTGAATGAAGCATGCAGCTTCCTGAATGCATGAATGAAGCATGCAGCAACAAGAATGAAGGGCAGCATGAATGAAGGACTACCATCTCTACATGTGCTTTGGTGAAATCCTGGCTCCAGAAATGACTTCTCAAGCAAACTCTCTTAAGCAGCTCTGTGGAGGGGAGTTTGGGAGGTCTGCTTGACCACAGGTCAAGCAGGAGGCAGCAATGTGCCCTTGTGTCAAGGATGGCCAGAGGGATGCTGGCCTGCATGAGGAGGAGTGTTGGCAGCAGGTGGAGGGGGCTGATCGTGCCCCTCTCCTCAGCTCTGCTCAGGCCACACCTGGACTCTTGTGTGCAGAAATATTGTGGGCTGCCCAGGACAAGAGGGATGTGGAATTTGCAGAGTGTGACCAGCTTAGTGCCACAAAGATGATGAAGGAAATGGAGCGTCTATCTTATGAGGAAAGAGTAAACGAGCTGGGCCTGTTTATCCTGGAAAAGACAAGAGTGAGAGGGGAACGTATCAACAGGTACAATCAGCTGAGGGGAGGATGTAAAAAGGAAAGGGCCAAACTCTTCTCAGTGGTGCCCAGCAATAGCCCAAGAGCTAAAGGGTGTAGATTGCAACACAGTTACAATGGATGCAAATTGCTACAAACTTTCAATGTGCATATGAGGAAGATCTTTTTGACTGTTAGGGTGACGGAGCACTGGAAGCGAGTGTCCAGCGAGGTTGTGCAGGCTCCTTCTTTGGAGCTCTTCCAAACCCTCCTGGGTGTGATCCTGTGCAACGCGCTGTAGGAGTCCCTGCTTGTGCAGGAGGGGGTTGGACTGATGATCTTGAGAGGTCCCTTCCAACGTCAACCCCTGTGTGACTGTGTGACTTGGGAGGGCTCCGCGGGCATCCAAGGCGGCAGTGATGTTAGAAGGGCAGCGGTGGGGTTTTGTCAGGCCGTAAGGCCTCTTCTCTTGTGGCACTGAGTTGTCACCATGAGCAGCTGGCAGATGGCCCTGCAGACGGCAGAGGGACAGAGCAGCTTCCATCGTAGTCCCCAGCAGAGGGACCTTCCTGGAAGCAGCCCATTTCTGCACCAGCTGCCTCCGGGGACACTGCCCCCCGTGACATGGTCCCTGAGCGTGTCCCAGCCCTGCAGGGCCCTGTGTCCCCCAGGGGCTCGTGGAGTTCGGCCCTGCATCTCCAGGCCCTGTGTCCCTGGGGTGCGACAGCTTCCCTTTGCCTGTGGCTTGGGCCCTGCGGGGACACGTTGTGTGCGCCACCCGGAGAGTTGAGAGCTGCCATGAGGTGGGGCTGGGGCTCCTTCCCCTTTAGGCATCCCCAGGGCCACGTATGAATGGAAGTGCCGGAAGGAATTTTTTGCTGTCCGTACCCTGTGCCTGGTGCACACAGGGCTCCACACAGACACGTGCAGTGGGGATGCCTTTTGTGCTTGAGCTCGCTTGGAAAAAATACGCAACATATGAACAATGATACAGGAATATATATTTAAACAAAAACAAAATAGAATAACAATAACAACAACAATAACAGTAACAACAACAATATCAAAAACAACATCAACAATATCAACAACCAAAAGCTAATGTGACGCTACAGAGGAAAAATTACACAAAATAGTCTAGGGAAGGAGTCCTCATGCCCAGCGTTTCCTGGCAGCAGCGAGAGTGAAGGGGAGCTTGGTCTGCAAGGGAAAAGGAGGCGTGAGCAGGGCCGAGGAGCGGCTCGGGGGCTCCCGTGGAGCAGAGGCTCTTTGGCGGCTGCGCGGGCTCTTTGGCAGCAGCGCTGCCGTCATTGGTGCCCTGGCAGAGGCTTGGCGTGGCCAGCGCAGCCCAGAGGCCGGCAGAGGGGCTGAGGCAGCAGGTGCCCAGGCCTTGGGCGCTCCTGCGCCCTGTGCAGCTCTGCCCCGGCGCCGCGGCCCGCCAGAGCGCCCGCACACCTGGGCCAGGCTCCCGCGCGGCTGCTCCCCAAAGGCAGCGCGGAGCAGCGCCAAGGGGCCGGGCACAGCCCCAGCTCTGCCCGTGCAGCCGGCAGCAGGGACCATACCTGGGGGCTGCAGCCGGAGCTCTCCCAATCCATGGGCTCCTCCTGGCTGCAGCTGACCAGGCCGCTGCTCCCCATCATCTGAAAGAGGGCAGGAGACTTTGGAGGGGACAGTGTGTGGGGAAGAGGAAAGACAAGAGCGTCCAGTGACTGCGGGGGTTGTACCTGGCTGCTGCCATAACTTTGCCACTCCATTGGCTCAGGATAATCTCCTGAAGCACCCCCATCAACGTATGGAGCCTGTAAAGAGAGATAGAGGCGTTTGCAAGGCAGGTCCCAGAGCTGGGGAGGTCTGGCCCCCAGGTCCCTCTTCCTGCAGCCAGAAGTGGGAAAGTGAGTCCAGGCCCACACCTGGATCTCCCGGTACAGACAGCTGCAGCGGCAATACCTGTAGGGTGCAGTTGGAGCTCTCCCACTCCATAGGCTCCTCTATGTCTAAGCCGACCAGGCCTTGAGTGCCGGGAGTCTGGAAGAGAGCAGGAGAGCTTGTGGGGACGGTCATGGTGGCAGCGCTGGCTCTGTGCGCGGGGCCTCGTGTCCCCTGCGTGCGCGGGGCAGGCGGTGCACAGAGTCAGGGCGCCAGGCTCAGGCAGCAGCCCCCGAGGCCTTGGCCGCTCCTGGCCCTGGCGCAGCTCTGTCCCAGCACCCAGGCCTGCCAGAGCTCCCTGCCACCTCTGCCACCAGCCCTGCGGCTGCTCTCGCAGAGCCAAGCACCAGCCGTCCCTGCACAGCCTCTGCCTGCACGCCCAGTACCTGCACTGAGCTCTCCCAATCCATTGCTTCAACTGAATCTTCCATTTTTTTTAGTCTCCAGCAACTGCAAGAGAAAAGGAGTGGTTGTCATTTCCAGCCCTTAGAGCAGGGGTCTCTGTTCAGGAGCCTCTTGGCGTCTCCATGCACGGGAGCAGTTGGGCACGGAGCAGGCAGTACTGGGCCTGCCCGCAGCAGCCTCCTTGCCCCCGGCAGCCCTTTTGACAGGCAGGGAGCCCAGTGCCAAGTGGAGGACAGAGAAGGGCAATGTGAGAGGTGTGAGCGCCAAGTGTCGCACGGTGGCTTTGTGGCCTCTCCTGGGAGACATCGCCCAGGCTGCCCTGCAGCCCCGCAGCTCCCCTGCATCTTGTGGGCACCATGGGTGGCCCCTGGTGCTGCACGGCCCTGCTGCTCACCTGGCCTTGCTGCTGCGTGGCCAGCACTGGGGCCACTGTGAGGCGCAGCCCTGGGAAGCATCCGTGTTCCCGTGGCGATAACTGCCCCTCTGGGATGTTCCAGTGCTCCGTGGGGGGAGGAGGACAGTGGCAGGGCCAGGGGGGCCGCCGTGAGGAAGGGTCTGCGTGTGTTGGACTCCCCCTGGCACTGCTGAGCCTGGCAGCAGAGAGCAGTGTGTGGCCTTGTGCTTGCTGGGTGCCAAGGAGGTCTCCTCACGCAGCCCCATGGTGCTGCTGGCGGCTGCCTGCCCAGAGGCCAGACTCCACTTGGGGCTCTGCTTCCACCCCTGCAAGCAGCCTTGGATGCCTTCATCTTTCTTCCCTGCTCCACTCCTGCCCTTACAGCCCGATGGACTCGAGGAAGTTTTGTTTTCCATGGTGGAGACATGATCCTTGGTAGTGCAACGAGCGCCAAGGGCAGTTGTGCCCCGGGGCCAGGCGTGCATGTCCTCAGCAGAGCCCTTGTGAGTTGGTGGTGGCCTGGGAGCCCCTGGTGCTGCTGGGCTCCTTCTCTTGTCCTGCCGCGCACCTTGCAGGTGCCATGTGCTGTGGCTGAGAGCAGCCTTGGTGCAGCTCCTGCACTGCTGGCCCTGCCACGGCTTCCTGGGTCTGCAGAGGGCAGAGCAGGCACAAATGTGCCCTCAGCAGAAGCAGGGACCTGCAGCTGCTGCAGCTCTGCCCAGCACTGGGCTACAATGCTCACTTGCTAATGGAGGTGCATTCCCAGTCCTTGGGTAAGGACAGGAAAGCCAAGGGCAGATGGAGCAGCAGGTCGTCGCGGTCCCGTCAGGGGTTTCCCTCATGCAGAAGGTAGCCCTCCAAAAGCAAGCAGTGAAATCCCTGCCACCAAAGTGCTGGAGCCCAGAGGAGCATCTTGCTGTTGGCTAACCTTGCTTGCTGGCATGCCGCAGTGCCCCTGCGAGGCAGAGCGCAGCTGCTGGGAAGCGGCTGGTGCCAGAGGTGCGCGGAGGGCTCTGGGTGGCTCCCAAGCAGCCGCAGGGCTGGTGGCACGGGGAATTGCCGGTAGGCATTTGGCTGCTTCCCTGGGATTGCTGGAAGGGAAGTGTGAAGCAGAGCAGTGTTCCCTGCAGGGAGGCGCGAGCAGAGGGCTGGGCAGCCAGCTCAGCCCCGTGGCTGTGAGGGCAAGTGCTGGGAGCCCCCTTGCCTGCGCGCGTGACGCCTGCAGAACCCAGGTGTGCACAGTGTCCCGGGCGGCAGGAAAGGCGCTGGGAAGCCCTTTCCCCACGCAGGTTGTTTTCAGAAAAGCTGCGGCTCGTCTGCCTCGCGCCTGGGCCACCAGGGCTTTCTTGGACAGTCCCCTCTCTGGGAAGGTGCTTTGCAGCTGCTTGAAGGGACAGGCTGCCTGGAATCCTGCTGACCCCTGGAGGGGAAGGGGTCTCGCCTGCTCCATGGCCTCCATTCAGAGTGAATTTTTCAACACCGCAGTACAAGGTCTGGTTGCAGGTAGTTGGGGTGATTCGATGGGCTCCTGCATGCTCTGCGCATCCATCTCAGAGCTTTGTTGCATGGATAGGAACAGGTGATCTGAATCTTCCTCTGCTGCTTCTTCACTTTCTTTCTATGCTCTGAAAGTCTGGACGTTCCTGGCAGGATGATAGGTGGGAGCTTTGTTCTTGACTTACTCAGTTTGGATTCTCCCAGAGGAGTTGTCTTTCCTTCTGGCCTTTCATGGTCCTGCCTTGCATTGCTCCCTTCCCTGGGGGGGGGCTCTTTTGCCACCCGCCTTGCACAGTTCTCTGCTGAAGCTGCTGTAGTCAGAGGCCGGCCAGGCTGCTCAATGGGTACAAACTGCGACACACTTTCAATGTGCTTATGAGGAAGCGCCTTTTGACTGTTAGGGTGACAGAGCACTGGAAGCGGGTGTCCAGTGAGCTTGTGCAGGCTCCTTCTTTGGAGCTCTTCCAAAGCCTCCTGGGTGTGATCCTGTGCAATGTGCTCTCGGTGTCCCTGCTTGTGCAGGGAGGGGTTGGAGTGATGATCTCGAGAGGTCCCTTCCAATGGCAACCCTTGTGTGACTGTGTGACCTGGAGCGCTCCAGGGCGCCCAGGGCGGCAGCGATGTTGGAAGGGCAGCGGTGGGGTTTTGTCAGGCTATAAGGCCTCTTCTCCCGTGACGTGGTCCCTAAGCGTGTCCCAGCCCTGCAGGGCCCTGTGTCCCCCAGGGGCTCGTGGAGTTCACCCCTGCATCTCCAGGCCCCGGGTCCCTGGGGCGCGACAGCTTCCCTTTGTCTGTGGCTTGGGCACTGTGGGGACACGTTATGTGCGGCACCCGGAGAGTTGAGAGCTGCCCCGCGGTGGGGCTGGGGTTTCTTCCCTTTTGGGCATCTCCAGGGCCACGTGTGAATGGAAGTGCCAGAGGGACCTTTTTGCTGGCCCTCCCCTGCCCCTGGTGTGTGAAATCCTGGGGCTCCACAGACACACCTGCAGTGGGGATGATTTTGTACCTGAGCTCGCTTGGAAACAACACGCAACACTTAAACAATGATACAGGAATGTATATTTAAACAACAGCAACATTAATAAAAATATCATAATGAAAACAACAACAATAACAACAGCAAAAAGATCAGGCATAAATTAACTCCCACACCATAAATTAAATCTTTGTCCACCGCTGAACTGCTGCTGGAGCCAAAGCAACCAGGGTTTGACGTTATCCCAGTTCCCTGTTTCTAAGAATGGGCTCATGGAAGAAGGAGGTAGTGGGAGAGGAGGATAAATTACATAAGCAAATCCCCTCTGGTCTATAAACCCTGGCACATCACCCTCTATAAAACTGGAAATGGACAATCAAACTGCACTTGCACTCCCAGCTCCAAGCGAGATGAGGGGACAGGCCGCCTTGCCTTCAGCAAGTCCAGCACAGGTTTTCCATACTGTGCAAAGAGAGTCATTGAAAATATATTTACCAAGCTTGGTCCCTGGATAAGGGGGGAGTCATTCTTTCTGAGCTGGCAATGTCAAAGATGCCAAGAGCCCTTCTGTTGGCATCAGACAGACCAACATCTAGGGAGCAGAATGGAGCCTGCTCCGTCCCTTGGCAGCCCTGGCTCAGGGACCGGGTTCCCAAGGAAGCTCCTCCCGCTCTGCGGAGGCTTCGGGGTTTCCTGTGCGGGGCCCATTTTGGGAGCGCCTCTCGGCTCTGTGAAATGGAGGGTGAGCAGAGGGTGTTCCCAAGCCAAGCAGAGACCACACACAGGCCACACCGTGTTCAGCCTACTTGTGTTGCCGCCCTCCCAAAATGCTACTGACATATTCCAAGAGAGGAGCACACTTGAAAGGGACAGTGACATTGCCAAAATCATTTCCAAAATTCAGCAGTTCCACTCAGAATTAAAAGTTTACGTGGAGAAATTTGTCCATGAGGCTCTGGAAACCCTGAAGAAGAAGCAGAAGGTGAAAAAAGAAAGCTCTACTCTGGTAAAGCCCTTGAAAGACAGGTCAGAAGAAAGCACTGTGGAGAGTGGCCCCAAGGAATGGTTAGAAGAGCAGCGTGTTTGGCCTCTGTCTGCAGGAGATACAGGCGTGCATTGCAGAAGGCAGGTGGCGAAAGAGCCCAACTGGAGAGATGAGAACGGGAGCAACCTGGGGCAGGTCTTTGCAAAACCAGAAGCAAGGAAAGCTCCTACTGGCAAGTTAGTGGAGAGACAACCAAGAACAAAGCTCCCTTCCATCATGGTCCCTGGAATGGACGTGCTTTCAGAGCATGAGGCAGAGTCTCAAGAATCTGCAGAGAAACATTCAGCTCATCTGCTTCCATCCATCCACCAAAGCTCTGAGCATCTTGCTCAGAGCACACCCAAAGGCATGCAGAAACCTCTCGCTTTTCCCTCGCCACCTGCATCAAGACCTCGTTCTGCACTGCTGGATATCCAACCAAAAGCGAGGCCAGAGAGCACAGGAGCCCCTTTCCCCTCCATGGCTCAGCAGTATTGCAGGCAGCTCCGAAGCCCCCTTCCCAAAGCGGAGTCCCCAGGACACCAATGCAGGTAAAGCTGGTGACGGACAAGCCAGAAGAACATGAATGCTGAGAGAGGGCATTACCGAGGCAGAGCATAAAGATGTCACTTCCAAGCACTGTGTGGACGTTCCTGTATTCCTGTGCTGCTCTGGTGATCTACACCTTGTCATGACAAGGACCAACAACTGCTGCGAGAGCTGCACGAGACCTTGTGCCCAAGTCGCGAGGCAGACGAGCCGAAGCTTCTCCTCAAGCAGCCTGCATGGGGCAAGGGCTCCAGAGCGCCTTTTCTCGGGGCAAGGGACTTGGGGCACTCCTGGGCTGCCTAGGCATAATCCGAGCAGGCTACAGTGTTCCCACTGCTTGCACTCACACGTGTGCTACTGCGCTCTCTTCCCGTCCCTCCATTAGGGTGTCAGTGGAGGCAAGACTGCTCTGCTTCAGAGTCCACCTGAAGCTTTTCCACAGCAGCAGCTGAATGCCCGCTGTAAATTCCATGGTGGAGCGGGCTACCTGAATCTATTTCAACTGCACAGGGACTTGGTCAACTGTGAACTCCCTCAAGGGTAATTCCATTCCCTGCTCTAGCCCCAGCTCCATAGTCATGTACTGGTGGGACATAGGTCCCTGCCGAAGCAAGCGCAGTAGTGACCCTCTGGGGCTTAGGGCTTCCTGAGACAGAGGTTCCCCAGCACCAGCATTTTCGTAGCTGCCAGTGGACTCACCCTACGTGCCATCGTCTAATGCCCCCTTCAGCCCCATTTTGCTTCTGCCTGCCATAAGGCCCCCTGTCACTGGGAGCACCACAGTTCAACAACACTTTGTCCAAAGTATTTATTTAAATGGAGACCTCTTCCTTACCTGGCCACTCTGTGTGCAGGAATCCAGAAACATGAAGCATGGAACAGGTAGCAGTAACAAACACCACGGCGACGCGGTACTTCCTGGGACACCCTGAGCAGCAGACTAAAGACAACAGCCCTCCCCAGCCTAGGTGCTTTATGCCTGCAGTTCAGTGGTGTTGAGAGACTTCTCTGGTCACACCAACCACAAATAGCATGTGCTCAGCAGACAACAGATGACACCTTATGTCCCACAAATGGCTTGCCAGTATATGACACCTCAGAAGCCTTGTTGGTCCTCATAAGAATCCTACCACATGTCACAGGAAGGATGTTTGTTCACTTGTTGCTCTAGTTCTTCCTAGAGAGCATTGAGGCCCATCCAGAGCACCCATTACAGACAAAATACTTGTTTAGAAGGGATTGAGCAGCTGAAGACTTTCAACAGCCTCTCTTTCCATGTTCCCTTTGGTAACATTATGTAGTGGAAGGGACAGGCTAAAGACCCATGGTCATAGCACCCGTCTGGACTGACACGTCCTGTCCAACCCATTACAACGGCAGCAATCTCCCCCGCATCACTGAGGCAGAAGTAGGAACATCTCTGGCACAAAGCGAGCTCTGAAAGTGCTCAGTGAGATTTGCTGTGTGTGCAACCTGAGCTCCAAGGACAAGTCCTGCCTGCACAAGCCTCTGCCTGGGGAAGACCGGCATGGTCTTCTTTTACTATTAATATCTCATAATCCAGGAATGAAATGATACAGCTAACAAAACAGTAATCTTACGATACACTGGGGTTTGGCAACAGACAAAACACTACACGAGCAAGAGAATAGCTATTAAGAAAAAGATACATCACCAATTGGCTAAATACGTTACCATCATCCAGATCCGCAGTCCTGGGGAGCCTCTCTTGCAGGGAGGATTTGGGAGCAATTGGGAGGTCTTACATGGTGTGTCCATCTGTAACTGAGGGCTCCAAAGTCGCTGCAAGAGCGTCCAGTTTTTACAGAACCAAATCAGCAAAACGTGCATTTTCTTTGTGAGCGGTAATATCAGGTATGACCTGCTTTCCCTATCATCTGGGACCAGGACCTGGCCAGAGCCCTGGCCTCGGAGGGGAGAGTTCCCTTCAAGGTCCAAGACACCTTGCAGGCCCACGAGGGGAAGCAGCAGAGCTGCAGTTCATGGGACGCAGAGCAAAGAGGTGCTGGGGAGCTCAGTGCTGGGGCGGGATGTGCGTGCGCAGGGTGTCTGTCCCGCGGCGGGGGGAGACGGGCGGCAGGAGCCAGCGTGTCCCAGCACGAGTGAAGCCCTGAGGGTCCCGGCGGGCTGGGGAGTGGCAGAGCGGGCGCTGCAGCCCTCTGTGACACGGCCTGGGCTCACAGGGGCACATTGCGCACGGCGTTGCGGACGCTGCCCTGCGAGGCCGCGCTGAGCCCGGGTGCGCGGCTGCTCTCGCCAGCTCTCCGCTCTCGGCAGCTGCTTTGCAGCCGGCAGAAGGCAGAGAGAGGCGCTCGCTGCGATAGCGCTGCGGGGCTTGCGGCAGTTGGGCAGGGGAGAAGCGTGTGCCAGGCGCGTGGCACCATGGACTGCTTCTCCTTCAGCTTCTTCCTGTCGCTGTCTCCACGCCTGGCAAGGTTTCAGAAGGAAGGTAAGGCGGGGAGGTCCCCACCAGGCGGTGGTGGGCAGAGGACCATCTTCTGGCTGGGGTAGGAATGCGCTGGCAGGTTTTGTCTGGACGAGAGTCAGTCAGTTTGTGAAGAGGAGCTGAAGGGAAAGGAGTCCCACACTTAGAAGAGGCGGGTGCTCCTGCGGGCTCTGCAGAGGCACTGGGCAATGCTCGTGTTAGAGATGGATCGTTTCCTTCAGAGGATCTTGCAGTGCCTCCCCCTGAGCTTGGCCCCTTGTCAGTGCAGCCTCTGCATCCAGTTTCTGCTGCATGCAGCCTCTGGAGCGGACGGGAATGGGCTCCGAGCATGGAGACACCTGCCCATTGTGGATGGGAGGCTCCCTCGTCACAAAGCTTCCCTAGGTCTGGAGTTTTGTCTCCATACCCCTGCTGGGATGAGCAGAGGGCTTCTGCTTGCAAGTCCACTCAAATGTCAGCTCAGCAGGGCCCTCCAGCACAGGGCCCCTGGGGGGTGGTGGTGGTGGGTGCCACCTGCGGCTGCTTGACCGGGAGCGGGCGAGATGGGGGTTATCTTGCTGAATCCCAGCACAGCACGTCTTTCTCTTGCCCCACAGATGTCATTAGAGTTTGGGAGAGCGTGTGCGAGTGCTACCGCCAAGCACTCATGCTCAACAAGGTGAGTCTGCATTGCTCTTCCCCCCGAAGAGCTGCCTGCCCCCTTCCATCCTGACACTGAACATCACCATCCTCCGCCAGCAGCCCTGAAAGCAGGAAAAAGGCCCCCAGCGGAGCCTGCAAAGCACCGCTGCACAAGCAGTGTGTGAGGTTGCTCCTTTGGAGCCTTTTCGAGCTCTCCCCATCGCACACGGCCGCAGAGGCTGTCATGCTCCTCAGGGGTTCCCGCAGGGCTGTCCCTGCTTGGAGCTGCTGAGGCTGAGGGTGGTTTAATCCGCTTGTCCCTCACCAAGCGGCTCCTGGAAGTGAGGAGGAGGTTGAGAGGGAAAAGGGTGGAGCGCCGGGCTCTTCTCCAGAGCTCTCCCCAGTGCTCCATCTTGATGCCCTTTGGAACCTCAGCAGTGGAGAAGCCACCAAGCTCCCGTAGTGTAAGCTGTCAAGTCACCAGTGGCTTCTTGTGCTTGAAAAATTACCCTGTGTGCTCCCTTCTTGCTCCTCTCTCTGTAGACTGTCAAGCTACCAGGTGTGGGTCACCTGTACGTCAAGCAGGACTACTTCTGCTATGTGAACAAGCAGGCGTTCAGTGTTCAGAGACCCATGTTTCACCTGTATGAGACAGTCGTGATGAAGAACAAGCTCCGCTACAGTAATAGGCCGTTTCCTGGTAAGAAGGGAGATTCAAGTGTGTGCTTGGCCTTGTGCGGCAGCGGGGTCCGTGGTAACCCATTTGGTAAAAGCTGAGCAGAGCGGGTGAAGCAGAGCTGGAAGGGGTGGTCTTCCCCACGGCCATGCAGGGCTCGAGGACCCTGTTGGTGGTGGGTATGGGTCAGCAAGGGGTAGGGGCCGTGTTGGGGAGGTTCTTCCCTTGCACTGAGGCCGTGTCCTCTTTGGAGGGAAGAGCCGCGCGTGCGGGGCCGGGGCCGTTGCGCCCGCAGGCAGGAGGTTGGCGGCTGCGAGGAGACGGGGTGAAGGGGAAGGGGCCGAGACGCGTCCTGCGGGGGTGGCCGCGGTGCTTGCGCGGGGCTCGCAGCCGGCTGCAGGGCTCTCGAGGTGCTGATGTTGCTCGCTGCTTTGCTTGCAGGCCCTTTGGAAGGCGCGGAGCTCAACTACGCCCGCATCGCGCTGCTCACGCGCATTCCTGAGCACGACGTGCGCGCTTGCGTTGACGCAGCCCTGCAGTGGCTTGAGCAGGCTTTGGCTGAGGGAAAGGATTTCGACTTTGTTTTCCCAAACATCGGTGTTCTTGTGTGCCGAAAAAAGAAGATCGTCATGAGATTCTTGGAGGAATTTATCCAAGAAGTGGATACAACTGGGAACCTGGCAAAATCCTTCCTCACGGTGCGTTGGGGTTGTTTCCAAAGATCCCTCTGTTTCTTTGGGAATGGGCTGCATGTCTAGCCCCTTGGGCTGCCCTTCATTTTGAGAAAGGGCGGGTGCCCTCAGAGCTCTGTCCTGGTCTGGAGGAGTCAGAAAGGCCGGCAGCGCTGGCCCCGCTTGGCCGAGCTTTGCTGGGCCGTGGCCATGTGCTGGGCCCGGGGCTGCTGTTGGGGTAGAGCCCTTGGCGAGGGAGCTGCGGAGAGGCAGCTTCTCGCGCAAGCGCTGGGCAGTCGGTGCCGTTTTGAGCAAAGGGCCCGTCGCGCGGGGAGGAGCTCACGCGTCTCTGCGCCTCTTGCAGAAGCGAAAGCTGCGGCCTCTGATCATCGGCTGCGCAGAGAGGGCTGTTTTCCGCATGCCTCTGGAAGGGGTCTTTGTGTTCCCACAGTGAGTAGCTTTGCTCGTGCCGGCGCTGGCTGCGCAAGCGGCTTCTCCTCTCTCCTTCGTTAGGGCTGGTGAGAGCTGCTGAGGACCCTGTTGCCAGCCCGTGTCTCCTCCTGAAGCTCTGGGGAAGACCTGGGTCCCGCGTGGGGTTGTCAGGGCAGTCCGTGCTCCCTCTTGATTCAGTGGCCCTCCGTGCGCCTCGGGGCGGAATGACGTGCGGGAGGACCTGCTTTCCATTCCCGCACGTGCTGTGGGAGAGGTGCTTAGGCACTGCCTGGCATACCCACACCTTCATCTGCTGCTTCCCTTTCTCATGGGGAGTCTAAAAACAAGAGCCAACCAGGCAAAGCCTAAGATGCCCCTCCCTCCTGCATGTGTTTTGTACCCCTGAAAAAGTGGATCCCTGTCTGACCTAGAAAGGGCCCTGGATGGAGCCTCTTGTGCCCTCAGCTTCCCCAGCTCCACTGGCATCGTGTTCTGTCCTCTGCTTTGGAAAAGCGGAGGTTTGGGAGCAGCTCTCCACTCCATGTGTGAGCAGCTGCTCAGGGGAGGCCACAGGGGCTTGTGCTGCCCCTTCCTGAAACTGCTCCCACCTTCTTGCCTCCAGGTTTGTGCGGAAATTCCTGCTTTCTGCAAAGAAAGCGTCGTCAGAGCGGGCTGGTAGAAAAGGTACTGTAGCACGGCACACACTAGAGGCAGGGTCTGAGGGACTCTGCGTGTGGGTCCCTGGGACACCGGAGGGTCTCCCATACCAAAGAGCCTCTCTCCAGTGGGGCGGGTGTCGAGCCGGCCCCACTGCAGAATGTGGAGTCGAGAAAGGAATGGCCCAAGAAGAGCCCGGGACCAGAGGGCCCTTTAGAAAGAAAGGGCTGGACAAGCTGAGGGGTGGGAGAGGACTGAGGAGCGCTGAGGAAGCCGGGCTGTGAGGCCGGAATAGCCGGTGCTCGGTCAGCCGCAGCCCGTGAGCGCGCAGGCCGGCACGTCCTGCTCGTGGAAGTGTCCCCGAGGGGCAGGTGTGCAGAGCTTCCTTGTTCCCTACCTGCAGGGCGCCTGGCTGCCCAGGGCTTCCTATCCCGCCAAGCTCTTCCTCCAGTGCCGAGAAGGGAGGAGGAGGAGGAGATGGGAGAGAGGATGGCCAAGGACTGGAAGACTGGAGTGCGTCGTGTGGGGTGAGGCTCCTCCAGAGGTGTCTGCGCTCACGTTGTACTCCGGGCCTTGCGCAGGGAGCTGTTGTGTTGCGCTCGCTGCCTGGTCTTGTGCTGGGCACTTCTTCTTGTGTCTTGAGGCCTTTAGCCTTCTGCTGCGGGAAGGCGCGTGGCTGTTTTCAGAGCCTCCCACGTGAGACGGTTTTGCCTCTGTGCCCTCCTAATTTATAGGTTTGTAGATAAGCAGAAGATCAGAGAAGGCGACGCCAAGGAGAAGGGTGTCCAAAGAGGTGACGTACCCGGTGAGCCCGCTTTGCAGAGGGGGGACACCAGGCAGGGGTGGGAGCAGGAGCCCATGGGGAGCAACGTGGTGCTCTGGAAAGGGAGGGCTGGCCAATATGGGGAGCCAGAAAGGGACAAGGGGCTGCTAGGAGGGCTGACTCGATCCCTGGTCGGCCTTGCATGCAGTGGGCAGCCTGTTCTCCTTGTGGGAGGTGTCCTGTGGATGCCCTTGAGCTTCCGTGCTCTGTATTTGCAGGAGGTCCTGCTGGAAAGCGCCTGCTGTCACGAGCACGGGTTTCTCCTGTGCGCCCCAGGCATGCAGGCGTGATGGGATCAATGCTGCCCAAAGCAGGGTGTGCAATGGGAGCAGTGAGGTGAGGCTCCTGGAGGGATAGCTTGGGGAAGCCTGTGCTTGTGTTGGGTTGCTTTGTGAGTACAAGCTACAGAACCTGCTCCTCATGGGAGCTCTGGTGCTTTTGCAGTGTGCTGCCACCAGCAGTGGGGAGCTGTGCACAGAGAGCAAGAGAATTTGTCAAGGAGACATCTCCTGAGGCCACGCTCCCTGCTTTGGACAGGCACAAGAGAGACCTGGTAGGTGGTGGGGATTTGAGTAATGCTGGTGTCAGCCTGCCGAGTAGAGAAGCAAATCTGTACGGCCAGGGAGACCTGAGAGACCCCTTGAGATGTGTTCATTCCCTTAGCTGTTTTGGCCACAGTCTTTGGTCTTGCGAATGGCTCCATGTGTTTGTGCCCTTGGCATTCCTGCTTGCCCGCCCATGGCCATGAGGGAGGGACAGAAGCGTTGTTTGTGAAGGGAGCGGTGCTGCCCCTGACCTCCTGTCCATCTGAAATGGCTCCTGTCTGCTTGTCTGCCGCAATAGCTGCGAACTGAAGCAGAGCAGCGGCAGCCACAGCACCACGGTGCCTTCCAGCAGGGCCACAAGAGGAAGGAAACTGGAGGCGGTCCTGCAGGAACGGTGGTTCCTCCTGGCCTTCCATCTATATTGGAGAAGAAAGCGTCGCCAGGCCCAGAGATGCCACGGCAAGAGTAAGTGTGTGGCGTGTCCCAGCACGGCCTGGCATTGCTGAGCGCCCAGGAGCAGCGTGGGGCGAGCGAAGGCTCCCGCTGCCTGGGGAGGAGATGCCAGGTGCCGCTTTGCCCGGCTCCGGGGTGGCCGGGCTCAGCCCCGGGGAGCGCTTGGGGCTGGCGCTGGCTGCAGGGGCTGTGGGCGGTAGCGGGAGCGCGAGTGCAGGGGCTGCGGGCGCGCGGGGGCAGCCAGCGTGCAATTCCTCCCTGCCCTTGCAGCGTGCTGCCGCCGCGAGCCCGCCGGGGTCTGCAGCGGGCGCAGCCCTATGAAGCCTGCCTGGAGGAGTCGAGCTGGCTGCAGGCCCAAGGGCTGTGGAGAACGGGCCAGCAGCCCTTCCTCTGGTAAATGCGTGCCGATGCCGGCGCCTCTCTCCTGCGGGGCCGCTCCGCTTGTCCCGCCGGTGGTGCCGGAGGAAACGCTGCGTTTGGCTGCGGGCGCCGTGGCCTGCGGAGCGGCGGCTGCGGAGATGGGGGCTGCAGGGGCTCTGCGCCCTGCGGCTGCCGGCACCAACGACTGAGCGGCTTTGGCTTTCTCCCGTAGTGTTGGGAAGAAGATGGAGATCCGGGAGAATGGAACAAAGCGCGAGGCCTTCCCAGCGCTGCGGCACACGAGGGAGCAGTGCAAGCAGGAGAAACCCCGTAGACCTGCTCTGCGGCCCTGAGAAGTGACTCCCGAGGGGCCGTGTGGACACCGCAGCTCCCACTGGGGCCTTGGCAAATGCTTCCGTGCCCCGAGAAATGCAAAATAAAGAGCACTGCTGCCCGCTCCCAGCTGGAGGAACCTCGCAGTGTGCCGGTCTGGAAGGTGTTGGAAAGGGAGCTCCGTTAAAGGTCCTGTGCTCTGGGCAATCCTGATGCAGGAGCAGAGCCGCGGGGCAAGGGCAGGACCCGTGCGGGCCTGGAGGGGAGATGGGGCCACGTGAGGGCAGCTGGGGGCAATAGAGCAGAGCTGAGGCCTCGGCACTGGCGAGGGAGGAGATGGGAGCGCACAGGGAGGGGAAGGGTGATGGAGGCTGGCTTGGAAAAGCAGCTCTTGGAGCTGAGTGTCGCGCGCTCAGCTCCGTAGGTACCTCCTGGCCGTGCGGTGGGATTTCCTCCGATCTCAGGGCCTTCAAATGCCTCTTCTGTGTCGCAGTCATGGTGGCCAAAAACACAAACAACTGGGGTAGATGCAACACAAACTGCACTTTATTGGTCTCCAAGTACATTATTTATACTGAGCCTTCCTCGTCGTGGCTGCTGCGTATTGGTGAGGACTACAAAGGACAGTAGCTAGTAACAGAGTTATGATCGGATGATTCTGAGCTTGGCCAGTTTCTGCTCCGTGGCCAAAACCTCCTTAAACTTGTTAATAACTTTCTGCTGTCTCCGTGTGAATTCCCTGTCTCATAGATACACTCTAATCTTTTCAAGACTAACGTTCTCTGCTAAGGGAGCCAGGGATTCCACAGACTGGCTGTAATCCCTGACAATTCCCCTTTTTGTATTTGTGCTACAAAAATGGCACTAACTATGGATCGTGCCATGGATTGCATCAAGCCTAATTGACTAAGCACCGAGCTGCCCTGGTGAAAAAAGCGATGAGATAATAAAGCCTGTTGGTGTTTGTTAGGGAGCAGACACAAGGGCATCAGCCCTAGCATTGCCCTCAGTGGAAAAAACAAACAAACAAACAAACAAACAGGCAATGCAGTATAGAATGCTTAAGGTTGGAAGGGACTGTAATCCCTGACAGTCCATGACTAGGCACAAGATACTGTGGGTCTGGCATGGTGATGGTTTTGGGGTTCCTACTCAGTTCTCTTGTGACCTCCAAAGGGGAACAGAAGTCCTTACCGGAGCAAAGAGAGAGGCCTGCAGGCCCCTCAGGAAGGCCCTCTCGGTGCTACTCTGCTCCTTGGAAGGAGCATGGAGAAATGGAAGGAGCTGGGGCTCCTGCTCAAGGCAGCGCAGGCCTGGCAGGTTGGCGAGTGCCTGGTAAGGACAGCCCCAAAGCGCCCAAGACCTGCCCTGCAGAAGGGCCTTCTACCCTTATCCTCTCCTCCTCTCCAACCTCCCTGGTGCCAGCCAAAGCTGCACATGCGCTCCCCTTCCTCCAGCACGCTGTCCCGGAGGACTCTTCCCAAGGGCCATAGAATCATAGAATCATAGAATCATAGAATGCTTAGGGTTGGAAGGGACCTCTAGAGATCATCTAGTCCAACCCCTCTGCACACGCAGGGTCACCTAGAGCACGAGGCACAGGACTGCATCCAAGGGGGTTTGAAGATCTCCAGAGAAGGAGACTCCACAACCTCTCTGGGCAGCCTGTTCCAGTGCTCTGGCACCCTCACTGTTAAAAAATTTTTCCTTAAGTTCCTGTGGAACTTTTGGTGCTTCAGTTTGCGGCCATTATCTCTAGTTCTGTCGGTGGCCACCACTGAAAAGAGACCAGCACCATCCTCTGCACTCCCTCCCTTGCAGGTACTTATATACACTGATCAGGTCCCCTCTCAGCCTTCTCTTCTCCAGGCTGAACAGCCCCAGCTCCCTCAGCCTCTCCTCATAGGGCAGATGTTCCAGGCCCCTCATCATCCTTGTGGCCCTGTGCTGGACTCTCTCCAGCAGCTCCACATCCCTCTTGTCCTGTGGAGCCCAGAACTGGACACAATACTCCAGATGCGGCCTCACCAGGGCTGAGTAGAGGGGCAGGATCACCTCCTTCGACCTGCTGGAGACGCTCTTCTTAATGCACCCCAGGATCCCATTGGCCTTCTTGGCCACTAGGGCGCACTGCTGCCTCATGGTCAACTTATCATCCACCATGACGCCCAGGTCTTTCTCTGCAGAGCTGCTCTCCAGAAGGTCAGTCCCCAGCCTGTACTGGTGTCTAGGGTTATTCCTCCCCAGGTGCAGGACCTTGCCCTTGGCCTTGTTGGTTTTTCACCGCCCATGTGCTCACACAGCATGGCCCCACGGCACCACTCCCAGCTGCGCCCACCCCGGTGCAGCCCTTCCTCCAGCACGGCCCCCTGCCAGGGGGGCTCCATCTCAAATGATGTCTCTAGGTCTTGTTCACTGTTCTTTGAAACAGAGGCATGGGATGATCCTAGATACCTTCTGCATGATCTCTTATGCCACAGAACTACCCTTGAAGAGAAATTTCTTGTTTTCCTGAAGTGCAGTCTGTACATTTCAAGCTGCTGTTGGTGGCTCTTTCAACTTCTCATGCTCTTTCCCATTGTCAGAAGAGGCTCCATCATCTCTGAAACCACCCTTCTAGCAGTCACTGGCCAGTGTTATATTCGCCTTAGCTGTAACACCTCACCAGGCTGAAGAAACTCAGGTTCCTCAGCATCTCCACACAGGCCATGTGCTTTAGGTCTCCAACCCCATCTCTGCAGAGCCGCTCTGGAGCCTCTTCTGTTCCTCCTCATTGCTGCAGTACTGGGTGTACCACAGTGGGACACACAATTCCACATGTGGCCACAACAGGGCTGAGTCATGGGGGCTTAGAACTGCTCTTGCCTGAGTGTCCAGGCACTCCCTAATGCAGCCCTGTGTGCAGCAGGCCCAGTTGTGGTGAGCATGCACCACAGGCTTGTGTATCATAAAAGGTAATGCAAAAGAAAAATGAAGGCTATATGGGAGTCCCTGCCTAGCAGTCCTGAACCTTATCATCCACCATGACACCCAGGTCCCTCTCCGCAGAGCTGCATCTGGTCCTGCATGTTTGTGACATTTGTCCATGGTCACCCACAACTGTGCCAGGGCACTGTGGATTTCCTTGGCCATCTCAGGTGACACTGGATGCTTTTTCCTCCTACACAAGTACCAGTCACTATAAGGATGAGGCACAGGCAGTCTGTACCAGTGCATTCAGTAATTCTTCCCTAGGTGTAGGACCCTGAACTTCATGAGGCCCAACTCTCCAGCCTGTTCATTTCCCTTGGAATGGCTGCACGGAAGTGTGGGGTATCAGACACTGCTCCCAGTTTGGGACCATGAGGACACTTGCTAAGTGTGCACTCATCCCCTTCATCCAGGTCATTAATCAAGTAGCTGAACAAGACTTAACCCAATGTTGACATCTGGGGAACACCAAGAGCTCCAGGCCTCCAGCTAGACTCTGCACCACTGATCACAACCCATGGAGCTCTGCCATTCAGCTGCTGTCCGCTCATCTAAACGTACACTTCTTGACCTTGCCCATGATGGGAGACAGTGTTCAAGGCTTTGCTGAAGTCAAGGCAGACAACATGCACCAATCTCCCCTCATCTCCCCAGCCAGTCCTTCCATCCTAGAAGACTCTCAGACTGATTCAGCTTGATTTCCCCTTCGTGAATTCATGCTGACCACTGCTGATGCCCGTCCTTTCCTCCACATGCTTAAAGACAACATCTCTGATGAGTTGCTTCTTCACCTTTCCAGAAAGGTTCATCCCTTCCACAGTCACTGGTCACCAATGAGCGAGTCCTAAATGCAGAGCTCATTACACATTTATGAGCTATTTTCTCCTGCACACATGGAGAATCCTGTGAAGCAATGCCTTTGGGGTACAATTCCTTGAGCCTATTCTTAAAAGCAGCTTCCTCTAAAGAGCAGCCTTCAGGCACTGCACTGGGTGGAACTTTCTGCTTTTAATGACAGAGTGAGGGGGTCAGCTCTGACCCAGACTTAGACATCAATTTATTTGGAAACCGTATGAGACAAAGTAGTCTAATTCAAGGAGGAACAAATCCAACCATTTGTGTAGCAGCATGTTAACAAATGCTAGTAATAGTAAATCTAATAAACATAAAGAAATATTGCTCAGTCCTGGTACAGGATACAGTGGGATTCACATGTGGAGAGCAACACCAATATTACCATTTCTGAATAATGTCCATGAAATTACTTTCCTCAGGGCATCCTTGAGCTCCTTGTTCCTCAGGCTGTAGATGAGGGGGTTCACTGTTGGAGGCACCACCGCATACAGAACAGCCAGCACCAGATCCAGAGCTGGGGAGGAGATGGAGGGGGGCTTCAGGTAGGCAAACATGGCTGTGCTGATGAACAGGGAGACCACAATCAGGTGCGGGAGGCACATGGAAAAGGCTTTGTGCTGGCCCTGCTCTGATGGGATCCTCAGCACAGCTCTGAAGATCTGCACGTAGGACAACACAATGAAAATGAAACACCCAGAGTGTACACAAAAAGTAATCACAAGGACTCCAACTTCCCTGAGATAGGAATTAGAGCAGGAGAGCCTGAGGATCTGGGGGATTTCACAGAAGAACTGCTCCACCACATTACCTTGGCAGAGTGGTAAGGAAAATGTGTTCCCAGTGTGCAGGAGAGCATCGACACAACTGCTACTCCAGGCAGCTGCTGCCATTTTGACACAAGATCTGCTGTCCATGAGGATCCCATAATACAGGGGTCTGCAGATGGCAACATAACGGTCATAGGCCATGACTGTGAGAAGGAAATACTCTCCTGTTACCAAAAAAAGAAACATAAAGACCTGTGCAGCACATCCTAAGTAAGAAATGGCCCTGGCGTTCCACAGGGAATTGACCATGGATTTGGGGACAGTGGTGGAGATGCAGCCAAGGTCGAGGAAGGAGAGGTTGAGGAGGAAGAAGTACATGGGGGTGTGGAGGTGGTGGTCACAGGCTACGGCTGTGATGATGAGGCCGTTGGCCAGGAGGGCAGCCAGGTAGATGGCCAGGAAGAGCGAGAAGTGCAAGAGCTGCAGTTCCCGCATGTCTGCGAATGGCAGGAGGAGGAACTCACTGAAGGAGCTGCTGTTGGACATTTGCTATCTCAGGGCATAGTGCACTGTCCTGGGAGTTAAAAAAAAAAAAAAAAAAAAAAAAAAAAAAGGATGTGGCATTTTAGGAAAAGACATTTCAAGAAAGAAAAACCAGTAAATTAAAAAAAATCAATTTCTCATTAAAAACACATCACACTGATTTTCTCTTTACTAGGGGGAGGGGACGGGGAAGGGGCATCTGTGCACTTATATGGCTTGAACCCCATTTTGTGCTGACCAGGTGTGTTGTAAGGATTTGGGACCTCTGCCCATGGAATGTGGAAGGAATTGGAGTGAGTAATTCTGACACTCACAATAAAATCACTTTTCACATAACAGGGCTGTTCAGCATCTTCACACCCATTTCTAAAGAATGTGGACTGTAGAAGAAAGTTGGTTTCTTTTTTTGACATTATTTATTTTCTTTGAGATGCCCCTCTCCCACCTGGGCAGCGCTCTTTGAAGATAACGATCATTGTCCTTTCTGCTGCGAGTGCTGAGAGGAAAGGCTTCCCTACCACTTGGGGCAGAGCGACAAGAGCTTCTCTATTACCCCAGGTTCCAGCTGTCCTGCACTCACACTGCTTTGAGCTGGAGGATGATCACAGTTACATGTTACCCTAAAAACCACACTTCCATGCAGACCCCTGTTTCACATAACTTGCAGCACTGATATCTGAACTGCAGCTGAAATCTTCTCCACCCAAGTGAGCCTAAGAGAAGACCAGGAGCAGCACGGACAGGAGGGAAGCAAGGAGCAATCCTGGGGCACAGGGACACTGCTCTGGATTAGAGCCCATGCAGACCTGGGTGCACACCCAGCTTCACAGCCCTGCAGCATCCCCGGGAGAAGGAAGCAGGATGCCCTGTCCCTGTGACGCTGAGGCAGGGAATCCTGCTCTGAAGCATCCTCTGCATTGGAGATGGGGGGAGAGCGATTGCCCCAAACCCTAACAAGTGATGGCATTGACTGGGTGCAGAAGACCCCTCTGGAAACTCAGTAGCATTGCCCTGCAGCCAGAGACTTACCATGCAAGGGGCTGGGAGCTCACTTCCACAGTGAGCTCTGCTCTGTCCTCCTGCTCCACACTGCCGTTCCCCTCTCGCTGCCTTCTCTCCTCTGCCGTCCGCAGCAGCAGGCAGTGCCCGCAGCCCTGCTGCTCTTGGCACAGGAGCTGCTCCTGCACTCGGCTGTCTGTGGGCAGTGCTGACAGGCTGCCATGAGCTGCCTCCGTCCCAGGAGCCTGGCCCTGCTCAGGAGCAGAGGCCCAGCTGAACTCACCAATTTCTCTGTCCCTTGTGCTCCCTCCTCCTGGGGAATGTTTGTTAAGTAAACTAAAATAATCACTTGTTGTCCTTTCCCACTGAGTGGAGAAAGAATGATTCCCAGCTTGCCATCTATTTCATCAGAGGATGACTATCTATGTAAGTTAAAAAAGGTCCCACTCTGGAAGTCCCTAGTTAGTAAGACCCTAATAGGCAGGACACTGAGACAGGGGCAAGAAGGAGGCTCATTGATTCAGATGAGTCAATGTGGGCATCACATGCTGGTTCAGAAGTCACTGATCTGGGATGGGTTTCACATTCCTCCCCTGAATACACAGAAGGTGGGTTTCTGCTTCCCCATGCTGAAGTGTGCACAGCACTGACATCTCCATGGGAGCTCCTTCTCTAAGCTCCCCTTGTAATCACTGCTGATGGAGGGTGGGAGTCAGCTGGCAACACACAAACAGCTGGGGACAGTTGAAGAGGCAGAGGAGGTACCAAAAACCTGCCCATGTCTGTTTGCTCTTAAGAAGCAAATCTCAGACCCACATTCTCATGGAGCTCCAGGACAAGACCAGGTGGGGAATGTCCTTGGCCATCTCAAATGACCCCAGGTGCCTTCCACTACTATGTGAGCACCATGCAGTATAAAGCAGAGACCCAGGCAGATCATCATAGTGCAAAAAGTTAATATAATTCAGGGCAGGCATATCATTCAGTGACATTGGAATAGGCTGGCTGGGCCAAGACAGGTGCCTGCGTTGTCCAGCATAACCAAATGCCTCCTCTAGCATGGGATCTATGAGAAGTCATGTCCCTTTGGAGTTGGAGCTGGGCAAGCACCCCAGGACCTCTCGGGTTCGCTACCAGTGCCAAAACAACTGGATCCCACCACTGCCTTTAGGCCAAGTCCATCCCTCCTACAGCCAAGCGTGCTCCCTAAATGGGAGAGGCACATCACACCAAGGTGTCTGCTCTGGTCTCTGGTCTCTTAACAGCTTCTTGCTTTTATCAAACAGAACCTCCTTTCACCCTGGATGATATGGCTGGGCTAATGATGGCCTCAGGATGGCTGGATCATAGACAGCTCCAGCCCAAGAACACTTTCAATGATGCCTTCTCCTGCCTGGATATTGGCCCAACTCTGTCACAGGCCCCAAGGTGCTACAAATCGGCTCAGGCAACAAAGCCCTCTCCTGCCATTTCCTCAGAGTCACACTATGTTTCTCCCTGGCCTTGGGCACTGCAGGCTTTGCTCTCTTAGTGGGAACCTTCTTTCACCATTGCATTGACATCTTCTCTCCATGCCAGCATTTCTCTGCTCTCAAGTGGGGCCATTGCACACACGGTGTCCTTGGCTCTTGGTAATAGGGTCTATCGTGACCAATCTGTCTTTTGTGCCACATCCTGATGTTTTGCATCACAAATATATGGAAATGCCTGTAGCCTGGCAGGAGAGCTTGAGGATTTGGGGGATTTCACAAAACTACTGTCCGTAGAGCTATCTCTACAGAAAGAAAGCATGAAAGTGTTAGCAGACCAGGGCATTGAGAAACTCAGAGGCCCAGGCAACTGCTGCCATTTCAAGTTCTGCTGCTCAGGAGGATCCCATAGTACAGGGGTCTGCAGATGGCCTCAAAGTGGTCATAAGCATGACCACTTTTTCACATGACTATGTGAAAAAAACATTCTCTTGAACTCAAGAAGACAGAGACCTGTGCAGCACATCCCAGGTAGGAAACGGCCCTGGCATCTCTAATCGCTAGAGAGAGAGGGTAGGAGTCAGTAATAACACCTTGTAATGCCTGAGGGGCTGGGGTGGTCCAAGGCAAATGCAAGGGTCTTCAAGTTCTCTTGGAACCATCCTGAGAGATGGACATCCTTCCCAAGCACCAGCTGGTGGACATAGGGGCAAGGAGGGTATCCTTGACCACCTGAAATGGAACCAGACATGTGCATTTAGGGCATGTGAGCTCAAATCAGAGCAAAGCAAAGTGACACACATACATCCCTGCACGGCAGGCACCTAAGTTCAGTCCAAGGTCTCTAGAGCTGTGTCAGGTGCCTGGTGTGCCCATTACAGCCAGCCATGGCTGGCAAATACAGCACAGCACCTCCAGGAAAGACCCAACCTCCTGGAATGGGTGCAGAGGGCAGGAACTCTGAGGCCTCTCAAGGTGGTCCAGGGCCTATGGACCAGCAACTGAGCACCAACACATGAAAGGAGGAATCAGTAATGGGAGACACATGACACTGGGGTCTCTTTTCATGAACCTATGTTCTTAAAGGCTGATGGGTCTCCTCTTCCTGAACCTTCTTACCTGTGGTGATCCTGACAGTGAGTATGCTACTGATGTCCTCAATGTGGCCACATGAAAGGCTGTCCTCATCCAGAAGGAACAGGAATTTTCTCAGCAGCAACTAGCCCTTCCTGGACATCCTCTTTACCTCTGTCACATGCCTCGAGATACTTTAGAGTCCCCTGGGGCAGCAACTCCTTCTCCTGTTGGGGCTGCCTTACCCAGCTGGGCTGGCCTGGAAAGTTCCCAGGAGAGGAGGAATGTCACCCGCAGTTAACTGTGCCAGGGAAGCACAGGGGAACATAGCAGTGTGCTTCTGGGAGCCATCCTGCCCTGTCCTTCAGGCTAGTCCAGTGTGACAGATACAGGTGTGCTCACCTAGAGCACCTGCACACGCACACCCATGGTCCCTACGGCACTGGCATGGCCTTTGGGTGCCTGGTACCGCTGGTTATCCCCTTTCCCATGCTTGGTGGCCTGCTGGGGCCAGCAAAGGTGATGCTAGTGCTGTCAATGGGCAGAGTGGGTGAAGGCACTTTTGGAGCTTCCTCACAATCTGCTGATTTCCCTGTTGGCCTTGGAGTCTTCAGTGAGTGCCCTTGGATTGGCCTTTGTTCTGGCACAGCGATGCACAGAACTGGCCTCCAGCAGCAGCAGCTCTGCACATCTGAGCATTCACTGATACAAGAAGGAGAAACATGTCCGAAGGATTCAGGTTTTAATTCTGCATTTCAGGTACCATAATTCATATTGCTTTCATGTACCCTCATACCAGCTTAAGACAAGCAAGAAATGGAGAGGATGAAGAGCAAAGAACCTATTTTCCTTTTTTTTTTTTTTTTTTTTTTTTTTTTTTTTCAGCAGGAGCTGGAGGAGAACCTGGAGCTGAGCTTAGAGCAAGGCAGCAAGACTGCATGTTGTCACATTTCACCTGGAAGGAGACTGTTCCCATCTGCTCACCTGATGGTCATCAACCAGTTGGCCAAGCTGGTGAGGAGAGCCTTAAACTGAGAATGACTCAGAGAAGAAGACTACAGCAAGGGTGAGGGAGTGATGGGCTGGGATGGCAGGGAAAGGTGTAGGTGAGGTGGACAAAGGAAACCCCGGAGAGCACAGCAAGATGCAGGGAACTCTGCCTAGGGACAGACAGAAAGTCAGTCAGGATTGTAGGGGTGAGGATTAATGGGCAGACCAACAGTGATGGCCATGTGTGGATCTCTGCTATGGAGCGCCTGAAGAAGTGCAGCCTCTGCAAGGCCTGAGGAGTGCAGAGCTGGAGGGAGGAACATTCATTCTGCTCCCTGGATAGCAGTTCCCAGGCAGGCTCAGAAGCTGGAGTCAGGACTTGGAGGTAGCAACATGGTGATGGGCATCCCCATGGAGATGGTCAGGACATCATGATGGAGTCCCTATGGTCTCCACCAAGGCATCATGATGGGGTCCCCATGGTCTCCACCAGGACATCGTGATGAGGTCCCCATGGCACTCACCAGGGCTTTGTGATGTCAGTGGCATCATGCTCACAAGACCATTGTGAGGGGGCGGTCCCCATGGTGACCCTGCCTTTATTGAGGGAAAAGACCCCAGGTCCCCACTCTGAGGAGAGCAGCTCGATCAGGAGGGAGCGGTTCCCCTTGGTGCCAGTGTCAGGTCCCCACAAGAGGATCCTGAACATGGACAAGGAGCAGCAGGCGAACGCCTGTTCCCAGCCCGCAGACGGGCTCTCAGACTTGCAGGAGATCGTGAGCGAGGTGAGCAGTGGGGCTGAAGGGAGAGGCAGGCAGCAGGGATGGGACTGACACAGAGAGCACAAGAGTGGTTTGGAAGGGGAGTTGGGGTGAGATAGCCAGGCATGAGCTCTTCCGGGGAGAGCTCATTTATTCTCGGCCCTGGGTACTTTTTCTCGGACAAAAGACACCAGCTGGGGTCCTCCCAGGGCCACCCAAACCCTGTGAGCTCTGTGCTGAGGCTCAGCAAGCAGCTCTAGACTGAGCTCAGCCAGGCTGTGTGCAGCCACGAGCCTCCCTTGGACACAGGGCTGAGGTTTCTTGTGTTTCAGGGGCCACTTGTATCCATGCAACCACCTTCATCGCGGGCCTCCTTCTCCCCACAGGTGGGCCAGCAGATCAAGGACCAGCGCCTGGAGGCAGAGGTGCTGAATCAGGAGTTGGTGCTAAGCACATCCTCAGGGTGCCAAGGGGGAGAGCTGCAGCTTTCTCAAGTGGAAGGGCCACCCGCCAAGGTGTGCCAGGAGGAAAGAGCCTCTTCTGCCCTGCAGGATGCCCAGCAGTGCACACCAGCAGCCAAGGAGGGTTCCCGGGAGGCTGAACTCCCCAGCCTGCCCTTCGCAGAGGCACCGCACGGCTCTGCAGAAGACATGGCTGCTGCTGGCTCACTGGAGGCCACACGCTCATCCCTGCTTGAGCCTGCTGGCTTTGTGGAGAGCATCTTTGCAGAGATTGCGGTGGAGCTGAGGGCAGAGAGCCGGAAGGCTGCCCCACCATGCCGAGCAGGGACAGGACAGGGCCCAAAGCAGCAGCCTGTGGGCATCATCTGCCACCTGGGAGCAGAGCCACTGCGTGTGCACCCGGACAACACCGCGCGCTACCTGTCCGTGCTCAGCATCCGCACGGAGCCGCTGGAGGAGCTCCAGAGCAGCTGCCTGGCGCGCATCGGGCAGAGCTTGGCCCAGCTGCGAGAAGGCGCCTTCCTGAGGAAGCAGCAGAGCCTGGAGGAGAGCGAGGATGAGGAAGAGGAGGACGAGGGAACACATTTCTCCCTGACAGCCTCGGGATCGCTCAATGTGCGACCCAAGCAGGTAAGCAGAAGGGATGGCTGGGGCAGCCAGAACCCTTGCGGTGCTGGCACCAGGTGCTGCTCTGCACAGTGACAGCCCAGTTGTCCCTGTGCTGGTGGGGCTCAGGAAGCCATTCTGGGGGGAAGTGAAGCCCCCTTCATAAACCTCCCTCTATAGCTCCTCGCTAGAAACTCCTTCTATGACTTGTGGAACCCCAGGATGACACAAGTGGAGCTGCTCAAGGATGTGAGGTGCAAGTGGGAGGTGTTGGAGCGCCTCTATGCCCATGCCCCCAGGGAGGAGGGGCAGGTAAGGAGAAGCAAGAGAGCCCTAGGGGCAGAGCAGGATGAGCTCACAGGCCACACTGATGAGGAGGAGGATGCTGGTGAAGAGGCTCTGCAAGGCAAAGAGGTGGAGGAAAGCACCTCCAAGACCTGGGTCAGACCCAGCCTGCGCAGCCTGTTCGCAGACAGGGAGGCATCTCAGCAGAAGGTGCCCCCTGTGAGTGACAACCCCATTCTGGAGCAACCATTGCCTGATGACACGGCACCAGCGGTTCCTCCCCTGGCTGCAGGCCCTGCTCCCCAGGTGAGCAAGCAGCGCCTCACCTGCACCCACCATCCCAGGGAGCTGCCCTGTGAGCTGGGTCTGAGGTGAGCAGAGGGGGTGCCCAGAGCTGCTCCAGCCCGTGGGACCCCCCTGCCGTGGTGCCCTGTTGTCACCCCAACTATTTGCCCTCTGCGATGTCGCCATGGGGAGATGCCGAGTCTTCTCTGTATCCAAGGGCCAAAGGCACAAGGCTGTTGTCCCCTCCACCCCTGTGCTACATACAGCCCTGGAGCCTAGACACTGAGCAGGGAGGAAAGGGGCAGCCCCAGAAGTAGCCCCCTCCACACCAGGACACGAGCCCCCTTGTGCCACGCACCCGGTTGCCTCCGTTCCCCCTGCCCAGCCCTGCTGCTACAGCCCCACAAAGAGCCTTGTCCCCTTTCTGTGCCAGCCACAGGTCCCTTCCCTTGGGATGCGCATCCATGGATAGCCTTCCCCATCCCCAAACCCTTTGACCCTGTGTAACCAGGGGTACTGGTACCCTGAGCAGCAGTAGCTGATGGCCAACGGGTGCGTGTTCTTGTCCTGTCCATGCAGGAGGCCTCGGAGTCCCAAGAGGAGGAGAAGTCATCGTCCTCCTGCAGCCCCAGGCCAGACGTTGAGCCAGGTACGTACCCGCGTGCAGAGTCCTTCTGGGGACAGTGGGACAGCAAGTGGCACCGAGGTCAGCAGCAGGAAGCGCTCAGGGGCTTCTGTGCAAAGGCCACAGACCCTTGGGAAGCCCTTGGTGCTGGGGACAGGCAGGTGCTCTCCGTGTGCCCGTGTGGCCCATCGCCCACAGCTCTCCTTCCCACTACAGGCATCACCACCCTCCAAGACATCGCCGTTCCCCGGCGATGGTGCTCGCGACTCAGGACGGCGCTTCGGGCTCTGTGCAGAGCGTTCTGCTGCCACTGCATCACCAGGCAGCAAGAGGAGCAGCGCAGGTGAAAGAGCCCAGCAGGATCCCGAGAGTGGGGCTGGTGCAGAACGACAGACGCTGTGTCGTGGCAGGCACAGAAATGCTGCTGCGTCGTGCCCCAGAGCACCCGTATGCCTACATGAGCCCTAGTTGTCAACAGCCATTGCTTCTTTCAAATAAACCCCTCAAAAGATTTTTCTCCCTGTGTCACTTTGTGTCAGGCCAATCTCTACATTTAGATTAGAGCAGGTGATGCCAATGGAACCGGTGGGGCCTTGTTCTGGATGGGCTCAGGATTCAGCAATAATCACGCAGAATGAGGTGACTACATCGAGCATTTATTCAGGTGAAAGCACATAAAAGAAGCAAAGTATGGATGACTACTCATGAGGTGATACCTGCTGGCAGGATACTGGACCCGAACATCCTCTCGAGCTGGCAGGTCAGAGAGAGAGAGTTGCTGACCGGCTCCCGCAGAGATAGCGCAGGCCTCAGAGTTAGGGGTTTCTCCTTCCCCCGCCTCTCTCCACACTGTCGTTTTTTATGCCCGGTGCATCCTGGCACGCAGGGTCAGTCCGACCCAGGAGGCAGGCCGGGGAGGGTGGACAAACTCTGCCTCTAGTTGTCCAGCTCTCCTCAGAGCTGGGTGCGCAGGCGCGCACACCACTCAGGGGTCCCAGCCCTCAATTCGAGGGTCCTGCCTTACTCCTCTTCTTCCTCATTTCCGGGTGTTTGACCTCCAAAGCTAGTTTGGAGAATGCCTGTGGTTAAGTTGGCTACAAGCCCAGCCGAGCGGCCGGCTTCAACAGGTTTTCGGGGGGGCTGCCTGTGAACCGGGCTGAGCAGCTGCATCCCTGCTCCTTATCGCTCAGCCTAGGCAGGGAAACAGCTCCTTTCTCAAGGTCTGGCCTCTGCTTCTAACAGGAGATTTTTATGACTCTACAGATCACAGAAATTTCCATCTCCAATACAGGCCACTACAGTAGTCACTTTTTTTCATACCCCAGACAAGGTTCCGTGGCCCCAAAGCAGTGGACCACTTCTACGGTTTTAATCCTTTGCTGGAGCTTGCCTGCAGTGACACCACTGTTGTCACACCTGTAGCTTTCTTACTGTGTTTCCTGGATATAGTCTTCCTGGATACAGTCTTCCCCTTCCTGCTCACACTGGCTTCCTATGTGTGCAACAGAGCTGCCATCCTAAAGATCCCATCCAGTGTGGGCAGGAAGAAGGTCTTCTCAACCTGCTCTTCTCACCTCACTGCTGTCACTGTTTTCTATGGCACCCTCATCATTGCCTGCCTGATGCCCAGGATTGGCCCCCTGAGGCAGCTCAACAAAGTCTTCTCCTTGTTCTACACTGTCCTCACACCCCTGCTCAATCCTCTCCTCTACAGTCTGTGCAACAGGGAGGTGGGGGAGGCTCTCAGAAAAGCAGTCAGGACTGCTCGGGCTTGCACCCAGAGCTCATAGCAGTTGTCCACCGCTGCACAGAAAACATTGCTGCTTCTGTACAGTAGCACAGTCAATACAGGAAAGGAAACAGTAGGCTGCACCCTTGATATCCATTGAGAAGAACACAGCAATGAGGATAATGCTGGAAAGTAGAAGGGAAGAGGGGATATTAAATCAATTAAACTTCACGGTCTAGAAGGGATAGACATAATGTCCCATTCTTGTTGCTTCCTTGTCAGACGATAAAGGAGTGTTGTTGTATCTGAGATAGGTTACATGTCTTCTTGATTCTTTGTTTGCTTGCTTATTTTGTTTCTGTGTTTTGTTTGTTGGTTTGTTTCTGTGGTGAGGGGAAATTCATGTGTGGTGAAAGGTGAGAGGTCAGAGAGGGAGATTTGGAGTGGCAGGACTTTCCCAACTGCAGATTCATTGGATGAGAGCCAACCCCGTCTGCTGTAACTATTTTCAGGGTATCTCAGCCCATAGGCCTCGCTACTCCACTGGCCAATGGAAACGCATATACTGCACAAACACATATTGGTGTCTCCTGTCATTTGTGATGGTGTCAGATCTCCCACATACCTATGGGTTCCTGGTAGACAGTGAGGGGAAATAGTGCAGGGACCTGCATGGCCTGGTAGTGCCAGTGAATACTGTAGGCAAACTCCAGGGCATCCAAAAGGGCCCTCAGTACCAACATGGGCAACAGCACTCACGCCTGCAGCCCAGGACTTCAGTGCCAGTTTGTCTGTGCCTCAGTCCATCCTGAGCGTGATGAGCACGTGCAGTGTCCCTGAGGAGCCTCTTTCTGTCTGTGTCTCTCCAGGGAGCCTGAGGGTGAGCTCAGGCAGAGAAGGCTCCTGGGTCAACCAACAGCCCTTGGCAAGATGAAGTGAGAGTCCAAAGCTGCATTCCTGCTAATGCCTAAAGCCATGTTTTCATGGTTCCATTTCAGTACCTGTGGTGGCCCTCAGAGGAATTATTTACATGTCTGTGGTGAGCACCTGAGTCCCGGAGAGCTTATGAACAGAAGATCCCCTTCAATCGCAAGGCACTCAGGCCAGCAGAGTCAAGAAAGACAGGTTTCTGACCTTGAGAAAGCCTTTGTGGGCATCTTGCCTATCTCTCCATGTTGTTCTTCCCTCCATGGATGCCCACAACCTATCATGACAAGACCAAGGGGGACATTCCCATCTCAGCATCCACATCCATTGGACATCTCATCCACTCTCCAGTGAAATCATGACCAAAACTTGAGTAAAATGTCAGAGGTATCATGAAAACAAGAGGCAGATAACTGCAGATGCTTTACACCGTGATGTTTAACCCTACTCTTTGGTGTCATAAGCCAAGCTCATGGCTTCAGGATTTTATTGTGAGTTTGGAGAATTTTGACCCTGATTGGAAAAAAGAGATCATAGAGGAACATGAGTGGCATCAGGTCAAGCTTTCACTTCCTCTGCCTGATTAATGCACAGCAGGAAAGGACATGGATGTGTAAAGTAGCTTAACAGGAAAGAGTCAAAGGTTGAAATGGAAATCGATGGCCCTTCTGTCCTGATAGCAGTGGGAGCTGCAGGACTGTCCTGATGGCAGGGGGGGCTGCAGGACTGTCCTGGTGGCAGGAAGAGGTGCAGGAATCCCCAGCCCCCCAATGCCTCCTTGTTGCCTGCTGAGGGGTGGGAAACCAAATGCGGGCTCTGAGGGCTGGATGTCCTGGTCCCCTTGTGTGTGGGAAGAGGGGACAAATGCTTCTTATTTGAGCCCCACCATCACCATGAGAAATCCCTCTCACAACAGCCCAGCCCCAGAGGCACATGGACACACCGCAGTGAGCCCAGTGGAGACCCCTGCAATGGCTGCGAGTTGAAGGAGAGAACACAGGAGTCGAGACTCAGGGTCTGGATTTGTTCATCTGGGAGAAGAGGCAGGAGGATCACAGTGCTGCCTGCAGCTGCCAAAGTGGAGGGTGGGGAGAAGATGGAGCCAGAGCCTTCCCAGTGGTGCCCAGGAACAGCGTGAGGAGGCTAAGGGTGGCCGGCACTGAAGGAAGGACCCAGAGCCTTGCGGAATCCATCCCCAGAGAGCATGGGGGCTCTGTCCTGACCAGCCCTGGGAAACCCCCTCTGTTGCCTCCACTTGCAGCAGGAGGTTGAGCGGAGACCTCCAGGAGCCCCTTCCCTCCATGACTGCTCTGCAACTCTGTCTGGTAAACGAATGTCCCTCCAGACATTACTGGATGCATTGGCATTGCCTGCTCTAGTCTAAATGTGGAGATTGGCCTGACACAAAGTGACACAGGGAGAAAAGTTTCTGAGGGTTTTATTTGAAAGAAGCAATGGCTGTTGACAACTAGGGCTCACATGGGCACACGGGTGCTCTGGGACACGATGCAGCAGCATCTCTGTGCCCGCCAGGACACAGTGTCTGTCGCTCTGCGCCAGCCCCGCTCTCAGGATCCTGCCGGGCTCTTTCAGCTGCGCCGCTCCTCTCGCTGCCCCGCGATGCAGCAGCAGCAGAACACTCTGCACAGAGCCCAAAGCGCCGTCCTGAGCCGTGAGCGCCATCGCCGGGGAGCTGCAACGTCCGGGAGGGCGGTGACGCCTGTGGTGGGAAGCAGAGCTGTGGGCAATGGGCTGCAGGGTGCAGGGCTGCACCTGCCTGTCCCTGCCACCAAGGGCTTCCCAAGGGGTTCTGTCCTCGGCACAGCAACTCCCGACCGCTTCCTGCTGCCGGCCTCGGTGCCACCCCCTGTGCCAGGACAGGCCCACTGTCCCCAGCAGGGCTCTCCACGCGGGTACGTACCTGCCTCAACGTCGGGTGTGGGGCTGCAGGAGGAGGGCTTCTTCTCCTCCTCCTCTTGGGGCTCCAAGGCCACCTGCATGGGCAGAGCAAGAACACGCACCCGTCAGCCATCAGCTGGCCCTGCTGAGGGTCCCAGTGCCCCAGGCTGCACAATGGCAAAGGGTTTGGTTCAGAGGAGGCTGCCCATGGCTGCATGTCCCAAGGGAAGGGACTTGTGCCTGGCATAGCAATGGGACAAGGCTCTTTGTGGGGCCATAGCAGAGGGCTGGGCAGGGGGAATGGAGGCAGCCGGGGGCGTGCGTGGCACAAGGGGGCTGGTGCCCTGGTGTGGAGGGGGCTGCTGCTGGGGCTGCCTCTTCCCTCCTCGCTCGGCATCCAGGCCTCAGGGCTGAATGCGACGTGGGCTGGAGCAGACTTCATCCCTGTGTCTTTGGCACTTGGAAACGGAGAGAAGCCGGCATCTCCCCATGGAGACATGGCAGAGGATAAATGCCTGGGGGTGACAGTGGGATGCCATGGGCAGGGGGGCTCCAAGGAAATGGGGTAACTCTGGGCACCCCCCACACAGCTCCCACGGCAGCTCCCGGGGATGGTGAGGACAGGGGAGATGCTGCTTGCTCACCTGGGCAGCAGGGCCTGAAGCTGGGGGAGAAGCTGCTGCTGTTGTTTCCTGCAGCAGGGTTTCCTTGGGAGACGGGCTGCTGCTCATCTCATCCCAAGGGGTTTCAGCCGAAGGAGAGGCCTCTGGTGCAGGTTCTGGAGGAAGTGATGGAGACGGAGGAGCATTTTCCCCTGCATGCTGGATGAAGTTGCTGGATGCAGGGGAGGCCTCTGGTTCTGCTCCTGCACTTGCTGCTGGTGGGACAGGCACGCTGTCCTCTGCGTGCAGAAAGCTGTTGGCCAAAGGAGGTGCTCCTGACTCACCGCCCCTGGGCATTGCTGGCTCAAGGCTCTCCACGTGGCCAGGTGCCTCGCTCACAGTCTCTGTGGTGCTGACATGGGGCGAGCAGGGCACCTTCTCGTGCTCCGTCTCCTGGTCCACAGCCGGGCTGCAGAGGCTGGCTCTGACCCAGGTCAAAGAGTTCATTTCCTCCACCTCCTCTTCCCCATCCTCCTCCTCCTCATCAGTGTCCTCTACTCTCTCCTCCTGCAGTGCTCCCAGGCCTCTCGGCGCCTCCCGGGTTGGGGCATGAGCATAGAGCCGCTCCAGCACCTCCCACTTGCAGCTTGCGCCTTTGAGGAGCTCCACTCGCGTGATCTCTGGTTTCCAGAGGTCATAGAAGGAGTTTCTGGCGAGGAGCTAGAAGGAGAGAGGGAGGTTTGTTAAGGGAGGAAAGGCCTCGTGGGGCTCCGCCAGTGCTTTGACAAGCCGGCTGTTCCACACGACGTGGCACAGCTGCTGGCCACAGCACTGGGAGGGCTCCCCCATGGCTCAGCACTCCCTGGCACTCACCTCCTTGGGTTTGGCATTGAGTGATCCTGCCAGCGTCAGGGAGAAACGGTTGCCACGGCCCTCCTCCTGCTCGTCCTGCCTCTCTCTCAGGTTCTGCTCCCTCATTGGAAAAGCTCCTTCTCGGAGCTGGGCCAAGCTCTGTCCAGTGCGCTGCAGGCAGCTCCTCTCCAGCTCCTCCAGCGGCTCTGTTCTGATGCTGAGCACAGCCAGGTAGCGTGCAGTGTTGTCTTCATGCACGTGCACTGGCCTTCCTTGGAGGTGGCACGTGATCTCCAAGGGCTGCTGCCGTGTCCGTGATGTCCGTACTCTCACTGGCCCACTTGGGCAGCTTAGTCCGCTAGGCCAGCTCGGCCAGCTAGGAATGCTGCACTGGAATTGTCCCCGATGACTGTAGGGATCGGGCCCTGTCTGAGGTGCAGAGGATGATGTGCTGGGGCGCCACTCTATGCTCTGGAGCTGCCATGATCTTGCCTGGGCGTCTTGATGGATGACGCGTGCCAGTGCATGTGGGGGCACAGGTACAGTGAGCTCCATCCTAGCTCTGTTGGTATCAGGCTGTGCTGGCTCCCGTGGAGAGGGCGATGGCGTTTCCTGAGGCCTTGCAAGGCTGGTGGAGGGCTGCGGCTCTTGCACTGTGGAGGGGACATCGCTGGCCTTCTCCTCCACAACCTGCAATGAAGGCCACCACAAAGGCAGTCCTTACTGCCGTCCTTGGTCCCTCCCTCCATCCTTCCCAACGGGAAACCTCCGGCAGCCTCTGACCCCCTTGACGATGGCTCTGCCATGCAGGTGGCTGCTGCCCTGCTCCCAAAGGCTGCGTGGGGAGAGGGCTCGTGCCTATGGGCAAGCCTTGGGCAAAGGCAGCTCCTCGGAGAGCCCGAGGCGGGTGCGTGCAGGCTGCCGTGCAGAGCAGCGCTCGGCCTGCCGGGCACAGAGACCTCCTGGTGTCTCCCAGCACGTCCCGCCTGCTTCTCGGCCCCATGGGGACTCAGGCAGAGGCTCGGCCTCCACCGCCGCTCAGCTCTGTACCTGTGCGATGCCGTGTTCACAGGTGTGTGAGCCCTGAGGGCTGGGCAGCGGTGACAGCCGGTCCCTTTGGTGGGACGAAACCGGGCTCCCGTTGCGCTGCACTGCTGCGGGCAGCTCCTGCTGGCCCACCTGTGGGGAGAAGGAGGCCCGTGATGGGGACACTTGTGTTGGTACGAGCAGCTCCAAAGGACGGGAAACCCCAGCCTCGTGTTGAAGGGAACCTCCTGGCTGAGCACAATGCAGCTGTGCGTGGCCTGGACCTGCTCTCTGCCCTCAGTACAGAGCTCATGGGGTTCATGTGGGCCTTGGAGCATCCAGATCAGAGAATCATAGAATCACTATGTTTGGGAAAGATCTCCAAAACCATTCAGTCCGACTGTAAACCCCTCAACCCCATGTCTGCTAAACCATGGCTCTAAAGTGCCTTATCTGCACATTTCTTGAAGGCTGCCAGGGACAGTGATTCTACCACTTCCCTGGGCAGCCTCTTCCAATGCTTCACCACTCTTTCCACCTGGAAAGTTTTCCTAATACATAACCTGAGCCTCTCCTGGTGCAACCTGAAGCCATTTCCTCTTGTCTTATAGATAGCTATTTCTGAGAATAGATCAACCCTGCCTCACTACAACCACCTCTTAGGTTGTTGTGCAGAGCAATAATGTCTCCCCTGAGGCTCCTCTTTTCGACACTAAATAACCCCAGCTCCCTCAGCCACTCCTCATAGGGCTGTGCTCTAAAGCCTTCACCAGCTTTGGTGCCCTTCTCTGGGCACACTCCAGTGCCTCCATGGCTTTTATTTTTAGTTTTTCTAGTGATGGGCCCAGAATTGAACACAGTGTTTGAGATGCAACATCACCAGCATCAAGTACAGATGGAGAGTGCAGGTCAGGCTGCTTTTCCCGTGCCCAGGAATGCACGTCCCCTCGCTGGAGGAGCTCCTGCCCGGCTATCTTGACCCAGGGCTCCTTCCCCACCACCCCTGTGCTCTCCATGCAGGTCCCGTCCCTGCCTCCCAGCTCTCCCTCCAACCCAACCACTCACCTCACTCGTGCACTCTTGCGCACTAGAGTTCCCTTCCATGGATGAGGTGCAGGCGTTCGCCTGCTGCTCCTTCTCCATCTCTAGGAACCTCTCTGAGGACCTCTCGCACGGGCACCAAGGGGAGTTGCTCCCTGCTGGTTGCGCCGCAATCCTCAGAGTGAAGACCCTAGCAGGGACACGGTCACCTTGGGGACTGCCCCATCACAGTGGCCTGTGGGTGTGATGCCACCCCCATCACAAAGCCCTGGCAGTCGCCATGGGGACACCAGGCACCTCCTCTCCCCACTCCTGAGCAGGTCCCTGGGGTGCAGGACGAGTTGTCCCCTCCACAGCTCTGCGCTCCCCAGGCCTTGCAGAGGCTGCCCCTCGTCAGGCGCTCCATAGCAGACACCCACCACGAGGCCACCCCCATCCTCGCCCGTGTGCTCTCGATTGCCTCTTGGTTCATCCCAAGGCAGAGCTCCCTGCATCCTGCTGCTCCCTCCCTGAGCTTCTCTTTCCCACATCACCCCGTGGCTATTCCTTGCCATCCCAGGCCATCACTTCCTCACTCTTTTTGGAGTCCTCCTCCTCCCCGAGTTGCTCCCACTTTGAGGCTCTCCTCACCGGTGTAGCCGCCTGCTTGACCATCAGGTCAGCACATGGGAACAGCCGCGTTTTACACCCCATCAGCTTCATGTGACGCCAACCCCCAACCGGCCACCATGAAAAGACAAAACACTTGGGACTCTTGTGCTTAGGTTCCTGACATGGGCTTCTTTCTGCCTACATGCATTTACCACCCCCGAAATTCCTGCCCTGTGGGTGCAGCATTGAGTGGTAAGAGTGGAGAAGGGAGTTAATACTGTTTGTTAATTGCAGTCAAAATGTAAAGAAATTGTTCTTGTCCCCATCTAGGTGCATTCCTAGCTAAGAGACATTAGCTATCATCTTAATATGTAAGAAATTGTTATAGGTTTTATTGAGATATACAGGGTTTTTAACGAGGTTGTACAAGTGGAAATAAGTGGCAAGGATACGGCAAGTGTAGGAGAACACTTAAAGGAAGGGGAAGAAGGGAAGGCATGGGAAAATTACTAGAAGCATAGGGAAAAGTGCAGCAAATGAGCGCAAGAGTTGGAAAATAATAAAGGCAAATATAAGCATTGGAAAAAGATTGAAATGGTGGGAAAAAGTGCAAAAGCATTGGAGAAGTGCCCAGATCTTGGAAAATAGGGAAAAACATGGGTAAGGAACGATAGTGTAGGAATATGGTCAAAAGTGCAGGAATGGTTACAAAAGTGGAAAAAGAGTGAAGTGATGGGAAAAAAAGGAAAGTGCAAAAAGAACACAGAGCTCGGTAATATTGAGAAAGCATGGGAATAGAAGGAGAGGTTGGGGAAAAGACAAAAGGGTAGGAAAATCTTCACAAGTGTGGGAAAATGGTCACAAACATGGGAGGGAATGTTTGTGAAAGAGAAGGAAAAAAAGTGAAAGCATGGGAAAATTATCAAAGTAGAGGAAAATGTGGGAAAAACGTGGGAAGAAGTGGCAAAGTGTAAGAATACCAGTAAAAATTAATCTGTGGGGAAAACCTCCAAAGCAGGAGAAAAACAGACCGTGTGTGAAGCCTTGTGGAAGGGCCCAGGGTCCCCCACATCTCCAGTGTGCCCTTGCCCTCAGAAGGCGTCTGCCCCCAGGGAGGAGGGACGCTCTTGCCTTCTTGTCACCACCAGGTGCCTGCAATGTGCCCCTGCTCTGCTGCCTGTTGCTGAGGGTCCCCAAGGCAGCCCCACTGTCTGCAGACCCCTCTCCTACCATGGAGCAGGCCTGCCTGCGCGGTGCCTGGAGACCCCAGCAAGGCTGCGCTTAGAGGTGAAGGTGTCACTGTCCTCGGTGAAAGTCTGATTGGGGCCAAGGTCAGGAAAGGACAAGAGACAACAAGGACAAGCAGCAGCAAAGGGAATTTCAAGAGAGTTTAAGGACAAACTAATAATAATTTTTGTAGCTGAGCAGCACTGGGACAGGAGCCAGGAGATTTTCCTGGTGAAACCACCTACCAACCTGATACAAGAGTAAAGTTAGCCCTTCCCAGAGCAACCTGGTTGCCTCCTGCCTCAAGAGGAAAGCCTGTGTGCAAAAGGACAAAGCAGGGGATTCTGTAAACTCTCACTTTAGCAAGGGCATTGAAAAGGTTTCTCATAGTCTCCTAGTCAATTTGGTGAACTGATCTGCAGAGGATCAGTGGACCATAAGGGGGGTGGATGGAGCATCAGGCTCACTGAGAACAGTGATCAGCAGTACAGTGCTGCCAAGCGGCAGCTGGCTATTAGTGGCATCCCTCAGTGATCAGCATGTGGGACAGGACTGCTTCATCATAACATCATAACATCAAGTTAGTGAAGAAGTCCCTGTATCTGGTCAGCCTGTGATTTGGCAGCCTGAGGTCACCCTTAGCCCGTTTCCTCTTCATATCCCGTAGGGGTGTGAAGAGTTTCTGGAGAGGGAGTGATAGAAGGTGTTATGGGTGCAGCGACTAGCGCAGAGACCTTGGGGTGATGTGCCTCTCCCATTTCTGAAGCACGCTTGACTGTAGATAAGGAGGACTTGGCCTAAGGTGTTGCCGCTCAAGCGGCGTGGCGACCTGCTTCAGGAACGGCACGGCGACCACCCCCAGGCCGCTCGGGCCGTCAGCTCGCTGACACCAGTGTGGTGGACGGCAAATGGCGTTTATTGATGGGTAGCAAGGTGTTATATAGCTAGGTTTACAACGTCACATCCGTCGGCTTACATCATAAACTAACACTATTGGCTATTAGGGGCTCTACCTTTCCGTACAGCGTGATATCTTCCAGGCGCCGGACCCTAACTATCTGCAACAGTGTAGTAATCTGCAACATTTCCCCCCTCCCTATGCATAACAAAACTAGCTAAAATATCTTATTCTTACATATTCTTATCTTATTCTAATTACTTATTCTCATTATTATCTTATTCTTATTACTATCTTGTTATTATCTTATTGTTATCACTTATTATTATCTTACTCTTACTTACTGTCATTATTACCTTATTACTTATTCTTATTATTATATTACTCTTACTTATTCTTATTATTATATTATTCTATTCTTATAGTTTATAACAATCTTAAAATTATATATCATAAACTTGACATAAAAGCATAAGGCACAAAGAAGAAGGCACGTAGAAGGTAGGGGATGACAGGTAATACCGCGGTATAGGAATAGGGTGTACCTTGGGATAACTTGGGGATAACACTGAGTGGATATATTCTTAAAGCAGTTGTTGGCGTTCCACTAACACGACGTTAACCTTCTCTAGCCGACTCTTGACAAACGGCATGAGCTTATTCAATATACAGGGTCCAAAGATCAGTGTCATCATGATCATTGTGATCGGCCCTAACAAGGTGGATATCAGGGTGGTTAACCACGGTGAACCGGTGAACAAATTTTCGTACCAGCTGCGTTTGGAACAGGGTTCAATGGGTGCTAGTTGGCAAGGCGTGGCACTGAAAACTGGTGACCCTGTAGTTACTTTTGTACTAATTACTCGAGATTGTTCGATCTGTTCAAGTACCCATTTAAAGAGCTGATCTGACTCTATTTGTCCTATAGTGACAAGTTCCAAAATTTAGATCACGCAAAGGCATCGCGGCCCCCTCTTGCGGAGGCTGTTTTGTTGTTTTCTGGATTCGGTCGGCGTGGAACTCACAGGCTCGGGCGGGACGCCTGTCACCGGGGCGTCCGATGATCCGGTCCTGTGAACAGAAACTCACAATTTTCATTAGTTTTATTTTGAAGGTCTGGTTTAATAGACTTAAGCGGGCACCACTTGACTCTGCCATCTTTCCTGACAGTGACCTTTGGGTCGATCTTGGCATGGGGGGAGCACTGCCAGCGAGTCCCCCAGCCAAGGGCAGTTTACTGCAATGTGGCCGGCCTGGCCACATTTAGAACATGCCATTACGTTGGCTATTGCGGTGTGAACAGACACCTGAATTGGGGTCAGATGCTCTTCCTTTGCAACATGCTTAATCATGTCTGCGATACTTGACCCCGCCGGCAATGATCGCAGGATTTCTTTGGTTGCCGAATTGCATTGTTGGCGTAAACATTCCGCTACGACCGGGCCTTTTGCCTCTGTGGGCAGGGACGAAGAGTCGACCGCTGCTTGGAGACGATCTACAAATTGTGTAAAGCTCTCACTTTCACTTTGCTTTATTGAGGACCATGGCGATGGTCTGGCAACAACTCTACAGGCTGTGCGAATGGCTTCTCTGGCCGCACGAGTAGTTGTCGTAACTTCATGGGCCCGCAGGCCATGGGCCTGCGCCTGGGGGGTGATCATTGTTGGGTCTGCACCCATTAACCGCTGCAGGCTGGAGCCGTGTAATGGATGATCTGCCCCAGTTACTTGGGCTAAACACTTTGTGCAGTTGTCTTCCCATTCTTGTTTGAAAACGATCATCCCTGCTCCACCAAAGATCAGCCTACAAGTTTGTTTTATATCGAACGGGAGCAGATCGTCCCCCCCGAAGATACCATCTATGAGGGTTGAGACCATGGCAGAATTAGTCCCTTTATCTGCAATTGCTTTAACAATCGCTTGTATGTCCTTAGATTTTATCAGCGAGTGGACCCTCTGTCCCCCCTCCGTCACCCGGACTGGGAACGCTAGCGCGGCCGATGGGGCCCACTCGGCACATGCGATCTTTATTTCCTTCCAGTCCGTGAGAGGGGTTCCTCCCCTTCGCGGTTTTTCTTTAATTCGGATGGGAATATTTTGGCTCTTAGCTCTGTTTACCTTCATTTCCTCCTTCCTTAAGTTTGAATCAGTTGTGACCCACTCGTCCTCACCAGTGTCTGATCCGGAGTCGGAACTCGACTGACTGGTCACTTCCGGGCTCCGGTACTTTCTCGTTGGGCTCCGGCCCCGCCTACTTCCGTCCCGCCTACTTCCGTTGCGGGCGGGCTGTTCCCCCCTCCTTGGCTCGCCCCGCCTCCTACTCACAGAGGCGTTTTGTGAAATGGCCGCTCTGATCGGTTCTCAGCGCCTCACTCGGGCCTCCCTCACCTGTCCGGTCACCCGAACCACCTTTCTCCTCCTTGTTCTCCTCCCCCTCTTGTTTATCTAACGGTTCCTGCCCGTTCCTGCCGGGGGCATCCTCGCCCCGCCCTTCTCCTTGTGGCTCAGCGCCATTTTGGGGGGCATAGGGTGGTGGCCTAGCCCAGACGTCCCCAAGCTCTGACTTCTTTTCAATGTTCCTAGCTTCCTCGGCTAGCTCGCCCCAAACAGATTTCGGCTGTTTTTGCTCCTCTGTAAGCGGGACGGGGTTCAGGGATTGAGGGGATGTATCGCCCTCTTGCAGATCTTTAGGCTCAGCAGAATCGCCATCATCTGGGGAGTGCAAAGTCTGTGCGGCTGCCCCGACTCCCATTTTCGGGGTGACCAACAGTCCCCTGCTCTTGTATAGCTTTTCTGCAACACCTGTACAACTTTTCCCCAAGCCTTAAGGTTTTTCCCACAACCCGAAGACATCGTCTCCTCGACTAACACCTTGGTACATTTGTCCCACACTTCTGGGTGGAGAATATCCACCGGTTGGCCTATAACCTTAATTTTTAAAAGCCTCGCAACAGCGAGAGTAAAATCTTTGGGTTTACAATCAATACCCCCTGAATACCTGCCTGAAGTCCAAGGGCTCGATCTTGATGTTCTCTGCAGGGAAGAGGAGCAGGGTCAGCGCTGCAGCAAAGCGGGTGGCTGGAGCCAGGTGTGAGGGAAGAGCGCCCATCTTTACGGTGCCGTCTTTGCAACCCCATCCTGTAGAGGAGCACCCACCCACTGCCCACCAGAGGGGACAAGGGAAATGGAGGGTGGCCCAGTGCTGCCAACTCACCGGGAACAGTCACCTTGGGGCGTTTCAGCCACTGTTGCCAGGCTGGGTGCGTGGCCAGCTTGAAGATGGGTCTTCGGACCATCAGCACTTTTTCTGGCCCCAGCCACAGTGGCTCTTGCACCACACAGAAGGTGCCAAGCCCCGTAGTCAGCACACCCTGCAGAGGCAAAAGACAAGGTGAAGGCATCAGCCTTCTGGAGATGGCCCAAGTGACGGGTGTCAGCGTGTGGGGCTGCTGTCCCTCCTCCTGATGTTGCTGCTGCTGAGGAACTGTGGGGCAAGAGGGAGTCCTTGGGAAGCTTTGGAGGAGAGTCACTTTTCCAGGATTTTGTCCTTGGCCTGATCCAAGAATTTCCCAACATCCCAGAACTTGAGAAGATGCCAGAGTTCACTGAGGACATAAAAGTAGGAAAATATCTCCATCTCTCGGCTTGGTCTCCTCCCTTTTGTCACCATGGGGCAAAGAGCTGAGGTGCCCCATAGTTTCCCCCACAGAACTGCACACGCTGTCTCTGCCGGCTTGCTGAGGAGCTGCTCTGGTACGCAAACCCTCCAAGATGCCCCAGTCCCAGCCCTCGAGGGGTCCTCAGCCCCCATTTTTAGACTGCAGAGCCCAGGGCTGGTGTGGAGCAGGGAGAGGGGCAGGGGGGTAGGACCAAGGACTGTGGGCACCTGACCCCTGGGGAAGCAGCTCCCCAAGGCCTCACCCTCCACGGAGACTTCTGTGCCACGTGCTTTAGGTGACCCTGCGTGTGCAGGGGTTGGACTGGATGATCCCTAGAGGTCCCTTCCAGCCTTCAGCATTCTGTGATTCTATGATTCTATGATCTTGCTCAGCCTGTGTCATTGGGGGAGTGTCCCAAGCTGTGAAGCCCCCGGCTGGAGCTGGAGGGCACCTTGGTGGCTGGTCCTCCTTGTGCCGCAGAGCCCTGTCCCGTGTATCACAGTTTAGCTTCTGTTTTTTCATATTTTCCCTCCCTTTTTGCTTATTTTCATTTTTATTTCCATTTTTTTTGCATTGTTGTCTTTTTTGTTTTCACCTTTTCAAGGCTTTCTTTCCCCTTTCATTTCCAGCTCCCTCTTTTATCTTTTTTTCTTTTGTTATCACTCCTTTTATCCTTTATTTCCCTATTTCTCCCTTTTTGGATTTTTTCTTTGCTTTTCTCCTTTTTAGCTGTATCCTTTTTTCTGCCTCTCATTTTTTCCTTCATTCCTCGCCCCCTTTTACCTTTTTCTTTTCCCCTCTCTTCTAGTTTTTTCTTTTGTTCCCCCTTTAATAATTTTTCATGTTTTTTCTCTTTTTGTTTTTTCCTTCATTTTTCCTCTTTTTCATTCATTCTCCCCCTCTTTCAGCTTTTCTCTTTCCTTCTCCCTCTAATTTTCATCCTTTTATTCCATTTCCCCCTCCTTTTTAGCTTTTTCTTTCATTTTTCCCCCTTTGTTCCCTCATGGTACCATTATTTCGGTGAAGTTACTTTGACAGGTTCCTATTCAGAAAAGAGGTACCCACAGTGTTTTTAAGCCATTGGTGATGGAAGGAGGCTTGCGGGGACCGAGGCTTAGGAAAAGTCCCAATGTTGGGTCTGTCGTGTGTAATTTGTGGGGGCGCCAAGGGGGGACGTGGAGGTGCAGAGGGGACAGGAGGCAGCGGGGCAGGACAAGGACAGGAGGGCGGGAACTTCCGTACAAAGTTTTAATGGCGCCGTCGGATGCGACGCGACGGCCCGGACGCCTGGGCCCCTCGTCCTGCCCCACAAGTGGCTTCGGGTGAAGCTGAGTTGGGGGGCCCAGGCGTCCGAGGAGGGCCCAGGCATCCGGGAAGGGGCCCAGGAATTAGTGGAGTATTAATGGGAATCAAAGTGTCCTCGAGGGTTATAACGGGGTATTAACCCCTTTAATCTGGAGGTATTAATGCCTTACTGAAGTATTAATGGGTATCAAGGTGTCCTTGAGGCTTGTAATGGGGTATTAACCAGTTTTATTGGGGAGTATTAATGGGGTATTAATGCCTTACTGAGGTATTAATGGGTATCACAGGGTTTGCAAGAGAGTACTGCTGGCAAAAAGTACTGCTCACCGCCCGTGAATCAGGACCTGGAGGTCCTCAAGTCGAAGTCCTTTTTTCCAGATTGTTTTTGATTCTTGCTGTTCTCCTAAGTCTGGTGCTGAGTGCGGATCTTTTGTTTTTTTTCTTTTGTTTTTGTCTTTTATTTTTCCTTATCAGGACTGGAAAATGTCCAAGCTCGTACTACAACATCCGCTTCTGGCCACTCTGGTATACTGGTGAGTTGTCAGTGCCCAACAATGAGTTTTGGTGAGGAGGGAATGTTTTGTGCTTTCCTTTTCTTGCTGGAGAAAATGTTTTAAAGGCAGTTTAAGAAAAAACCTAAATATCAGAATTTCATTTAATTTGCTTTTATCCCTCATTGTAGTGACAGGAAAGGGTGTATGAGCAGCTGTGTTGTGGGGCTGCATGCCATTTCCAAATAATGGAAGTTCCTTTCAACGGACTAGACTCCAAAGGAGCTGTATCAAATCCTCTTAGAGGATGGAAAGGAGAAAGAGGGAGGCAAATGTGGAGATGAGTGACAGAAGGTTCGGCCTGTGCGGAAAATCTTGCTGTCAAGAACTGAATGTCCACAAAGGAGACAGAGGAGTCCTAAAACTTTATTCGAATGAAGGGTGAGTCTGTGAGACTGTGGGGTCTCTCCAATTGCTGGAGGCTGCAGCCTCCCTTTATCCTAATTCCCCATCCGAGGGACGCCCTCTCCTTTTCCCCATTAGCTAAGGTACAAACAGCCCCAGAGGTGCAGGAAACTCCAGCCCCACGTCGAAAGGAAGCTCATGGTGGAGGAGGACCCAGCTGCCCCTGGCCCAGAGAGGCTCTCTGACCCTCCACACAGGGCTCCCAGGATCCATACAGGCCTTGCAGCATCCCAGGCGTGGTGCTTGGTGTTGGAGAACATCGCCACAGCCAGCAATAAGTAGCCTCTGGCCAGAGAAGGTCATGCCTGGCTGGCTTGCCCCACCATCCTTGTGCTCTCCATCCTTGTGCTCCCATCCCTGCTGCCAGCCTCTGCCTCCTGCCCGACCACTCACCTTCCTTGTGCGCTTGCACCTCACAGGATGCCTGTTGCTGGGCTGGGAGCAGGCGTTCGCCTGCCTCTCCTTCTCCATCTCCAGGGCACTTGCTCTGGATTGCTGCTCTGGGAACAAATGGGAGCTGCTCCTTTTGCTGGAGCTTCTCTCCTCAGTGTGACCCTGAAGGTGGTGCTCTAGCCCAGCACAGACTTGGTCGCCATGGGCACTGCCCCATCACAATGGCCCTGGGGACATGATGCCACTGCCATCACAAAGCCCTGGCGGTTGCCATGGGGACTCCCAGAGGTATGTCCTGGTGGTGGCCAAGGGCACCCACAACTCATCTCAGTGCCTTAGTAGTCACCGAGGGGAGTCCCAGAGCCCTCATTTCATCTTTCCATCCCAGGCCCTAATCCATTCCAATCCCTCAGAGATATGGGTGTCTCTGAGACCCCTGACCTTGGCCAGCCATTGAGCTGACAGCTCCAAATCCACAGGTCCCTTCTTTAGAAAGAGTGTCAGAATAGCAGATTCTTTGAGCCTGCAATGGGGGAGACAGCTGGAGGTAGGAATCCAATACCCTGCTGAAGGCAGGTCCCAGGACAGGTGTTGTCATTGGGCCTTTTCCAGTGAAGTTTTGATTATCTCTGAGGACAGAAGATTTGAGAACCTCTTTGAGTCCCTGTGCCATAGTTTGGCCTCCCTCATGGGTTTGTATTTGGGAGAGCACAGCCAGTGGGGCCACAGACATGTGCTGCTCCTCTTTTTGAAACAGTGGAGACCATGCCTGTATACCAGATCCCATTTGGGCTCTCCAGTTCTGCAAAGAAATGAACAAATGGGAGGGGGTTCAGCACAGGGACACCAAGTTGGTCAGGGTACATGCTGGAGTGTGGGACAGATAAGGAGAGGTTGGATCTTCATGCTGTGCACTAGTACCTTGTGGAGGGCACAGAGCAGCAGCATTTTCTTGGAGGGGCACACTAATTGCATGGAAGGCAGCAGGGAAAATATGGACAATGGGAAATTCTTCTCAGATGTTAAGAACAAATCTTTTTCTTCACAAAGTGTGGGATAGGAATGCAGAGAGATTCTCAGATCTTCATCCTCAGAAATCCCCTAATACAGGCTCAGGGAATCTGCTCTCCTGAGACAGGCTCTACAGGGTCTTTGCTTTAAAAGTCCTCAGCAAGGTTTCTTGGTCTGTGGTGTTTGAGATGGAGATGATGTGTCAATAAAGAGCAAACATGCTCTTAACACGTCTTCCTTCCTTCCTTGCAGAGGGCATGAGACGGGCCTGTAATTTCTGGTAGACTCCAAAACCATGGGTCTGGCCGGGCAGAAAATCTGGGCAAGTTCCTCCAGATCCCCATTAATTTTGCCCAGCTTTCCTTCCTCTGACCCTGAGGAAAGCGTTTTCTCATCTTGTACCGTAGTTAGTTCTCGACATATTCCATGACACCTGCAGGTAGTGTTTTTCCCCTGGGTTCAGTTCCTGGCACCCTGCCTTTCTTTGGGATCTCTAGAGCCCTGGCACTCTGAATCTCTCCCACTTTGACCCCGGTGCCTCAGGACAGGCCCCCACACTGCGGTGCTGCTGTGCGGACTCCTTTATGGAGCCTGTAAGGCACTGCCGGCCTCAGGAGCTGCATTTTGTCTTGTTCAGAAACTTGTGGGGTGACCATCTCACCTCTCCCCAACTGCCAAAGCTTGTGAGCACCTCTACAGCCAACATCCCTGCTAGACGTTTTATGTAGTCCTGGGGCAAATCTTGCAGAAGAGACAACTCATCTGCCTTGAATCCTGTCAGAGATGTGGCATTCCAAGCCACTACCAAGGAAAACATGACCTTTACTCATTTCTTTGGGTTGCTTATTCAGCTTCTAGCATCTTTTCTACGGCACAGTGAGCCCCACTCTACACCCTGAGTTCTCTCGCCCTTCTCTCCCCTGTCTTCTCTGTGTCTGCTGAGTCTGCTCTGTCCACCAGGATCATAAGAAGTATTGGTTAGGGAGCTCCCTTGAAGCCACGACAAGTTGTGGAGCTGAAGGCCTGATGGAGGAAGTCTGGGACGTAGCTATTTCCCCTGTCCCCTCCTGCTCCTGGCCTGAGGGTTCAGGAAGGCCCAGTGCTTTCGGTGTTGGTGGGTTGGGTTTCCTATGACATCCTCAGCTCCTGCTTGGGTTGCTCTGAGCAGCCAGAAAAATCTCTCCTCTCTAGGAAATAGCATCAGAGGATTTTTCCTACTTTTGTGGAAAAGCTGAGGCAGGTCTGGGATCTCCAAAAGGAGCATGGCCCACATCATGACCCAGGAGATGTGTGGCTCTCTCATTCCCGTGTGTCCTGCTTAAACTGACAGTTTTTAACACCATCTTTACAGGACACGAGCTGGCCGTTGTAAAGCCACAGTATTGGGACTCCTTTTACTCTGTTCACTCAGAGCCCCAGCCACTGGTTTGCACTTCAGAGAGCTTAAAGCTTGCTCAGTCTTTTCAGTAAGGCTTTCCCTTGTGGCCAGGGGTCCTCATTGTTGACATCGTGGACTTAGCCTACAATCAAAGGGCATAAATCTTATTTATGGAATTATTTCATGCTTTATTTCTGTTTCTTTGTAATTGAGAAAAATCCTGGGCCTATTTGGAGCTAGTTCTCTAAGGAAAGCAGTTGAGAGTTGGGGCAGATGAGCTGTAACCTTCAGTTTCAGACATCAGAGGAATAGGGAAGCTTCTAACAGGAGTGATGGAAGTCCCAGGTGGCTGATGAGAGAAATGTCAGGGCTGGGGAGGCAGAGGGAAGAGTGTCCATACAGTGCCTGAGCTCTGGGACACTCTTTTCCCTACATGCACAGACTTCATTGGGAGTCACTCTGGATTGATACAGTTTGGAGGATGTTGCTGTCACTTAACTCTGAAAGCTGAATATTAATAATAGCAATAAAAACCTTTAAGGGCAGAAATACTTGCATGTTGTTGATGTCTCCAACTTTCAGCTACACTCCTGAAACCTCTCCAATTAGCCTTGCAAGACCTGATGAAAATCACAAGGGCAGACATAGTTGGTCAAAGCTTTTTGCTTTTTAATGAGCCCCATAGTGCATTTGGTGCTGAGCCCATGAACCTCAGTTACTGAGAGGAGACTGAACAAAATGTTCAAGAATTCAAAGTCAGAAGCAACCTCCAAAGTTCTGTAGAACATTAATGGATCCCACTGAGAGTCGTTAGCAGCAAAGATTCCCCAGGGGCTGATTGGAGGAGAAAACTGTGATCACTGGTAACAGGTAGGTAGAGGAAATGTGCAGGTGGTTCTGATCCCACGTTAACCCTTGATGTGTTTGATCAGGCAGAATGCCCAAGCTCGGTCACTGAGCTTCCTCAAAGGGAGATCCTTTCCCCTACATGTTTTCCAGGTCCTCCTGGGGATGTTATGTGGGTGGGGGTGTGCAGTGCTCAGTGCAGGGCAATGATACGACACCTTTCAAGGTGTTGGCAAGGGGGACAATGAGGCCCCAGTGCCTCCTGGTAGGTCTTGGTGGCAGAGACAACAGTCTTAGCCAATAGGATGCCAACCTTATTTGGGGTGTTTGAGCTTTGGCAGTGCCTTTCGCTGTATCCACCACGGTCTGTCCTATGCTGGTTCAAACCTGCGGCTATGCCCATGCAGCCTGTAAACGCGCAGCCTGCTTCCTCACTTTGCTCTCACACGGGATGTCCTTCCCTTCACTAATGTCTCTCCATCCCCACTGGCTGTTCCTTGTAACACAAAGCCAAGGGATGATCCTTGCGTCCTGGTGGGTGGCCTGTTGCACCACAGCACCAGCCTTCAAGTGACATTTCCTCATTCTAATGCACAGTCTGACATTCCCAAGATGGGGATTTTCCAGGATATTTCATTTTTTCATGCGGCTTCCCACTACCAAGGAAATCTCCTGGCAGCCCCACAATGTGGGGAAGAATATAACCTTGTCTATGAAGACAGAGCAGAACATGAGGAACTGGGGACTGGCCTGAAGAGAAGGGCCTGCATGTTACAAGGGATGCCATATGAGCCAGTGGTGCATGTTCATGTGAATAAGGCCAGACACTTATGGGGCTGCATTAGTGGTAGCATGGCTACCCAGAGGAGGGGAGCTGTTATCCCTCTCCAAGGGGGTCTTTGCGTGAAGGCAGTGGTGGGAATCAGTTTTGGGGAGCAGGTGTGAAAACCAAGGTGGCCTAGGGTGCTTGCCCACCAACCATTTCTGAAAGGTCTGATTTTTCTCTTGTTTTCCTTTTGAATGTGCTAGGAACATGGTGGCTGTGCTGGACACCCCATGCACTTGACATGGCCTAGTAGACCTGTTGTCATTTCATGAAATCAATGGTCTGCAGTGAATTATGCAAGGTCTTTGCAATGTCTGGTTCTGCAGAGGTCTGAGCGAGTGGAGCTCTAGAGGGTCGTAGGCACTGAGATGTCAGATGGCCAAGAAGATTCTCCACCTGGCTGATGCAGGAGAGTCTTGGACCAACCTTTGTCCCTTCTGAAGTCCAAAGGGGTGAGCGTGTGTGTATAGCTGACTCCCTGCCACCATCTCCACTGACTACAATGAGAGCTTGGACAAGGAACTCTCATGCACATAGCTGTTTTCTAGACCCCAAAAGTTGGGCAAACAGAATCCTTTTCTGAGACTGTGGAGTGTTAGATGTGCTGGCATTAGGTGTCCTGCTGTACTCCTCCAGATTAGGTCCTGAAGCACGAGGAAATGGACTTGTGCTGTTCTTGCCCCTGTGCATGTGTTCTGTCTGCTTATGAGATGGGAGCAGGGTCTTGTAGAGTAGGACACGTCCACCTCTCTTAGATAACCATCCTCTGATGAGACCAAGTGCAATGTCTCAGTCTCTCTCCACGGCTAACAGAGAGACCATCAGTGACCATTTTGTGGACGTGAGTGGACGTTTGCCATAGGTGGCAGGGGTGACCTTTCAGTACCTTTCAGGAACCATCAGCCCTGGAGCCCTGTGACCATCTCGGGAATGCACAAGGGACAGAAAACGTCCCGTCTTCAGTTGGGTCCCTGCTCCTGAGCTGGGCCTGGCTCCTGGGACTGTGGGAGCCCATGGCAACTTGGCAGGCTCTGCAGAGAGACAGCTCTGCCCAGGAGCAGCTCCTCATAAAGGAGCAGCAAGACTCAGGGCACTGCCTGCAGGCACCAGGCTGGGATGAGTCACTCATAAGTGAAAGGCAGTAGGGAATGGGAGGACAGCTGAGAGTCTCAGGGCAGGGAGAAATCTTCCCAACCCTTGACATGGTAAGTTTATGTCTGCAGGGCAACAGTGCTGTGGGTCCTGGAGGGAGCTTCTGAACTTGGCACCTTCAGATCAATAGGATGTGTCAGGGTGTCTCTCCCATCTCTCCTGTTTGAATTAGGAGGTTGTGTTAGAGCAGGGATTCCCAGCCACACATTCAGAGGGACAGGGCATCACAACTGCCCTCTAACAGGGACGGTGCTGGGATGCACCCAGGTCTGTATGGGCTGTAATTCAGAGCCATGTCCCTGTGTCCCAGGGTGCTGTGTGCCGGGGCAGTGACTCTGCCCCCTGCAAGGGTCAGCACTCAGTCTGCCTGGGGAAATCCCCATGGTGCTGCAGGGAGATGCTCTGGGTGGGAGGAGAGACGCCCATCAAGGCAGTCTCATTTTCTGAAGGAGCCTTTCCAAGAGAACAGTCAAGGCAGTGTTAATGTTAAAGACAAGGAGCTTTCAGGAGTCTGTTTTCAGTTTCATCCTTTTTGTTAAGGGCCAGGGGTGTATGGAAAGGAGATGCCAGGTTGGGGCGGGAGACTGAGACTCCCAGTTCCTTAAATGGAGAGATCTGTGGGGAACCTCAGCAAGTCCCTTACCCCTCTCTGACTGCAGACAGCACCAGCATCACCTTCTCTGGCCTCACCAGGGTCTGGCTGACCTTCTCCTCCCCACCTGCAAACACAGAGATGTCCCTGGGCTGCTGCAGAGCAGGGTGAGTGTTCAGAAGATGGGACAGTGTCTGTGACACTGACAGGGAGAAGACATGGGGCAGAGGAAGATCTGCCAGCAGGAAAAGCTCCAGCAGTGGAGATACAATCAGCAAATGGGAGGGAGCTATAAACATAATTGCTATGAGAGGTGGGATTTGGATCATCCCAGTCAGTCCCTGCAACGGAGACGTCTTCCTCTAAGCAAAGCCCCGTGTCTCCTCTCCCACCCCTCAAGGCCATGGGGTGCTGGCCACGAGCCCCCTCCTTGGTAGAAGAGGGGCTGCGTCTCTCCTGCAGCCTGGTCCTTTCCCAGTGCAGGACAAGGGGACTGAGAGGGACTGTCCTCAGATGTCACTGTCTGGGGGGTGGCGTGCACAGCTGGGGGAGGTGAAGGCTTTCCTCAGTGCTCCTCTGTCTGCTGCTCCTTACTTTCCCTTGCCAGAAGGTTCATACTGTTGCTCTTCCGTCCTTCACCTGTCTGTGCTGATCTGGTTTTGCTCTCTGGAGCTAAGGAGGGGAATTCAGCTGCAGTTCAGGCAGTAACTTCCCTCTCCCACTGCATTCCCTCAAACAACAGTGAAGACATTTAGGTGATGTGAGGATGGGGTCCGTCTTAGTGGAAATGAGATGCCCAGAAGGAGTCAGTTCAGCCCCTGCCTTCACTGCACTGTTCCTCTTCCTTGCTGGAGTGGGAACTGCTGTGACTGATTCAGGTCCAGACACCTCTGTTGAAGAGAGCAAACTGGAAGGGGGGTTAGATTAATCCCTCCTAGTGATCTTCCATCTCAAACAGAGCTGTCATGAGTGTGGTCTCTCTCCCTCTCCCTCTCTTTCTCTCTCTCTGTCTCAATAATAAGTGGAGAATATTCCCACTTCCCTTCACTCCACCAAATCCCCTTCATTTAGGTCACAGTACCCATCCCCAGGTGTCCCCTGCAAATGCATGAGTCAATTTGACACCTCCATTTACACCCCCCAGTAGAGCAGGACTGACTGCCCTGGAAGCAGGCAGAGAGGCAGAGCACACTCACCCAGCACAAACCAGAGGTCAAGAAAGGGAGCAGAACAAGGTAAAGGAAAGAACCCATGTGGGGGTACCATGAGGAGTGGAATGGATTTTATTCAGAGAAGCTTGTTCTAACTTTAACTTGTTGATGCTTTTTCCTCGTTGGAGAGTGCACTGAACCGAGATTAAATGTCCAACAGCAGCTCCCTCAACGAGTTCCTCCTCCTGGGATTCGCAGACAGGCGGGAGCTGCAGCTCTTGCACTTCTCGCTCTTTCTGGGCATCTACCTGGCTGCCCTCCTGGCCAACGGCCTCATCATCACAGCCGTAGCCTGTGACCACCACCTCCACACCACCATGTACTTCTTCCTCCTCAACCTCTCCCTCCTTGACCTTGGCTCCATCTCCACCACTCTCCCCAAATCCATGCACAATTCCCTGTGGGACACCAGGGCGATCTCATACTTGGGATGCGCTGCCCAGATCTTTCTGTTTGTCTTTTTTATGTCAGCAGAGTATTCTCTCCTCATAGTCATGGCCTATGACCGCTACGTTGCCATCTGCAGACCCCTGCACTACAGGACCCTGCTGGGCAGCAGAGCTTGTGTCAAAATGGCAGCAGCTGCCTGGGGCTGTGGGTTTCTCCATGCTCTCCTGCACAGTGGGAACACATTTTCCCTACCCCTCTGCCAAGGCAATGTGGTGGAGCAGTTCTTCTGTGAGATGCCCCAGATCCTCAAGCTCTCCTGCTCAGACTCCTACCTCAGGGAAGTTGAGCTTCTTGGGATTAGTGTCTGTTTAGGCTTTGGGTGTTTCATTTTCATTGTAGTGTCCTATGTGCAGATCTTCAGAACAGTGCTGAGGATCCCGTCAGAGCAGGGCCAGCACAAAGCCTTTTCCATGTGCCTCCCACACCTGGCTGTGGTCTCTCTCTTTGTCAGCACTGACATACTTGTCTACCTGAAGCCCTCGTCTCTCTCCTCCCCAACTCTGGATCTCGTGCTGTCCATTCTGTACTCAGTGGTGCTTCCAGCACTGAACCCCCTCATCTACAGCATGAGGAACAAGGAGCTCAGGGACACACTAGAAATGATGGTTCAATGGATATGAGGTCATTGCCAATACCTGCCCCACGTCCATTCACTCAGTAGAATATCCCTCATCAAGGATGTGTGTTATGCATTTATTTCCTTCTTATTTTTTTCTTGTCTATCCATCTCAGACAAATATAATAGGTAAATAAATAAGTATATTCACTTCATTGTATGTCTCCTTGGGAACCTCTCTTTTGAATTGGACCCACATCCTGTGTTGAAGCAGGAAGCCAGGCTTCTTCCCCCGTCTCCAGCAGAGAGGGGGGACTTCAGAGCCCACTGCTCGAGCTCCCTCACATGCCCCTAGTGCAATGAGGAGAGTTTCCTCGTGCAGCGTCTCTTCCAGAACTGGCACCAAGGGAGCTCAGGGGGACAGTGTTAGGCTCAGACGAGTACAGATGGGGTGAGACCATGGGCCCCATGTCCATTAGGAGTGCTCAGTTGTCCCAGGCACCGTCAGGGTGTCATCTCAAACCCCTCTCCTGTGATGGTGGCAGCCAGACGTCGCTATGGGCTCTTCCCTTCTGTCTCCAGTGCTGTAACATTACAAATGGAGGGACAGTGGAGGGGAGGAGACTCAGGCAGCAGCCTGTGGGGACAGACCCTCTGCTTGACAATGTCACCCCCACACTCCCACAGCAGGCATTTCCTCACTGCAGCCTTCTCATGGGAACTGCAGCTTTCTGGAGACACATCCCGGCAGAGCAGGACTTTCTCTTTTTAGAGTTGTCCTCTTCATTGCCATGCTGTGCTTTTATGCTCTGTTGTGTGGGTATGGCCCAGGAGTTCTCATAACCTGGTGATGCTCTGTTGCGTTGCCATGTGAATGTGTCCTGGAAGCACAGGCAGGACCAGGCAATGGGCACCCTTCTGTCAGCCCTGGCCTCCAGACTAATATTTCCTATAACTAAAGGGCGTCTCCTCTGTGATATGTCTGAAACCAGGCATTTATTCACAGGATGGGTTGCAATATGTCCAAGGTGGGGTGCAACCGCAAAAGGGCCTGATTTCCTGATTGTAAGATCTATGGGTTCCAGTGATGAGCTCAGAGTCCCCAGATGAATAGCGATTAGACTGGATTTATGGTTCATCTCTCAGTGACCAGTGGAAATAGGGAACGGTCTCTGAAGTGGCTACCTGGGGCTTTCCCAGAGGAGACCATGCTGATGATAGATGCTTCTGGAGGGGCCCCCAGGAGAGCTCAGGGGATTTCAAGGGAGTGCATATGCCTGGGGACACGCAATGAGTGGAGCTTCACGAAATGAGGGACAATCGACAGTGGGGTAAGCAGAAGGTAGAGCACTAAATCCAGGTGTACGTATCACAGAATCACAGAATGGTTGAGGTTGGAAGAGACTTAGGGAGATCATCTAGTTCAACACTCCCGCACAAGGAGGGACACCTAGAACACATTGCACAGGGTCGTATCCAGGCAGGTTTTGAGTATCTCCAGAGGAGGAGACTCCACAATCTCTCTGGGCACCCTGTTCCAGGGCTCTGTCACCCTCACAGTAAAGAAGTTCTTCCTCACATGGCAGTGGAACTTCCTGTGTTTTAGTTTATATCCATTACCACTTGTCCTGTCATTGGCCACTACTGAAAAGAGTTTGGCGTCAACATCTTTACATTCTCCCCTCAGGTATTTGTACATGTTGATAAGATCCCTTCTCAATTTTTTCTTCTCCAGACTAAACAGATCCAGCTCACTTAGTGTTTTCTCATACAAGACATGCTCCAGTCTCTTAATCCTCTTTGTTGCTCTATGCTTGACCCTTTCTAGAAGTTCCACATCCCTTTTGAACCGGGGAGCCCAGAACTGCACACAGTACTTCAGGCGCGACCCCACCAGAGGTGAGAAGAGGAGCAGGATCCCCTCCCTCGACCTGCTGGCAACACTGCTCCTAATGCAGGCCAGGATCCCATTGACCTTCCTGGCCACAAAGGCACATTGTTGGCAACTGGTTAACTTGTTGTCAACCTGGACTCCCAAATCCCTCTCTGTGGAGCTGCTTTCCAGCAGGTCAGCCCCTTATCTGTACAGAGTTATTCCTGTCCAGGTGCAGGACCCTTCACTTGTCCTGGTTGAACCCTATGAGGTTCCTCTCTACCCAACTCTCCATCCTGTCCAAGTTCCTCTGAATGGCAGCACAGCCCTTTGGAGTGTTGGCCTCTCCACCCAGTTTGGTATTGTCCACAAACTTGCTGAGAGTGCGCTCTGTGCCCTCATCCAAATCACTGATGAGTAAAGTTGAACAGCACTGGAAGCAGTACTGAGCCCTGGGGGACACCACTAGCCACAGGCCTCCACTTAGACGCAGCTCCATTTATCACAACCTTCAGAGCTCTGCCATCCAGCCAGTTCCAGGAAGAATCATGGACTCCTTGCACAGAGGGCGATGGGGCCTCAGGAGATCTGTAGCCCAATCTCCTTGCTCACAGCCTGGTCAGCCCTGGTGTCACACCAGCTTGCTCTGTTTTCATGCACTCTGGTCTTGGAAACCTCTAAGGGAGGAGACTACACAACCTCTCTGGATAACCAATTCCAGTGTTTCATCACAGGGTAAGTGCTCCAGCTCCCCAACTCTAGTGAGGGTCCTTGGCCTAATTTGCTCCCAGTTATCAACATCTTTCTTGTTCCAGGAAACCACACTTGGATGCAGTGTTCTCCATGTGGTCTAATGAACACTGATTAAAGGCATTCACCATTTCCCTTGACCTCCTGGCTGTGCTGCTGCTCATAGTACCATGATTCTTACGGCCTTCTCTGCTGCCAAGGAATGCTGCTGTCTCATGTTTTTCCTCTATCCCCCAGGATGCTCAGGTCTCTTCCAGAGAGCTGCTGCCCCAAGCTCTCTCAGCATCTCCTCACAGAAGAGATCCTCAAGTCCCTTGATCATTTTTGTAGTCCCACACTGGACTCTCTCCAGTAGTTCCATGTCCCTTTTGTAGTGGAGAGCCCAGAACTGGAAACAGGACTCCTCATGTGACCTCAGCAGGGCTAAGTAGAGGGCCAGGATCACCTCTCTCCGTTTGCTGGCAACACTTCCTAACACACCCCAGGCACCTCTCCATGAGCATTCTGAGATGAGGCAGAGTGACTTAGCAATAACACCCAACAGCTACTGCAGCACTCTTGAGTACATCCGAATCTCCAGAAAGTTGAACGAATTTTACTGCGTAGACCATCCTTGTGCTTGGCAGATGTTTTCCTTAAAGACCTGTTGGCTTTCCTGAACTTCCGGGCCCTTCAGAGCTGCCTTCTATGGAATCTCCCACCTGTCGCCTGGGGAGTCTCCTGAACAGGTCAGACCTGTTCCTCTAAAGTCCAGGGTCTGTGCTCCACTCCTGTCCTGCCTCCACTGGACCTGGATATCTGCTTTTCTTACAGTCGCTTAAGGAAAGGATGAAGTGAATATCCCAAGCCTGATGCTTTCCCAGATGTTTTTCTCTCCCCACTCGCCCACCCCCAAATAATAGCCAGGACCTGTGATCTACAGCCTTTCTCACGTTGCTTAAAAGGAGCTGTCATCCACCTCCTCACCCTGACTGCATGGTCTGTAGCTCCCATCATGATGTCACCCTTACTCTGATGCTCACCCACAAGCACATGCCCAAACTATTGCCCATCTAATGGAAGCTCTGCATGCATCTGAGCTGCCCCTCCACATAAAACAGCCTCCTCCTCCTTCCTGACAGTCTCCCCTGAAGAGCTTTTACCTCAGCAGCACAGACCTCCAGTTGTGTGAACGGTCCTAATGCATCTCAGTTATTCCAGTGATGCAGAGATCCTGTGATAGTTTATGCTGCGTATGCCAGGCTCCAGGCATTTGCATATATTTGGGCTGCAAAACATCAGGTGTGTCACAGCAAAGAGATTTCTCACAGTGAAACCTGTTACCAAGAGCCAAAGACACTGTGTGCAATGGCCCCACTTGACAGCAGACCATGCTGACGTGGAGAGCAGGTGGCAACGTAAATGGTGAGAGGAGGTTCCTACTGCGAGAGCAAAGCCTGCAGTGCCCAAGGCCAGGGAGAAACAGAGTGTGGCTGTGCAGGAATGGCAGGAGAGGTCTTTGTTGCCTGAGCTGATTTGTAGCACTTTGTAGCCTGTGATAGAGGTGAGCCAATCTCCAGACAGCACAAGGCATCACTGAAGGTGTTCTTGGGCTTGAGTCAGCTGTGATCCAGCCATCCTGGGGTCATCATTAGCCCTATCATATCATCCAGGGTGAAAAGAGGTTCTGTAGGAGCAAAGCGAGAAGCTGTTAACATAGCAGAGACCAGAGCAGACACCTTGGTGTGACGTGCCTCTCCCATTTGTAGAGCATGCTCGGCTGTGGGAGGGATGGACTTGGCCCAAACGCACTCGTGGGATCCAGTTGTTGGGCACTGGGAGGGAACCCAAGATGCACTGGGGCACTTTTCCAGCTCCAGCTCCAAAGGGACATGGCTTCCCATAGATACCATGCTGTGTCTGCTAGAGGAGACATTTGGTTATGCCAGACAACACAGGCATCTGTCTTGGCCCAGCCAGCCTATTCCTGTGTCACTCAATGATATGTCTGCACTGAATTATATTAACTTTTTGCACTGTAATGATCTGCCTGGGTCTCTGCTTTATACTGCATTGTCCTCACATAGTAGTGGAAGGCATCTGGGGCCATTTGGGATGGCAAAGGCCATTTCCCACCTCGTCTTGTCTTGAAGATCCCTGAGAATGTGGGTCTCGGATTTGCTCCAGTGGAGCAAACAGACATGGGCACATTTTTGAACCTCCTCTGCCTCTTCAACTGTCCCCAGCTGTTTGTGTGTCATCCCACCCTCCATCACCAGTGATTACAAGGGGAGCTTAGAGAAGGAGTTCCCGTGCAGATGTCAGTGCTGTGCACCCTTAAGCATGGGGAAGAAGAATCCCACCTTCTGTGTGTTTGTGGAGTTCAAGGGAGGAATCTGAATCCCATCCCAGATCAGTGACTTCTGAACCAGCATGTGATGCCCAGATTGACTCATCTGAATCCATGAGCCCCCTTCTTGCCCCTGTCTCAGTGTCCTGCCTATTAGGGGCTTCCTAACTAGAGCCTTCCAGAGTGGGACATTTCTAACTTGCATAGATAGGCATCCTCTGACAAAATAAACTGCAAAAATCCTTTTTTCTCCACTCATTAGGAAAGGACAACAAGTGTGATTCTTTCAGTTTACTTCATGCACATTTCCCAGGAGGAAGGGAGACCAAGGACAGAGAAATTGATGAGTTCAGCTGGGCTTCTGCTCCTGAGCGGGGCCAGGCTCCTGGGATGGAGGCAGCTCGTGGCAGCCTGTCAGCACTGCCCAGAGACAGCCGAGTGCAGGAGCAGCTCCTGTGCCAAGAGCAGCAGGGCTGCGGGCACTGCCTGCTGCTGCGGACAGGGGAGGAGAGAAGGCAGCGAGAGGTGAACGGCAGAGTGGAGTGGGAACACAGAGGAGAACTGGTGGAGAAAGCGTCACATCCTTTGACACGGTGAGTCTCTGTCTGCAGGGCAATGCTGCTGAGGTTCCTGGAGGGGTGTTCTGACCCCAATCCATGCCATTACAGATCGGGGGTTTAACGCTCATTCTCCTGCTCCCTCCTGTGCAGAGAACGGGGAGATGCTTTAGAGCAGCGTTCCTGCCACTCCAACACAGGGACAGGACATGCTGCTCTCTTCTCCCGGGGATGGCTGCAGGGTGTGAAGCTGGGGTGTGCACTGTGTCTGCCCAGGGCTGTAATTCAGAGCAGCGTCCCTGTGCTCCATGGTGCTGTGAGCCCGGGGCAGTGACTCTGCCACCTGTGAGTGTCAGCACTCAGCCTGCCTGGGGAGCTCCCCATGGCGCTGTGGGGAGAAGCTCTGGGTTAGAAGAGAAACCCCCAGTAGGGTCGCTTGAGCCTCCCAACAAGAGGATGCTGTATTTTCTGCCTTGGGGACATACCAGAGGTGACTTTTCATCAAGAACACCAAGGCAGGGAACCCCTGATAGACAGGGAGTTGTCATGACTCTGTCCTCTCACTTTTATTCTCTTTGAGCGTGGTGAAATAAGCATGGATCTATCAGGTTTAGACAGGGGATGGAGGCTCAGGAACGGTGACACTGAGAGAAGCGCAGTAGTGGGAGGACCTTAGGAAATGCCTTCACCCACAGACAGAGCCAGCATCCCCTTTCCAGCCTCAGCAAGGTTTGTCTCACCCGCAAACACGGAGGTGCCCTGGGCAGGATCCTGCCCCCATGAGGTGTCTGCTGGACAAAGCCTAGGGCCCGATGGGTGGGATGGGGTCTGTGAGCACAGACAGGGCAGACACACAGGGATGGAGGAACAGCTCCGATGGCTCCTTGGGCAGCAGAGTCATGGTCAGAGGGTGAGAGGAAACTGACACCTTCAGCACCTCCTCCCCTCCACCCACCAGCACAACCCTCTGCTCTGCAAGCTGCAGCATCCAGACCATATTTCCTTGGCAGATGGGCATGAAGGAGACTCCTGAGAGCCCCCTTCCCCCAGGCCTGCCTGGCCCTGCCCCTCTTGGCACAAATCAGGGTGTTGCTCTGTGTTTGCCCTTGTCCATCCCTTGGACTCTCTGGGCAGGGGGTTTCTGCTGCAGTCCAGACACCGACGCTGTGGGTCCTGACATGCAGATGTGTCCTTGAGTGTGAGGTGCCCGAAGCCCCTCTGCCCTGTGCTGCTTGAAGCCAGGTACTGCGAGGGTCTGGGAATGAACCAACTCTCTCTTCAGGACACCCCATCCTTAAAACATTAGACCTTTTCTCTGTATTTTTGTTGGTTGGGCTGCACGCTGCCCTCCAGAGGGCACAGCTCCCCCACTACAGATGAGTCTTCTGGAGGGGCTCCATGGAGAAGCTCACTAGGTAGAGGCCACAGCACTGCTGCTGGGCAGGTGCATGGGAACAGTTGGAATAAGTCCAGTGTGCTTCTGGCTTGAAGAGGAGGGCTGAGATCTCCCTCAGGGACTCTCAGATAGGGCACCGGGTTGGGCGATCGGCACTTTGAACCTGGATTCCTCTGCACTCCATCAAGTGATTTCTTTCTGTGGTAAAATGAGTGAAATTGTCCTCTAAATCAGAGATGTGAACACAGGGCAGCTGGGAAGAGCTGCCAACTCTTCTCACGCTGCATTAATGCTATAGTGAGTCCTTTTGCCCCTCTATAACCACAGCCATTTACTCAGAGTGCACTAGCAGTGCTGAGGATTTCTGTCTCCTTATGGCAAACTCACCCAGCACCAACCAGAGCTCAAGACACAGACCTCAAAGACCTGGGGCTTGACTGAAATGGAAATTCATAAAGTTTGTGGGGTACAGGAGGGTTTATGAGAAAGATTTACACATGGAAATCTGTTCTAATTTCTCAACAACTCTTCTTCCTTAGACAGTCCTGCAGTGGCCTGAAGGAGCGAATGTCCAACAGCAGCTCTCCCAGTGACTTCCTGCTCCTGCCATTCACAGACATGTGGGAGCTGCAGCTCTTGCACTTCTCGCTCTTCCTGGCCATCTACCTGGCTGCCCTCCTAGCCAACGGCCTCATCATCACAGGCCGTAGCCTGCGACCACCACCTCCACACCCCCATGTACTTCTTCCTCCTCAACCTCCCCCTCCTCGACCTTGGATCCATTTCCACCACTCTCCCCAAATCAATGGCCAATTCCCTCTGCAACAGCAGGGGCATTTCCTACTTGGGATATGCTGCCCAGGTCTTTTGAATCTTTTTCTTACTTTCAGCAGAGTTTAATATCCTCACTGTGATGGCCTATGACCGCTACGTTGCCATCTGCAGACCCCTGCACTACGGGACCCTCCTGGACAGCAGAGCTTGTCTGGAAGTGGCAGCAGCTGCCTGGGCCAGTGTTTTACTCAATGCTCTCCTGCACACTGGGAACACATTTTCCCTACCCCTCTGCCAAGGCAATGAGGTGGAGCAGTTCTTCCGTGAGATCCCCCAGATCCTCAGGCTCTCCTGCTCAGACTCCTACCTCAGGGAAGTTGGGGTTAGTATGGTTAGTCTTTGTTTAGCCTTTGGGTGTTTCACTTTCATTGTGATGTCCTACGTGCAGACCTTTGCTGCCGTGCTGAGGCTCCCCTCTGAGCAGAGCCAGCACAAAGCCTTTTCCATGTGCCTCCCGCACCTGGCCGTGGTCTCCCTGTTTGTCACTACTTCATTTTTGGCCTATCTGAAGCCCCCCATCCCTCTCCTCACCAGTTCTGAATCTGGTGCTGGCTGTTCTGTACTCACTGGTGCCTCCAGCAGTGAACCCCCCCATCTACAGCATTAGGAACAAGGAGCTCAAGGCTGCAATGAGGAAATTGTTTCAGTGGGTTCAACGCTAGCACCAATAACCAGCCATGCGCATCTACTCATCCCCAGAGTAACTGACATTAAGAATCTGTGTTCTGTGCTTTTCCTTCCTTCCTTCCTTCCTTCCTTCCTTCCTTCCTTCCTTCCTTCCTTCCTTCCTTCCTTCCTTCCTTCCTTCCTTCCTTCCTTCCTTCCTTCCTTCCTTCCTTCCTTCCTTCCTTCCTTCCTTCCTTCCTTCCTCCCTCCCTCCCTCCCTCCCTTCCTTTCATCCTTCCTTTGTTCCTTCCTTCATTCCTTCCGTCCTTCCTTCTGTCCTTCCCTCTCCTTTTCCCTTTCTTTCTTTCTTTCTTTCTTTCTTTCTTTCTTTCTTTCTTTCTTTCTTTCTTTCTTTCTTTCTTTCTTTCTTTCTTTCTTTCTTTCTTTCTTTCTTTCTTTCTTTCTTTCTTTCTTCATCTAGACGAATCTATGTAACAAAGAGGAGAAAAAGGGAAGCAGAAATCTGAAGAAAGGAAAAAGGGAGGTGTGGGATGTCCTCCAGTACCTTCCCCCATCTTATCACCAAAATCCATGAGGAGCCACAGCTCCTGTCCCCTCTGCACCTCCTGCTTCTAGTGACAGTGAAGAGGGGGAGGAATGGGACATTTTGTCCCTTTCAAAACAAGAAAAGGAAGCCAGTAGTACAAGATGCCAAAAGCCCCAAAGCCAAATAGCAGGTTCCACTGCGAGGCCAGGATCGGCGGGGGCATGGTTTGGATTTGGATTTGTAATCGTGCCATTGACCACGGGGATTAAAAGAAGGGGATTAAAGAAAGAACTACCCCCTTATTTAGATGATCCTATAGGAATTGGGGAAATGATAACTGAATATGTAAGAAATGCAGATTATACTTGGCAGGTTTGGGATTTTCTTTTAGGAATCCTTTTTGGATCCCAGGGAAAGAGGATAATCTTGCAAAAAGCTTGTCAATTATGGGAGGATGAGCACACACAGGCAGGCCAAAATGCAGTTTAGCCTGCCCTCAGCAGAGAGGAAGGACATTGGAGGAGGGAATGCCCACAGAGGCCAAGATATGGGTTGGTAGAGGCAGTAGATTCAGAGGCACTCATTTTACAGGAAAGGTCCTTCAAGGTGTCATGACTGCCCTGGGGATTCAGTGGGACTTGCACACCCCTTGGCATCCCCAGAGCTCGGGTAGAGTGGAAAGGATGAACGGGAACATTAAAAAGCATCTTTTGAAATTGGTGTTAGAAACTAAGATGCCGTGGACTCGACTTCTACCATTAGCTTTAGCAAGAATAAGAGCAAAACCGAGGGGAGACATTCAGCTGTCCCCCTTTGAAATCATGTTTGGGATTCCCTATCCTGCTAACACCCAACCTGGAAAGGAGGTAGAGATAAGTGATATATATTTAAAACAATATGTGATCAGAATACTTTCTCTTGTGAAGTCTCTCCAGCAGAAGGCCAGCTTGCACAGACCTTCCCCTTGGATTTTGCAGTCCATGATATCCAACCAGGGGATTGAGTCTTGGTCAAAGCATGGAAAGAAGCACTGCTGCTGGCAAAGTGGCGTGGACCTTATCAGGTATTACTAACCACAGAAACATCAATCAAGACAGCTGAGCATGGATGGACTCATCATACCAGAGTTAAGATTTCCAGGAGCCCAGAAATCTGGACTTCTTGGTTAAAGGAAGAGGATGGAAAGCCCCGGCTAACTCACCATAGATCTGTACCGCTGGCTGGGAGTGGGTCCGCAGAATAAATGCTGGGTTGCTGGGTCTGTGGGAGTCCAGGAGTATATGAAGACTACCCATGGGTACTAGACCTATCGAACATAAATTGTTAGTTAGTTCTAGCAGTGCTTAGAAATTGTTTACTTTGTACTTAATTATGTCACCCATTTGCATAGCCCAAAGTGGTTAAAGTTTTTTTTTTTCTTCTTCTTCTTCTTTAACAACCTAAGGGCAAAACCTTGGTAATCACCAGCTTGCGCGGTTCATACAGCAGAACTAGAGGGTTTTTAGTTGCTTAGATTGGCTGTGTGTTGATAAATAAACCCCTCCTTTAAATGTTGCTTCTTGTTTGGAAGTTTGTCAGGAGTGATGGAACCTGGTGGCCCTATGGAGGTGCTGAAGTTTTTTCGCTGGCTCTGTTTTGAAGCTGAGCAGGTTTTCATGCATCCAGACAACGTGTCTATGTGTGTATATGTGTATATACCTCTAGATCAAACAGACGTGCACTCTGGGTCCCTGAGAGCTGGCCTTGGACACTCAGCTTTGGAGGACTCAGACCCCGAGTCTCCGCAGTTCCGGGTAGAATTTGAATTTCCTTCTTTTCTTAGGAACCTTCTTCAAGACACTAGTTCAATGAAGACAGTTCAATATCAGCTGGAGAAATGATTCCACTGCCTTCAGATGTGTCATTGTCCTCAGATGTGCTTCCATCCTTTTCATTAGACATGGAATTTAACTTTTCCAGGAAATATGTTCCTATGTTTCCTATGTCTGGTCAAATAAAACCTTTAAAAAGGAAGCGTAATAGCATATACAGTGAACAGTGCTATGCTACATCTGCAGCTAAAACTCTACAAAGGAACCGTGATTACATTAACTTTAATGTCAGCACTCTAGAAGCAGAGTGACTTTTCCAGAGAAGGTCACCCGCTCTTATAAAAATCCTACCTCTTTTCTGACCTGTCTTGGGATCTCTCTTTCTGTTGATTGCTGAGATCTTATCTGCACGCTTGCGCATTTGCAGTGATAAACTACTCTTGACAAACTAATGCAGAGATTCTTTTCTCCCTTCTCTCCCCATCCTCTTTCTTTATGGACGCAATCCCCAGACCTGACAGCAGATGAGGACAAAAGCAATGAGGAAGCGGAAGAAGATGAGTAGCAGCAACCCCAAAGGATCTCCAGGATCTCCGTTGAGGCTGGCTTCTAGATGAGGGTCGCACTTGGTCAACCCTTGCCCTTCTATTGCACTTAGCCCCCAAAGTTCGGAATTCACTGGCCGAAGTCAGCTGAAGCTGTTGTGAGAATAGATTGTTAAATGAAACGTGGGAGTTTGGCAGGTTTCACTGATTTTCAGTGGTTTAACTTGGAGCAAATTTACAGAGCTGAGTAAATTTTTGTTACAATGCAAAAACTGAAAGGGAAGGATATTTAAAGTGAATGCATTATAAGAACCTTCCTATGTAAATAAACACTAGTAAGATCAATTTTATAGCAGTGGAATAAGAACTTCATTCATAACACAAGTATTCCCACAAGTATTCTCCAAGGGTGGTGGAAATTTCATCTTTAGAAAATGTGAAGCTGCACTGAAATGCCACCATATACATCCTACACCATGCTTCCTGAATTGCTTTTTAGCGATTTTTGAATGGACAAACTGTTTACAGACTTACTAGAACTTGGGTATTCACTTCAAAACTTACTGAAAATTGTGACTGGAGATTAAAGAGGCAAACAGACTGCCCGATGCCTCTCATCACATAGGCACAACCAAGCTGTCTGTCCTTTCAGCCTTCGTTCCTAAGTTAAGTTTCTGATCATGGGGGAAAAGGAAAAAAAAAAAGTTTGGAAAGCTCAGTTAAGTTTTAGCCTATAAAATGCACTGTAGAATGCCTCCGTGTGTTTGTCAGTGTGATGTGACTCAAACTTTGATTCCTCATGACCTGTATTTTTTTCTTAAAATCTCCTCACTTTACAAAGAATGTCCTGTATTGTGTAGTTTAATCAGCTGTGAAAGGCAAATGTAGCATGTAAGCATTTTCTTAAGTAGACTTAAAGCCCATTTTAGAATATTCACTGATTAAAGCCACTTCCAGAGTTACCTTTTTAGGGTTTTGAAGCCTTCTAATTTCTAAACCACATTTCCTGGTGGCTGCTTTCTGTGTATTTGTTGCTGTGCCTGCATTGCACGTCATCTTAAGTAGTCTTATGCCCCTGGAGGAGCTGCTGTTGAAGCACACAGCAATCCTTATTGCCTCCTTTTGCTGGTAACTGGAATTCTTCGTTTGGGATGCTGAACACTTCATTTTGTGAAGAAGGCTAGAAAGTTGCCTTCGTAGCTTCCCGCTTAGGTCCAAATTCCTTTTTTTTCAAGTAGAGCAGAAAAAATGGATATTTTGTGTATATGCAGTGCCTTGATAAAGTTTCTATACAGGCACAAAGTACGTGCATGTCAGGTGCTCTGCATATTTCTGACTGATTTTCTTGGTTCTTTTAAGCAGGGAAACTTGATGTACGCTTCCAAGAAGAATGAAGCTGCTGAAAAAGCTTATGCAACTCAGGTGATAGGTTAATTCTGGCTTTAAATTATCTTTACTGCTCACAGAAGTGAGCTAACTACTGGATAATTTCCATGTGTGCATAATTCTCTATTGCCATCGGGGTTACAAGCCAGAGGGATGGATGTCAGGGCTGGGCTGGGCTGGGCTCAGGACAGATGCTCAGAAAAATAAAGGAACACATTCACAACATGCTCACAACCAAACACAAATAAAAGGCAACAGATGCCACAGACAGGTGGGAAGTCAAGTAAATGGGCAGTGTTATTCAGCATGGGAAACAGTGCTCTTGCTACAGCAATAGTGGGGCAGTTTTCCTGGTTTTGTGCAGCACAGCAAGGATTTTCAGGAAGGGAGATGTGCATGAGAGCTCCTCTGAAGTGTATCCTCCTGCTGTAGTTACAGAATCATCATCATCGTCAGAAGCAGCTGATGTTCGTGATGCTGAGGAAGGTGAGGATCCTCGGAAGCGTTACGGCCTCAGGCAGAGGAAAACTGTCATATGCTACCAAGCTCCTTTGGAAAGTAGGTTACGTGCACAGGTACTCTCCAGGGCTAAATTATTGCATATAAATGAGGTACAATTTCTTGAATATATTTATATACACACACACACACACAGCTTTGATTTAAATTTCTTCTGCAAGTGCATTTTGCTGCATTTATTGCATGCATGTAACCTGTGCACATTGCATTTCTTTGCCACTTCACTTGCTCATTGCCATTTCTGTTAATGCCCCATTACAAATGGGCTGCTAAAGGGTCACTTCAGAAGGTCTACTTTTTATAAATCTGTTTCTACTTGTAGTTTAGTTTATAATGACTTTTTTCTTTCATTGCACTGTTTTATCAAAAACTTAACCTTTAAGTTTTGTTATTTCCATATCCAAACTTATTAATTTTAATTTAAAGATCTCCACTGAGAAGTACAAAAAGATATATGTACATATCCTTCAAAGAAAAGTCATAAATCCAACATGGTACTCTTACCCTCTTGTCACTTTGTGTCCTGAAAAAAGCTACTGTGTGTGTTTCCCTTGTACTACGCATTGAGAAAAGACACTTGAAACTGCTTTCTGGAGTTATAAACAGGTGAAACATCACTTTCAGCCATTTTATTTCACTTTATAGAATCATCATCTTCAGAAGAAGCTGAGGTTTGTGAGGCTGAGGGAGGTGAGGATCCTCTGAAGTGTCACGAATTCAGGCAGAGGAAAACTGTCGTATGCTATGAAGTTCCTTTGGAAAGTAGGTTATAAGCACTGTAGAGTAATTGATGGGCCAATGGTCTTCAGCCAAAGGCTGAAGGGTTGGTATAAAAACCCAACCAGGGTTGGGTATTCATATAACCTTCACACATCTTAACCCACCAATCCTGGAGCGTCAGCATCCCAGTGACCAATTCTGGATCTCCTCTGCTTCACCAGCAGTTCCTCAGTCCTAGTTTTGCAATCTTCAACAGGTTCCCTTCATGAACCTTTTGTCCTATATATTCCCACACCCAAAGTCTTATGTGAATTCTATGCCCCTGTCCCCTCGAGGTCCTGCTGTGTTCCTAATGTCTTGTGTTCTTCATGCCACGCATGTCCTCGGTTCTCTATGTTTCCCTCCTCTGTCCTCTGTATCCCTAATCCCACATGCCCCCTGTGTCCCTGATCCCATCTGTGCCCAATCTCCCATGTGTCCCTCATGCCCCAGGTGTCCACCCAGTATCCCGTGGCCCCCAATGCCTTGTGTCCCCCCGCGTCCCTGCACTGTCCCCGACCAAGGTGACGCACCTGCAGCACGAGGAGGCAGCGCAGACAGCCCGGCCACTCGGCACGGCGGGTGCCCAGCAGCAGCCGCCGCAGGAAACAAGGCAACAGGGGGCTGTGCCCCCCTGTGCACCCACCACCACCACCTCCACCGCCTGGAGCACCTCTGTCCTGCGCTGGCAGCTCTGGGGCAACGAGGGCACCACTCAGGACACGCAGGGGACGCTTGGGGTCCCCTTTGGGCCCAGAGCAGGGTCACGGGGGAACCCAGTGGTTCTCATGTTGGGTTGGGAGTGGGCACCCAAAGTGGCTCCCACTGTGTGCAGGGGGTACCAGGTTGGGGGGGACCCACTGGGGATCCCATGGAGCGTTGGGGCATGTTGGGGTGGGTGGGGTCACCCAATGGGGTCATGGGGACCATGGGCACCCAAAACATGGCACAGGGGGGACCTGGGGACCACGAGCACCCCAACGATGACATGGAGGGGACATGGGCAACATGGGCACCCCAGGCCTGGCACAGAGGAGACATGGAAACTACTGAGGGTGACTGGAGTAATCCTGGGGACCCAGCAGTGACACTCACTAGTGCTGGATGCAGGTGAGGATGTCCGAGAGCTCGGCCTGCAGCTTGACAGCAGCCACCAGTGGCTTCTTCTGCTCCTGCAGCAGGTCCCCAACAAGCTGGGGACAGACAGGGGTGGTTGTGCAGTGGGGTCAGCATGTGCCCAGCAGGGTCCCCGTGTCCCCCTGCTCCCAGCAGGACCTGGGGGTGCCCCGACGCTCACCTGGCCCTGCCACTTGGCCGCCTCTACCACAACGATGCTCTCGGGAAGGGCTGTCTCACACCCAGAGCGGCTTGAGCTGCTCAGGGAGCACCTGGCGGGAGCCCTGTGGGGGCCCCAACATGCTCAGCATCCAAGGGGGCACCCAGGAAGGTGGGGACAACCGGGAAGCCAGCGCTGGTGGCTCCCAGGGTGTCCCCACACTGTGCCCACACTGGTGTCACCACCCCACGGACCACCATAGTGCCCATGGCTGGGACAGGGGAAACTCGGGCTGTCCCTGTCTTGTTACAGACCCACTGCCCCGATCCCTGCTGTGACGTCCTGCATCCCTGGCGTGTCCCCTTCCCCTGGCAAGTTACTGAATGTCCTGCATGTCTCTAACTTGCCATGTCTCCTCGATGCACCATATGTCCACCCAATGCTTCATATGTCCCCCGATGTTCTCTGTGACCCACCAATGTCCCACAAGTCCCTGATACTCCATGCGTCCCCAGTGCCCCATGTCCCCCCTATCTCCCATGTGTCCCTAATGTCCTGTGTCCCTATTGCTCCACATGTCCCTCATGCTCTGGCTGTCCCCTGATGTCCTGTGTCCCCCGATTCCCCATGTGTCTGCCCATGCCCTGGGTGTCCCTAATGTGCTATGTACCTGGTGGCAAACGTGTTCCCAAGCTCTGTGTGGCCCCAAATATCCTGTGAACCCCTGATGTTCTGTCCCCCTGATGGCCCATGTGCCCCACATCATCCTTGTGCACCCAGTGTCTCGTGTTCCTTATGACCCAAATTCTCCTCATTTCCTATGTATCCCTAATATGCTCTGTGCCTCATGTCCTCCATATCCCCAATGCTCTGTACATGCCATCATGGCCTCTGTCCTGACAATGCTCCATGTGTCCACACGTGTCTTGTGTCCTCTTATGTCCCGTACTCTCCATTAGCTCTTGTGTCTCTCAATGCCCTGCATGTTCCCAGATATCCTATGTCTCCTCCTGTTCCCCATCTTTCTCCAATTCCCCATGTGTCCCCAAAGGCTTGTGTGCCTTCTATGCCCTTGTCCCCTCGATGTCCTGATGTGTTCCTAATGTCCTGCACTCTTCATGCCACGCATGTCCCCAGATCTCTAGGTTTCCCTCCCTGCCCTCTGTCTCCCTGATCCCACATGTCCCCAGTCCCCTCTGTGTCCCTGACCATGTGCTCCCAATCTCCCATGTGTCCCTCATGCCCCAGGTGTCCACCCAATACCCCGTGGCCCCCAATGCCTTGTGTCCCCCCGCGTCCCTGCACTGTCCCCGACCAAGGTGACGCACCTGCAGCACGAGGAGGCAGCGCAGACAGCCCGGCCACTCGGCACGGCGGGTGCCCAGCAGCAGCTGCCGCAGGAAACAAGGCAACAGGGGGCTGTGCCCCCCTGTGCACCCACCACCACCACCTCCACCGCCTGGAGCACCTCTGTCCTGCGCTGGCAGCTCTGGGGCAACGAGGGCACCACTCAGGACATGCAGGGGCCTGAGATGACCCCTGTCCTGAGATGCAAAATCCCCCCAACTCCACAGATCCCTTCTTGCTTCCTCGACAGGGACCCCCAAGCTCTCTTGGGAACCCAGTTTCCCTCCTTTCTCCTGCACTCCAAAATCCCTCATCCACTCGGGGACCCCAAATCCCACTTTAGGGACCCCAAATTTCTCCTGCAACCCCAATGTCCCCACACCTCAGGAGCCAAGGACCCCAACTCAACCCATATCCCCCCTCTACCCCAAACCCCAGCCTCGGTTGCCTGGCACCCTCCACCCCAGCTTGCCCCTTACCTGGCTGATGTCAGCTCCTCTTGGCTGCTTTTCACTTGGGTCTTCAACTTTTTGGGGATTCCTCCAGAATCCATGAGCTTTTTATGGTCCTCCTCCTGCAGCCTGTGCAGGGAAAGGTCACTGGGGGGGTTAGGGCAGTCAGTTGGGGCACCCCAATATGGGGGGGAAATTACGCATCCCCATTTGGGGAGAAAAGGGAGCTGGGGGCACCCAAACCTGGGGTGGTGAGTCCAGAATACCCCAATATTATGGGTGAAATTCTCTAGGGCACCCCAATATTGTTTGTTTGTTTGTTTTGAGGGAGAAATATTGGGTAGGGTCTCAAAAAACTAGGAGCGACTCCAATATGTGTGTGTGTGGGGGGAATTTGGGGCACCCACATACTTGGCAAAAGGGTCAGGGCACCCCAACTTCTGAATGAAGGCAGCTGGGAGCATCCCCAATACTGGGGGATTCCAGGGAACCCCAATACTGGCAGACAGGGGTGCTTTGGGCACCCCAATGTTGGGGGGATCTGGGGCACCCCAGTATTTTGGGTGAAGGGAGCTGTGGGCACCTGCACTACAGGGAGGGGTCTGGGAGATGTCGGGGGCACCTCAGTATTGGCCGTGCAAGTAGCTGGGGCCCAACAATACCTGGGCTGAAGGGAGTCTGGGGCACCCCCAATACTGGGGAGGGCTCTGGGACACCCCAATATCCAGTGTAAATGGAGCAGGGGGCAGATCCATATTAGGAGGAGCCTGGCAGAAGTTGGGGACACCCTAACACTAGGGGTGTACAGAGTGGGGGGGATCACCAATGCTGGGGGGGTCTGTGGCACCCCACAACTGAGGGGAAAGGGAACTGGGGGGCACCCTCAAAACTGGAGGGCTCTGCGCTAACCCAGGACAGGGGTGAAAAGAGTTGAGGGAACCACCAGGATTGGGGGGGTCTGGCAACAATACTGGGGTCTCTGGGGACTCCTAATATTAGGGATGAAGGTTTCTGGTGGCATCCCATTACAGAGGTGGCCCAGGGTAGCCCAAAATTGTGGATGAAGGGATTTGGGAGCAACCCAAACCTGAGTGGGAAGTGGGGCAATTCCCTCCCATATCAGGAGATGGAACCTGGGGAACTCCATTATGGGAGGGTCTCACCCTTCTATTGGGTTAAAGGGAGCTGGGGGAACCCCGATACTGGGGGAGTCTGAGCTACCCCAATATGGGAGGAAGGCATTAGAGGGCAGCCCAGCACTTAGAAGATCCTGGGGCACCCCAGTACTGGGGGGAGGCAGATGGGAGGCACCTCAATAGTGAGGGGAGTCTGGGGTACCCCAGAATGTTGGATAAAGGGGAACCTCATACTGGGGGGGAGATGAGCATCCCGATATCCATATTAAAAGGTGCTGGGGGTCCTAGGGCACCCAATATTAGATGTGAAGGGATTGGGGCACCTCAGTATTGGGGGTGAAGGGATTTGGGGGCACTGCAATCCTGAGGAGGAACTGGGACACCCCAATATTGGCTGAAAATGTGGCTTGGGGCACCCCAATCCTGGGCAGGGTCTGGGAAAGGTTGGGGGGAACTAAATACTGTGGGGGTGAAGGGAGGTGGATTCACCCCAATACCAGGGGTGTCTGGGAGAGGTTGGGGACACCTTAATAGTGGGAGTAGAGGGAGCTGGGGGGTGTTTGGGACCATCTGCAGAGCCCCATTTTCCACAGGGAGCCTGGGGGCCCAGGGACACCCATGGGTGCCTGGGGGGACACCCTACCTCACCCAACACTTTGAAGTGTCTCAGCAAGGCCAACAATTTCCGTTTGATGTTGGGCTGCTGTTGCGGAGAGCGGGTAGGTCAGGGCAGAGGCAGGGGCACCCTGGGGACCCAGCACCGCTGGGGACATCCTGGGGACAACTCTAGGACCTGGCACCCTGGCATGTGGGGGAGCATCCTGGGTACTGCCCCCAGCTCCTCCTGCGGCACCCACAACACCCAAGGCTGCAGCAGGACCCTCCGGGCACCCTGTCACCTCCACCCTGGAGAGGCACCTGCTCACCTGGGTCCAAGCAGAGCCTGGGAGCGTCCTCCTCCTCTTCTTCACTTTCTGCAGCTCCTCTTTCTTGTAGAAAAGGTCCTGGGGGACAGTGTGACAGGATGGCACCATCGGGGGCACCTGTGGGTGCCGTGCAAGCAGTGGGACACCCATCAAGCACCCATCTGCCGTGCAGAGCATCGTCGCTGCCCTCTTGCTCCAAGCAGATGCTCTCCTCCTCTGAACAGTTGTCCATGTCAGCAGAGTGGTCTTGGGGCACCCATGGGTGAGCACCTGGCTGGGCTGCCCACCCCGGGGATGCTCCCGTGCCCCTTTTCGGCGGGTGCTGCCCCTGCTGGGGGAGCTGCCCCGTGCCCTTGGCCATCCCCATTCCTTGCCCTTCCCCTCTGACTCCAGTGGTGTCAGCGGGGACTCGGGGCACCCGTGGGTGCCTCGGGGGCCTCACCTGGCATCCTGCTCTTGTCCTTGTGGTCCATGCGCCACTTGAGACTTCATCCGAATCTCGGTGTGGGGCACTGCCACGTTCTGCGCGAGCACCTGCAAACCTTGGGCGCTGGGCACCCAGGAGCTCCACGCTCGCCTCCGGCCTCCCGCAAGCACCACGGACCTGGGTGTCTGCGAGCTCGCTGCTCACTCTGGACACCCGCAGGCACCCGAGGACCCCGGCATCGGGGTGCCCCCCAGCAGGTGCCCACACACACCCAAGGGCCCCGGCATCCGGGCGCCTGCATGAACCCAAGGGCCCAGGCTTGCAGGTACTGGCCTGCAGGCACACTGGGGACAGGCACCCGCACGCACCCAGGTGTCCCAGCACCCGCACGCACCCCAGGCACCGGGGCACCAGCCTGAGGGCACCCAAGGGGCGCACGCGCTGGGGCAGCCGGCAGGCACCCGCCGGCACGTGGGTACCCAGGGGTGCAGGGCACTCGGGACACACGGCCCCGCAGGGACAATGTGGGCACCCCTGCCCTGAAGGCTGCAGGGGCTCGGGCACGAGCTCTGGACATCCAGGCTGCACTGGGGAGGCTGCTGTGGGTGAAGGGGCCAGGGGAAGGGCGGCTGGAGGGTCCCGGGCACCTGTGGCAGGAGGGATCGGGGGCTGTTGCGGGGAGCGAGGGGCGCTGGGGGCAGGAGCTGTGCGGGTGAAGGGTGCTGGGGTGAGGGCCACGCGGGGAAGGGTCCTGGGCACCGGAGTCTGTGGATGAAGGGGGCTGGGGGCAGCTCAAGGGGGAGGGGTCCTGGACGGGGGCTGGGAGGGAAGTGTCCTGGGGGTGGGGGGTCCTGGCAACAGGGCCCTGCGGCTGCTGGGGGGGGGATCAGGCTGGGGAAAGCGAACCCAAGGGTCAACGGTCCTGGGGGTGGGAGCACAAGGGTGAAGGCTCTTAGGGCCTATGGATCAACTGTGCTAGGGGGGGACCACAGGGGATGGGCACTGAGGACAAGGACACCCAGGGGAACCGTTCTGCAGGTGGGAGCCCATGGGTGGTGGCTCCGGGAGGGGAGGAACTGAGCAGATGGGGACTCCCTGGCTGAAGTGTTCAGGGGGTCGGGGCCCTGTGGAAGAAAGGTCCGGGGAGCCGGGACCCACGGGGAAAGTGCTCGGGAGGTGGGGGCCCATGGGGGAAGGGTCCAGGGAAGCGGGGCCCGCGGATAAAGGGTTCAGGGAAACAGGGCCCATGGGTAAAGGGTCTAGGGAAGCGGGGCCCAGGAATAAATGGTCCAGGGAAGGAGGGCCCACGGATAAAGGGTCCAGGGAAGCGCGGTCCATGGGTAAAGGGTCTAGGGAAGCGGGGTCCACGGGCAAAGTGTTCGGGATGTGAAGGTCCATGAGTGAAGGGCCGAGGGTAGGGGAACCTACGGATGAAGGACCCAGGGGATGGGGGCCCATGGATGAAGTGTTCAGGGCCTGGGGCCCTATGAATAAAAGGTGGAGGGGCCGGGGGTCTTCGTGTGCTATATCCACAAGGTGGGGGCCCATGGGGGAAGGGTCCAGAGGTTTGGGCCCTTTGGAAGGGCTCAGGGAACCGGGGCCCAGGGGTGAAGGCTTCAGGAGGCGGGTTTCTACGAATGAAGGGTTCTGGGACCCGGGACCCAGGGGTGAAGGCTTCAGGAGGCGGGGGTCTACGAATGAAGGGTTCAGGGAACCGGGACCCAGGGGTGACGGGCTCCATAGGTGGGGGTCGATGGATAAAGGGACGTGGAGGTGGGAGCCCATGGGGGAAGGGTCCAGGTGATGGGGCCCTATGGGAGAAGCGTGCAGGGGATCGGGGCCCATGGGGAAAGGGCTCAGGAGGTGGGGGTTGATGGGGGAAGGGGCCGGGAGGTGGAGGCCCACGGGTGAAGGGTTCAGGGGAGGGGACCCTTCCGAGGACGGGTGCAGGGAAGAAGGGTCCAGGGACGACGTGTTCGAGAGTTGGGGGTCTATGAATGAAGGGGTCAGGGAACCAGGGACCACGGGTCATGGGTTCAGGGAAACGGGGCCCACAGGGGAAGTATTTGGGAGGTGGGGGCCCACGGGGTAAGGGGGCTGATGGGGGGGCACCCTTAGTGATGGGTACGGGAGTTTTGCGCCCGTGAGAATTGGGTCCTGCAGGTTGGGGAATACAAGTTGTGGGGTCTGGGGTCTGGGGTCCACGGGGGATCGTTACTGGGGGTGGGGGCCCACGGGTGAAGGGTCCAGGGCAGGGGGCACTACGGAAGGAGGACCCAGGGAAGCAGGACCCACGGGAGAAGGGTTTGACAGTTGGGAGCCCATGGGGAAAGGGGCTGGGAGGTGGGGGTGCACGAATGAAGGGTCGAGGGGAACAGGGTCTTCGGGTAAAGCATCCTGCAGGTTGGGGCCTTCGGGTGAAGGGTTCAGGGGAGGGGACCCTTCCGAGGACGGGTGCAGGGAGGAAGGGTCCAGGGACGACGTGTTCAAGAGTTGGGGGTCTATGAATGAAGGGGTCAGGGAACCAGGGACCACGGGTGTTGGGTTCCATATGTGGGGGTGGATGGATAAAGGGATGTAGAGGTGGGAACCCATGGGGGAAAGAGCCGGGTGATGGGGCCCTACAGGAGAAGGGTGCAGGGGACCAGGTCCCATGGGGAATGTTTTCTGGTGGTGGGGGTTGTTGGGGGAAGGGGCCGGGAGGTGGGGGCCCACGGGTGAAGGGTTCAGGAAAACAGGGACCACAGGGGAAGTATTTGGGAGGTGAGGGCGCACGGGGTAAGGGTGCTGATGGGGGGGGACCCTTGGTGATGGGTGCTGTAGTTTTGCACCCGTGAGAATTGGGTCCTGCAGGTTGGGGAACACCGGCTGTGGGGTCTGGGATCTGGGGTCCACGGGGGAGGGTTACTGGGGGCGGGGGCCCACGGGTGAAGGGTCCAGGGCCGGGGACACTACGGAAGGAGGACCCAGGGAAGCAGGGCCCATGGGAGAAGGGTTTCACAGTTGGGAGCCCATGGGGAAAGGGGTCGGGAGGTAGGGGTCCAGAAATGAAGGGTGTCGGGTACCAGGGCCCACGGGTGATGTGTTGCATAGGTGGGGTTCGATGGGCTCCTGGGAATGGGGGTCCATGTTTGAAGTGGTCCTGGGGGGGCCGTCCCATGGATGAAGGGTCCCCTGGGCCTAGCCATGGGCCTGAAGCAGCCTGATGTTTAGAGCAGGCGGCTGAGGGATCCTGGGGACTTGTTCCCACGGGTGAATGGTCGCTGGGACATTGGCCTGGGGTGGGGGGTCTTGTGGGTGGGGGTTCTATAACTATGCAGACATGGTCAACAGTTTTGGGGATGAAGGGGCCTGGGGTTGGGAGCCCGAGGTTGAGGTGCCCAGGTGGGACGTGTCCCTGAGTGGGGGGCCCTGGTGTTGAGGGCCCGAAGGTGACGGGTCCAGCTGGTTGGGACCCAGCAGGGAGGGCTCGTGGTGCAGGTGGCCCCACAGCGAGGGCTCCTCGTGCTGGGACCCCCAGGGTGGCAGGTCCCGGTGGCAGCGCCCCAGGGGCACTGGGTGCCGGGGGCCGCAGGGCGAGGGGCGCCACGCGCGGGGGCACCTGTGCGGGGGCTCGCGGGGCCGCGGGCCCCGTCTGCAGCTGCAGCTCCGGCCCGGGGGGGGCGCTGGGCCCCACAGCCCCCTCCAGCTCCTTGGAGCGCAGCACCCGCGGGGAGCCCTGTGCCGGGCTCGGTGTCACCAGGAGGCACCCAGCAGTGCAGGGGGGCAGGGCCCCCTTCCCCCTGGAGCCCCAGCCACTCCATGGAGTTTCCCTCCTGCCCCAGGAGCCCCTGGCAGCTCTCCAGACTCACTGGAACCCCCAGCTGCACCACAGGGCACTTATGGGATCCCCTCCAGACCCATGTCTGCACCCCAGGGCAACCACTGGAGCCCCAGGTGGCTTGGGACCTGCCTGCACCCTGGGGCAGCCTGGGAACCCCACAGACCCACTGGGATCCCCCTATTGCACCTTGGGGCACCCTTGGTCTTGCCCAGACTTCTTGGTACTCCCACCTGCCCCTGGAGCTCCATGGGACCCCCAGACCCTTTCAGACCCCCTGTGGCACTACAGGACACTCTGGGGATCCCCAGTCCCTTGCAACCTACTGCCTGCACCCTGGAGCACACAGGGGACTCCACCAGATCCTTTGGGACCCCCTGTCGCAGCACAAGGCACCTTTGCTCCCCTGCACCCCTCTTGTCACTCCCAGGCCTGCTCCCTGAGACACCCTTATTGCCCTCCAGACCCATTGGGACCCCCCACCAGGTACCCTGGGACTCCCTTGCTCACCCAGACCCTTTGGGACTCCCCTGCTGCACCGTGGGGCACCCATGGAACGCCCAGAGACCCATCAGAACCCCCTGCCTGAACCTTGCGGCACTCATGGGACCCCAACAAACCCCTTGGGATTCCCCTCTTGCACCACAGGGCACCTTTGGAACCCTCCGCCTGCTACAGATGCCTCATAACCCCCTGCCTGCATCCTGGGCACCCTTGACCTACCCCCCTGCCCCACACACACCCATTGGGACCCACTCTAGCACCCTGGGCACCCTTGGAACCTCCCAGACACACTGAGATCCCCCTGCCTGCATCCCAGGCCACCATTACCCATTGGGATCCCCATGTTGCACCATGGCAACGCCAGGCCCCTTGGAACCCCCATGTTGGACCCTGGGACACTCACGGGATCCCCAGATCCCTTGGAATCCCTATATCGTAAACTGGGGTACCCACGGGACACTGCTGACCCCTTGGGACACCCCAGCCTACACCCTGAGGCACCCATGGGCCCCACCAGACCCTTTGCAGCTCCCCTGTTGCACTCTGGGGCATCCTTGGAGCTCCCAGACCCCTTGGGTCCATCCTGCCCATGCTCGGGGGTACCACTGTACCCCTCAAGACCTGTTGGGACCCCCTGTGTGCACCCTGGAGGACCCGTGGTCCCTTTGGACCCTTTGGGACCCCCCCGTTGCACCATAGGGAACCACTGAACCCCCCACTCCCACCCCAGACCACTTGGGACACCCTTGTTGCACCCTGGGATCTCCCCAGGCCCATTTAAACCCCCATGTGGTACCCTGGGGCACCCACGGGACACCATCCCCCCAACTCCTTGTGACACCCACGTTGCACCCTTGGAATCCCCTTGGGACCCTCCTGCCTGCAGCCTGGGGCACCCCTGGGCCCCTCCAGGCCCCTCGGAATCCCCCTCTTGCACCATAGGGCGTCTTGGGAAGCCCCTGGAACCATTTCCCAACCCCTGCCTGCACCCCGGGACAGGACCCTTGTGCTCTTTGGACCCCGCAGTGCTCTGGGACCCTCACCAAAAGCCCCAATGATCCATCCCATTGGTACCCCCTCCCACCAGCTCTGCCCTGCGACAGCGATGGGACCCCCCAGACCTCAAGTGCCAGGGGCCCCTTCGGCACCTTCCCCACAGACCTCTTTGAGCCCCCCAGATACCCTGGTGTCCCCCCCGGGGGTAGGAACCCTTCGGTCCCGGCTCTCCCACCAACAGGACCCCCTTGGGTCTCACCTGGGGTTCGGCAGTGGTGGCGTCAGGGTTCTTGACCACTCTGCGCACAATCCGCAGCCTCTTCAGGAAGGCTCTGAAGAACCTGGGGAGGATGGGGGGGCAGTCAACGGACAGAGCGGGGCCCCGAAGCCTGGACCCATTCCCATAATCCCAGCAGGAGAGATGGGGACCCCGGGCAGGGCGCGCACAAGCACATGTGTGTGCTGCAAGCAGGTGTCACAGGCATGTGCACGAGCACCAGTGTGTCTCACACACGGGTGACATGAGGGTGATCACAGGCACTCACGTGTCTCACACACGGGTGACGTGACCATATGCATGAGAACACGTGTCCTGCACACGCAGGACGCGAGTGTGCTGACGAGCACACACGTGTCACAGGAGGCACGGGTGGCCGTGAAGACTCGCACGCCTGGGGTGCATCTCCCGTGTGCAGCGCACACACTTGCCAGCTCGCACGCACCGCGCGCACGGATGGCCGGGCTCACGCGCAGCCCCGGGGCCACGCGGGCCCCTGCCACGAGTTGGCAGGAGCGGGCGCAGCGCACACGCACACACGGGCGCGGGCACTTCCGAACACGTGCACACCCGAGCACACACGCGTCCCCGTGCTCGCTTACACACACGCACTTGTGCGCAGGCATCTCTCCATGTCTGCAGACAGGCGAGTGTGTTTGTGGGGCCGTGTCACATGGGGAGGGGACGCTGGGAGGACAATAGTGGCAGGTCCCTGCACCCCAGGGCAGGGTGGACAGTGACGGGGACCAGGGGTGGGGGTAGATGGGGACTGGTGGGACCCTGCACTCCAGGGCGGGGGGGACACGGCCCCCACAGGAAGCGGCACTGGGGGGAAGAGACACCCGGGGTGTCTGGCACTCAAAGCAGGGGGGTACCCGGCCCCAAGGGGGCGGCTCTGGGGGTGCCACGGGGGACGGCAGCACCCAGCGGGGCCCAGCGGGGCCGGCACCCGCGGGGCCGCTCACCTCGGCACGCAGCCGGCCGAGCTCCGCTTCCCCATGGCGGCCGCGCGCAGCTCCCTGGCACCAGGCGCCGCCGCTCCCGGGGGGCCGCACCAGGCCGGGCTGGGCCGGGCGGCTGCAGCTGCGGGGCCGCCGCCTGCCGGACCGGCCCGCCGGGTCCGCGCGCTCCTCCGCCACCTGCCACACGCTCCCGCGCAGCCCAACGGCCGCTGCCCACAACAGCCAGCAACGGCCCCAGCCTCCGGCTGCGAGGCCGCGGGGCCCCGGCCGGCCCCTCACACCTCGGGCCGCCTCCAGCTGCTGCCTCCCGCGCTCCCGAGCGCCTCTGGCCGCACGGGGATCGCGCAGGGATCGGTCGTGCGGGACTCGCGCCGCCCGCAGCCGCCGCCGCCCGCCGCGCGCCTCGCTGCGGCCCCGGGGCCGCCGCCGCCTGCAGCCGCCGCTGCCCAACGGCCGCGTCACGCGCTGGCCCCGCCCACGGCACGCGCCGCCACGCCCCCAGCCTCCCGCCGCGCGCTCATTGGCTGCTTCTGCCGCTGCCCCGCCCACCTGCCAGCAGCAGTACCTGCCCCGCCCCCGGGGCCCGCCGCCACCACCTGATTGGCTGCGGATTAATGAATATTCGATAACATCGGTAACATTGGAGCCCAGCGCTGCGGCTGGTGCCAGCAGGGGACGATCCTCTGTGGGCTGGAAATGTCCCACTGCAGAAGCCTCTGCTCCCGCCACGGAAGAGGACAGGACACCTGCCCAGGAGCAGGAGGTTGGTTCGTTTCCTCCTGCTCCTCGGGCTCTTCACGGGGAGTTAATCCATGCACCAAATGCCCATGGGAAGCTCCTGGGATGCAGCGGGGTTCAGTTCCCTCCTCTGTGCTCCGCAAGTTCACCGGAGGTTTCCCCTTGACTAAATTTTATGTCTCTCTGCATAGGAGCTTCCTGTCTAAGCTCGTAATCCACAGGGATGGAGAGAGGGTGGCGGCTGGACACACACAGACACCTTTGGACTTTTGAAGGGACAGAGTGGTGGTGGGGTTGTGTTTCCATGTGTTTCCTAAGTAAAGCAGGACAAGGCAATGGGCAGCCTTACACCAGACTTGCCTCCAGAAAAACACTAAGTTTGTGTCTTTCTTCTGAAGCTGGGGTCAACAGTACACCAATGCACCCAAGGGATTGCAGCATGAAAGGGCCTCTGCTCTGCCTGTGCGCTCTGTGGGCTCCAGGGGAGGAGGTCAGAGGCCCAGCGTGGTCTTTCAGGGACCAAGGGCTGCATTCGGGGTTCATGTCCCTGGGAGCACTGCCATGGGAGGTGCAGAATGGTCTCTGAATTGCATGCCTGGGGCTGTCGCACAGGTGACAGTGCTGATGACAGATGCCCATCCTTTTGGAAGGGAACCTGAGGCTCCAGGAGAGCTCAGGGGAACCCCGGGGATGCCTAGGGGTGGCAGTGAGTGCAGTCTCACCAAACATGGGGCAGCCCATGGTAGAGTCCCCCAAAGACCGCGCAGCAAATGCAGGCATGCTTGGGGAAAGGAGGGCTCGGCAGTCCCTGGAGAAGCAGGGGGGACCCAGGAGGCGCAGGGAAGGAGGACTGGAGAGTGATTCATGCACTCGCAGTGAAACACCACAGGCCGGCGCTAACGCACACCTGAAAACATCTCCTGCTCTTGCAAGAGCGCAGGGGTCACTCTGAGAACCATTCAAAAGCCTGGACACGTGCCAGCCGTGCCAGTCGTGAGCAGCCCTGTTTGGCTAGATCTGCTTCCCACCCCAGCCACCAAGGCCAGTGCGGAGTCAGGAGTCACCCATGGCCTTAGGGCCCCACAGCCCCACTAGTCTTTTCATGGAGATTTTCTGACAACAACTGACAAGGGGAGAAAAACCTTCTGAGGGGTTTATTTGGAGCTGACAATGGCTGTTGCCACCTAGGGCTTGTGTGGGCACATGGCTGCTATGGGGCACGACGCAGCAGCCTCTCTGTAGCCCCCAGGACACAGTGTCCATCGCTCTGCACCAGCCCCGCTCCAGGGATCCTGCCGGGCTCTTTCACCTGCGCCGCTCCTCTCGCTGCCCCGCGATGCAGCAGCAGCAGAACGCTCTGCTCAGAGCCCGAAGCGTCGTCCTGAGCCGCGAGCGCCATCGCCGGGGAGCCGCGATGTCCGGGAGGGCAGCGATGCCTGTGGTGGGAAGCAGAGCTGTGGGCAACGGGCTGCACGGGCGCAGGGCTGCACCTGCCTGTCCCTGCCACCAAGGGCTTCCCAAGGGGCTGTGGCCTCAGCACAGCAGCCCCCGAGCACTTCCTGCTGCCGGCCCCGGTGCCGCTCGCTGTTCCAGAGAGACCCGCCGTCCCCAGAAGGGCTCTCCACTCGGGTACGTACCTGGCTCAGTGTCTGCCGTGGGGCTGCAGGAGGATGAGGACTTCTCCTCTTGGGGCTCCGAGGCCTCCTGCATGGACAGAGCAAGAACACGCACCCGTCGGCCATCAGCTGCTGCTGATCAGGGTACCGGTGCCCCTGGTTACACAGGGTCAAAGGGTTCGGGGCTGGGGGAGGCTTCCCGGGGCTGTGCGTCCCACGGGAAGGGACCTGCGGCTGGCACGGCAATGGGACACGGCTCGTTGCGGGGCCACAGCAGCAGGGCTGGGCAGGGGCCGTGATGCACAGGGGAACAGAGGCAGATGGGGGCGTGTGTGGCACAAGGGGGTTCGTGCACTGTGTGCGGAGGGGGCTGCTGCTGGGGCTGCCCCTTCCCTCCTCATTGGGCATCCAGGCCCCAGGGCTGAACGTGGTGCAGGGTGGAGGGGATGTCAGCCCTGCACCTTTGGCACTTGGAAATGGAGAGGACCCATCATCTCCCCATGGCAGACCACACAGGGCAAATGGCTGGGGGTGACAGTGGGGCACCGTGGACAGGGGGATCCCTTGGGATGGGGCAGCTCTGGGCATGCCCTCTGCACCTCCCCCCACACAGCTCACATAGGAGCTCCCTTGGGTCGTGGGGACAGGTGACATGCTCCATGCTTACCTGGGGAGCAGGGCCTGCAGCCTGGAGAGAAGCTGCTGCTGTTGCTTCCTGCAGCAGAGATTCCTCAGCTCCTCTGGGCATTGCTGGCTCAACAGAGGGGCTCTCCACCTCACCAGGTCCCTCACTGGCAGCCTCTGCTTGTTTGATGTTGGGCAAGGAGGGCACCTTCTCCAGGTCCATCTCCCTTTCTGCAAACAGGCTGCGGAGGCTGGGTCTTATCCAGGCCAAGGAGCTACTTTCCTCCAACTCCTCCTCTGGCAGAAGCTCTTCATCACCATCCTCCTCATCATCACTCTGCTCTGCTATTTCCTCCAGGTCTCTCCTCCATGTTTCAATGTTCTGCTGGGGGGCATGAGCATAGAGGCGCTCCAGCACCTCCCACTTGCCCTTGGCATCCTTGAGGAGCTCCACTTGCGTGATCTCCGGTTTCCACAGGTTGTGGAAGGAGTTTCTGGCAAGAAGCTAGGAGAAGAGAGGCAGAATTTGTGAAGGGAGCTTCTTTTCCCAAAAGGAAAGGTCTCTTGGGGGATTTTCTGCCAGTGCTGGGACAACCCGTCTGTCACAGCATGGCACCGGGGTCGGCCCCAGCGCCAGGAGGGCTCCCACCTGGCCCAGCCCTCCCTTGCACTCACCTCCTTGGGTCTCACATTGAGGGATCCTGATGCTGACAGGGAGAAACGCTCCCCATGGCCCTCCTCTTCCTCGCCCTGGCTCTCCTGCAGGCTCTGCTCCTTCCTCAGGAAAGTGACTTCCCGGATCCGTGCCAAGCTCTGCCCCGTGCGGGCCAGGCAGCTCCTGTCGAGCTCCTCCAGCGCCTCCGTCTTGACGCTGAGCACCCCCAGGTACCGCGCGGTGTTGTCTTCGTGCACACGCAGCGGCCTTCCTTGCACGTGGCAGGTGATGCCCACAGGCTGTTGTTTCGGGTCCTGCCCTGCTGGTGCTTGTCGTGGTGTCCCTGTCCCACCATCCTTGCCTGGGGAAGCTGGTGTCCCAGCCCTGCTGACCTCCCTTTCTTCCCCATGAGCGCAGGGATAAGGCCCTTCCTCAGCTGCAGGGGCTCTTCCTTGGTCACACTCCATGGTCTGGAGCAGCCACGAGCTTGCCTGTGTGCCTTGATCGACGGTGTGTGCCAAGGCATCAGGCTGTGCTGGCTGCTGGCTGGCTCCAGGGCTCGCATCATCAGGATGGCTCAAGGGGGCAGACCCCAGCCCCACGCCTGCCTCCTCCAGACCCACAGCAGGAGGTGTGGGGCCATGTGGGACAGGCCCCTGGCTCTCACACCTCAGCTCCGTGCCAGTTTCTCCGTCAACGCTCTGAACGAGGCTGACAGGCTCAGGCGAGAAGGGCGATGGGGATTCCAGTGGGGCCATTTCACTGCAGCACCCGGCAGTGACGTCTTGTGCAGAGCTGGGTGCCAGCACTGCAATGGAGGAGCTGCTGAGTCCAGCCTCCTCCGAAACACCTTCAGCTGCCATCGCACCCTGCTCGGGATCATCCGGGGCAGAAGAGGCCGCTGCTTCTTGAGGATTCTTCATTGCAGGCGCTTGCCCTTCAGGAGGAATGCTCTGTGCTCTCAGGAAAAAGGAGGAGCTTCCCAAGAACTGCTGGCTTTTCAGGGATAGACTCATCCTCTCATCATCCCCTTGAAATATCCTGCCTTCTCCCACTGATGATGTTGAAGACTCAGGCCTGGATTGAGGCAGGAACTGCACATGCTCTTGATTTACCTGGATGAGAGCACTAGTTTCTTGCTGGGGTCTTTGAAGTGGAGGCAGGGCAAGACGCGATGGCTTGAGCTTCTGCTCTTCCCTTCTCTTCCCTGAGTCCAGAGCCACCCCAGCACCAGGAACAGGTGGGAAGCATTCCCTGGCAGCAGCTTTGCTGGAATTTGCAGCCACCCTCTCCAAAGCCATGTTCATTCTGTCCAGGACTTTCCTGGCCACCTCTTCCTTGTCCAGGGCAAAGGCCCTGCCTTTGGGTGAAGACCTGCAGGACGTTTCCAGAGCAGGCAGCTTGGTGTGACTTGCAGATCCTGCTGGTTTCACTGCAGAGTCCTCCAAGCCTCCCTGTGTCTGCCAAGCTGCCTTGGCTGGGAGAGGTGGGAAGCTGGGCACGTCTGATGTCCCCGCTTTTCCAGGAACCCTGCCAAGACGTGTCCTGCTGGGTCCTAAAGAACTCTACCTTACAGGGCCGGTGGAGGGATGCAGATCTTGCACTGTGCAGAAGACATCACTGGCCTTGTCCTCCACCGCCTGCAATCGAAGCCCACCACACAGGCCAGGTTACTTTTCCTTTTCCCTCCCTCCATGCTTCCCAGATGGATGCTTGGCTGTCACCGCCGCTCAGCTCTGTACCTGTGCGATGCCATGTTGGGAGCAGCGTGAGCCCTGAGGGCTGGGCAGCGGCGACAGCCAGTCCCTTTGGTGGGACGAAGCTGGGGTCCGTCTGCGCTGCACTGCTGCGGGCAGCTCCTGCTGGCCCACCTGTGGGGAGAAGGAGGCCTGTGATGGGGACACTTGTGTTGGTACGAGCAGCTCCTAAGCACAGGAAACCCCAGCGTCGTGTCGAAGGGAACCTCTTGGCTGAGCAAAATCCGGCTGAGCTTGGCCCGTACCTGCTCTCTGGCCTCAGCACAGAGCTCATGGGGTTCATGTGGGCCTTGGGGCATCCAGATCATGGAATCATTATGTTTGGGAAAGATTTTCAAAACCATCAAGGCCAACTGTAAGCCCTTCAGCACCACGCCTGCTATACATATCCCTACATGCCTCATCTACACGTTTCTTGAACACTGCCAGGAACAGTGACTCCACCACTTCCCTGGGCAGCCTCTTCCAATGCTTTACAATTCTTCCCATGTGGAAAGTTTTCCTAATATCTAACCAGTTCCTCTCCTGGTGCAACCTGAAGCCATTTCTTCTTTTCCTATCAGTATGTTAGAGATCAGCCTCCCCTCACTGCACCCTCCTTTCAGGTAGTTGTAGAGAGCAACAAGGTCACCCCTGAGCCTCTCTTCTCCATACTAAATAACCCCAGCTCCCTCAGCCGCTCCTCATAAGGTCTGTGCTCCAGACCCTTCACCAACTTTGTTGCCCTTTGGAAATATTCCAGCACCTCAACGTTTTTCCCATGCCCAAATCTGAATACAGTATTCAAGGTGCGTCCTCACTGGCACTGAGTACAGTGGGAGGGTGTAGGTCAGACTGCTTTTCCCACGCCCAGGAATACAAGTCCCCTCACTGGAGGAGCTCCTGCCCCACTATCGTGACCCAGGGCTCCTTCCTCGCCATCCTCGTGCTCTCCATGTGGGTCCTGGCCCTGCCTCCCAGCTCTCCCTCCAGCCTCACCACTCACCTCACTCGTGCAGTCTTGTGCACTGGAATTCCTTTCCGTGGATGAGGAGCAGGAATTACCCTGCTGTTCCTTCTCCATGTCTAGGAACCTCTCTGAGGACCTCTCGCACGGGCACCAAGGGGAGTTGCTCCCTGCTGGTTGCGCCGCAATCCTCAGAGTGAAGACCCCAGCAGGGACACGGTCACCTTGGGGACTGCCCCATCACAGTGGCCTGTGGGTGTGATGCCACCCCCATCACAAAGCCCTGGGAGTCGCCATGGGGACACCAGGCACCGCGTCGTTTCCTCCTCTCCCCACTCCTGAGCAGGTCCCTGGGGTGCAGGACGAGTTGTCCTCTCCACAGCTCTGTGCTCCCCGGGCCTTGCAGAGGCTGCCCCTCGTCAGGCGCTCCATAGCAGACACCCACCACGAGGCCACCCCCGTCCTCGCCCCTGTGCTCTCGATTGCCTCTTGGTTCACCCCAAGGCAGAGCTCCCTGCATCCCACTGCTCCCTCCCTGAGCTTCTCTTTCCCACATCACCCCATGGCTATTCCTTGCCATCCCAGGCCATCACTTCCTCACCCTTTTTGGAGTCCTCCTCCTCCCCGAGTTGCTCCCACTTTGAGGCTCTCCTCACCAGCGTGGCCACCTGCTCGACCATCAGGTCAGCACATGGGAACAGCCGCGTTTTACACCCCCCCAGCTCCATGTGACGCCAACCCCCAACCGGCCTCCATGAAAAGACAAAACACTTGGGACTCTTGTGCTTAGGTTCCTGACATGGGCTTCTTTCTGCCCACACTCATTTACCACCACCAAAATTCCTGCCCTGTGGGTGCAGCACTGAGTGGTAAGAGTGGAGAAGGGAGTTAATACTATTTATTAATTGCAATCAATATGTAAAGAAATCGTTCTTGTCCCCATCTAGGTGCATGCCTAGCTAAGAGACATTAGCTATCATCTTAATATGTAAGAAATCGTTATAGGTTTTATCGATATATACAGGGTTTTTAACGAGGTTGTACAAGTGGAAATGAGTGGCAAGGATATAGCAAGTGTAGGAGAACACTTAAAGGAAGGGGAAGAAGGGAAGGCATGGGAAAATTACTAGAAGCATAGGGAAAGGTGCAAAAGTTTAGCAAATGAGCGCAAGAGTTGGAAAATAATAGATGGCAGATGTAAGCATTGGAAAAAGATTGAAATGGTGGGAAAAAGTGCAAAAGCATTGGAGAAGTGCCCAGATCATGGAAAATAGGGAAAAACGTGGGTAAGGAATGATAGTGTAGGAATATGGTCAAAAGTGCGGGAATGGTTACAAAAGTGGAAAAAGAGTGAAGTGATGGGAAAAAAAGGAAAGTGCAAAAAGAACACAGAGCTCGGTAATATTGAGAAAGCATGGGAAAAGAAGGAGAGGTTGGGGAAAAGACAAAAGGGTAGGAAAATCTTCACAAGTGTGGGAAAATGGTCACAAACATGGGAGGGAATAATTGTGAAAGAGAAGGAAAAAAAGTCAAAGCATGGGAAAATTATCAAAGTAGAGGAAAATGTGGGAAAAACGTGGGAAGAAGTGACAAAGTGTAAGAATACCAGTAAAACTTAATCTGTGGGGAAAACAACCAAAGCAGGAGAAAAACAGACCATGTGTGAAGCCTTGTGGAAGGGTCCAGGGCCCCCCACATCTCCAGTGTGCCCTTGCCCTCAGAAGGCGTCTGCCCCCAGGGAGGAGGGACGCTCCTGCCTTCTTGTCACCGCCAGGTGCCTGCAATGTGCCCCTGCTCTGCTGCCTGTTGCTGAGGGTCCCCAAGGCAGCCCCACTCTCTGCCGGCCCCTCTCCTACCATGGAGCAGGCCTGCCTGCGCGGTGCCTGGAGACCCCAGCAAGGCTGCGCTTAGAGGTGAAGGTGTCACTGTCCCCGGTGAAAGTCTGATTGGGGCCAAGGTCAGGAAAGGACAAGAGACAACAAGGACAAGCAGCAGCAAAGGGAATTTCAAGAGAGTTTAAGGACAAACTAATAATAATTTTTGTAGCTGAGCAGCACTGGGACAGGAGCCAGGAGATTTTCCTGGTGAAACCACCTACCAACCTGATACAAGAGTAAAGTTAGCCCTTCCCAGAGCAACCTGGTTGCCTCCTGCCTCAAGAGGAAAGCCTGTGTGCAAAAGGACAAAGCAGGGGATTCTGTAAACTCTCACTTTAGCAAGGGCATTGAAAAGGTTTCTCATAGTCTCCTAGTCAATTTGGTGAACTGATCTGCAGACGATCAGTGGACCATAAGGGGGGTGGATGGAGCATCAGGCTCACTGAGAACAGTGATCAGCAGTGCAGTGCTGCTAAGCAGCAGCTGGCTGTTAGTGGCATCCCTCAGTGATCAGCATGTGGGACAGGACTGCTTCATCATAACATCATAACATCAAGTTAGTGAAGAAGTCCCTGTATCTGGTCAGCCTGTGATTTGGCAGCCTGAGGTCACCTTTAGCCCGTTTCCTCTTCATATCCTCTAGGGGTGCGAAGGGTTTCTGGGGAGGGAGTGATAGAAGGTGTTAAGGGTGCAGCGACTAGCGCAGAGACCTTGGGGTGATGTGCCTCTCCCATTTCTGAAGCACGCTTGACTGTACATAAGGAGGACTAGGCCTAAGGCAGTGGTGGCATCCAGTTGTTTGGGCAGGAGGCTCCAAGGCCCCTTTGCAGCCCCAGCTCCTCTTGCCCCATGGTGCAGGCAGTGGCCAGAGAGCGCAGAGAAGGACCTGGGGTGCACAACAAGTTGACCAAGAGCCAGCAATGTGCCCTTGTGGCCAAGACTGTCCTTGGTGTTTTGGGCTGCAGTAGGAAGAGTGTTGGGAGCGGGTCCAAGGAGGGGATCCTGCCCGTCTCCTCAGGCCCTGGGGACGCCACATGTGCAGGGCTGCGACCAGCTGTTTGTTCCCCAGGACAGGAGGGACATGGAGCTACTGTGGAGAGTGCAGTGTAGGGCTCTGGAGACAATGAGGGGATGGGAGTATCTTTACTGTGGGGAGAGACTGTGAGAGCTGGGTCTGTTCAGCCTGGAGGAGAGAAGGCCAAGAGGGATGTTATTAAGCAGTAAAAATGCCTTTAAGGGAGAGTGTCAAGAGGAGGAGTCCAGACTCATTTTATTGCTGACCCATGCTAGGTGAAGGGGCAAGAGCCACAAGCTGGTGCACAGGAAGGTCCCTCTAAATAGGAGGAAAGAGCGGCTGGCGGTGAGGGTGACACAGCATCGGCACAGGTTGCCCAGGGGGTTGTGGACTCTCCTTCTCTGGAGACTTTCCAAATCCTCCTGGATGTGATCCTATGCAATGGGATTGAGTTTGGAGTAGGTAATCTCCAGAGGTGCCTTCCCGTCTCAACGCTTCTATAATTCTGTGATTCTGTCAGTGTGGGCCTTCCTGGAGCGCTTTGGAGAGGAAATGGCAGGCGGCCCAGGGCAGAGGCGTGAGCTGCAGAGGCAGCGGGAGGCAGCAGCAACCGGGAGGCAGGAGGAGCAGGAGCCAGGGTGCTGCAAGGGACGGGAAAGGCTGCGGGCAGCCAGAGGACACGAGTGTCACTCAATTCCAGCAGAGCAAATGGCCCCTGCACAGGAAACGCCAGTCTCCCAAGAAGCGGGCGGATCTTGCTTGGTGACCTGGTTCCTGTCCGTGGAAGTTTAGAATGAAACTCATCTGTTAACACAAAAGTGCAAATACTATATGCGAGAGAGGCACTTAAACAGGACACACTGCTTATACCTGGTTAATGCTAGCACATTTCTTCCTGAATGTGCAGGGGTTTCTCCTCCATGCAAGCAGTTTCCTTAGCGCAGGGTGCCAGGTTAAGGGGAGGTGAGGGATTCTCACCGTCCAGCATCAGGAGTTGTTCAGGTGTCATTCCCGGTCCCTACTCAGCTTATGAGTGCTAGGCCCTGTCATTTATAGCATTAGGAGGAAGAAGACATGGCCGTGATATGGTCATCCTCATAAGGTGATCCTTCCAGAATCTTCAAGCAAGTCGAGTAAGATTCTCTGGGCTTTGCACCATGAGTCAGTCGAGTTGTGCCCTATCAGTGGGTGCCTCTACAAGAATTTTCAGTTCCCTATTTGAGCAGTCCTTGAAAAGTACCTGTGGTTTCTAACACATATTTGTGCGGCATTAGCGCCAGTTTGTGCCTATTTCAGGTGTTAACACTTTACTCACCCGTTCCATATGTATTGGTGGAGGGGGAAAGATGAGTAGTGGGAGTGGATTACTCTAGGCCTGAGGAGAAAAGCATGTTGTTGCTGTGTGGAACAGCTTGTCTTGTGCGGAGAACCCAAGAGCTCCACTTGCTTTGGGGGTGCGCAGGTGCAGCTGGCAGTTGCTGCAAAGGCATCGCCCCCTCCTTGGAAGGAATGGCCAGAGGAATGGCTCAGCATGGGCTCTATCCCTTGGGGCAGGTGGTGTGAGGAGGCAGGTGCAAATGCTTGGTGAGCAGGAGGTGTGTGAGCACAGAGGTGTGCTCAGCAAGCTGTGCCAAGAGGCCGGCAGGAGCCTGCACGCACTGTGCATCAGGACTGCTTGCTGCCGGGTGCGAGCGCGGTGCCCGTTGTGGTCCGTGCAGGGCTGCAGTGGCCTTGCTTGGGAAGCTGCAGCCCTGCTGGCTTGCTGCATATGGCAAAGGGGCCAAAGGAGGCCCTTGCTCCCTGCAGCTGTGGAAGATGAGGATATGGGTGGGTGCCTTTTGTTGTGCCTGGGGTGCCTGGGAGAGGGCGTTTTGGGCCAAAGCTGCTCTCCTCCTTTCCCCTGGCCTCAGTGGTCCTCCAGGGCAGGTGCTGCGGGTGCTTTGCTATTAAGGCCCAGTGTATCCGTGTGTTCCAGGCTGCTGGAAGGAGTGGACATCATGCCCCGCTCTGGACACTCATGGTTCCTTCAGGATCTGAGGCTGCCCTCTTGGCCTTTCTACCGAAGCAAGAGCCATGCAGAGATGCGGCAGAAGCAGGACATCTTCTCTGGGAGAAGCTGAAGAGAGGGCTAAAGCAGTGAAGCAGGACTGGGGCGAGCATGTGCGTGAGGGCTGGTCCCTGCAGGTGGTCATTGGCCGCAATGAGCCAGGCTGTTGGGCGCACTCAGCTGCTCCCCGTTTTGCCAGGAACCATACACTTATTCTCTACAGGAGCAATAAATTCCACAGCCTGGCTTTGGAATGGATACACATTGCTGGAAAACAACCATTGTTCCTTTGCAGGCCTGGCCTTGGAGGCTCCCTTCCTTTCCAGAGAGCAATCTCAGCTCTCCTAGGATGAGCTTGTCCTCTCCTGGCACTGCTTGAGTGCAGGCATTTAGAAGGGGAGCACCTGAGTGTGGAGCAGAGCTGCGGTCCCTGCTGCCTGTGAGGAATGCTCCTTGGCTCAGTGATGACCTACCATCCTTTTCTCTGCCACAGTTTTCTCTCCACAGATACACTTTGGAGGAAATATGGAGAAAAAGAAAGCAGGGAAAAGAAAAAGAACAAGAATAAATAAAAGGAAAAGGAAAGGAAAAGAAAGGAAAAAGGAAATAAAGAGAGAAAGAGACAAAAAAAAAAAAAAAAAAAAGGGACCAGAAACAGGAAAACGGAAAAAAGAAAGAAAAAGGACCAGAAAAAAAAAAAAGAAGAGAAAGGAGAATATAAAAGGAGAAGGAAAAAGAAAAGAAAAAGAGAAAAAGATGAAAAAAGAAAAAGTAAAGATGGAAAAGGGACTGTGGCATCCCTAGGGCCACGTGTGAAGGGAAGTCCAAAGGGACTTTTTGATAAAACTCATTGCCCCTAGGGTTTGGAATATTGGCATTACACACAGACACCTGCAGTGGGGATGATTTTAGTGCCTGAGATCACCTGGATAAAATACATAACACTAAAACAATGATACAGGAATTTATATTTAAACAACAATAAAAACAGAACAATCTAAGAAACAAGAACAAGAACAATAATAAAACCAATATCAATAAAACTAACAACAAGAATATCCACAAGAACAAATAATACTATAAAAGATTCTTCAGGGACATCCAAATAGGGGTTATGGCTGCAGTCCCTCATGCCCAGCGCTTCCAGGCAGCAGCCAGAGTGAAGGGGAGCTTGGTCTGCAAGGGAAAAGGAGGCATCAGCAGGGCCGAGGAGCGGCTCGGGGGCTCCCGTGGAGCAGAGGCTCTTTGGCGGCTGCGCGGGCTCTTTGGCAGCAGCGCTGCCGTCATTGGTGCCCTGGCAGAGGCTTGGCGTGGCCAGCGCAGCCCAGAGGCCGGCAGAGGGGCTGAGGCAGCAGGTGCCCAGGCCTTGGGCGCTCCTGCGCCCTGTGCAGCTCTGCCCCGGCGCCGCGGCCCGCCAGAGCGCCCGCACACCTGGGCCAGGCTCCCGCGCGGCTGCTCCCCAAAGGCAGCGCGGAGCAGCGCCAAGGGGCCGGGCACAGCCCCAGCTCTGCCCGTGCAGCCGGCAGCAGGGACCATACCTGGGGGCTGCAGCCGGAGCTCTCCCAGTCCATGGGCTCCTCCGTGCTGCAGCCGACCAGGCCGCTGCTCCCCATCATCTAGAAGAGAGCAGGAGACCTTGGTGGGAACAGCGTGTGGGGAAGAGGAAGGATAAGGGAAACCTCTGGCTGCAAGGACTGTACCTGGCTGCTACCAGAACTGATCCACTCCATTGGCTCTGGCTGGTCCCCTGCAGAGCTCCCATTCATGCATGCAGCCTGCAAGACAGCAAGAGACCTTTGCAGCGCAGGTCCCAGAGCCGGCGGTCCCTGGTCCCAGGACCTCTCTTCTTGATTTGGGAAACAGGAAAGTGGCAAGGGACCAGGCCCAGGCCCAGCTCTCCTCATGCTGCCAGAAGGTGGGGCAATACCTGGATGTTGCAGCTGGAGCTCTCCCACTCCATAGGCTCCTCCTCGCAACTGCAGCTGTCCAGCCCGTGGGTTCCCAGAGTCTGGAAGAGAGCAGGAGAGCTTGTGGGGACGGTCATGGTGGCAGCGCTGGCTCTGTGCACGGGGCCTCGTGTCCCCTGCATGCGCGGGGCAGGCGGTGCACAGAGCCAGGGCACCAGGCTCAGGCAGCAGCCCCCGAGGCCTTGGCCGCTCCTGGCCCTGGCGCAGCTCTGCCCCAGCACCCAGGCCTGCCAGAGCTCCCTGCCACCTCTGCCACCAGCCCTGCGGCTGCTCTCGCAGAGCCAAAAGCCAGCCGTCCCCGCGCAGCCTCTGCCTGCACGCACAGTACCTGCACTGAGCTCTCCCACTCCATCTCTTCAACTTCATCTTTTTCCATTTTTTTCACTCTACTGACTCTGCAATGGAATGGAAATGTTTACTTTTGCAGCATGAGCACCGTGTCGCACGGTGGCTTTGGTGCCTCCCCCGGAAGGTAGCGCCCAGGCTGCCCTGCAGCCCCGCAGCTCCCCTGCATCTTGTGGGCACCACGGGTGGCCCCTGGTGCTGCGCGGCCCTGCTGCTCCCCTGGCCTTGCTGCTGCGTGGCCAGCACTGGGGCCACTGTGAGGCGCAGCCCTGGGAAGCATCCGTGTTCCCGTGGCGATAACTGCCCCTCTGGGATGTTCCACTGTTCCGTGGGGGGAGTAGGCAGCGGCAGGGGCCAGGGGGGCCGCTGTGAGGAAGGGTCTGCGTGTGCTGGACTCCCCCTGGCACTGCTGAGCCTGGCAGTAGAGAGCAGTGCGTGGCCTTGGGCTTGCTGGGTGCCAAGGAGGGCTCCTCACGCAGCCCCATGGTGCTGCTGGCGGCTGCCTGCCCAGAGGCCGGACTCCACTTGGGGCTCTGCTTCCACCCCTGCAAGCAGTCTTGAATGCCTTCATCTTTCTTCCCTGCTCCTCTCCTGCCCTTACAGCCCGATGGACTCAAGAAAGTTTTGTTTTCCATGGTGGAGACGTTTTCCTTGGCAGCGCAATGAGCGCAAAGCGTAGTTGTACCCCTGGGCCAGGTGTGCATGTCAAGGTGTGCAGAACCCTTGTGAGTTGGTGGTGGCCTGGGAGCCCCTGGTGCTGCTGGGCTCCTTCTCTTGTCCTGCCATGCACCTTGCAGGCGCCATGTGCTGTGGCTGAGAGCAGCCTTGGTGCAGCTCCTGCACTGCTGCCCCTGCCACGGCTTCCTAGGGCTGCAGAGGGCAGAGCAGGCACAAATGTGCCCTCAGCAGCAGCAGGGACCTGCAGCTGCTGCAGCTCTGCCCAGCACTGGGCTACAGTTGTCACTTGCTAACGGAGGTGAATTCCCATCTCTTGGGTAAGGATGGGAATTCCAGGGCAGATGGAGCAGAGATCTCCCCGGTGCTGTCAGGTGTTTGCCTCATACAGAGGAAAACCCTCCAAAAGCAAGCAGCCCAAGCCCCGCCACCAAAGTGCTGGAGTCCAGAGGAGCATCTTGCTGTTGGCTAACCTTGCTTGCTGGCATGCCGCAGTGCCCCTGCGAGGCAGAGCGCAGCTGCTGGGAAGGGGCTGGTGCCAGAGGTGCGCGGAGGGCTCTGGGTGGCTCCCAAGCAGCCGCAGGGCTGGTGGCACGGGGAATTGTTGGCAGGCATTTGTCTGCTGCCCTGGGAATGCTGGAGGGGAAGTGTGAAGCAGAGCAGTGTTCCCTGCAGGGAGGTGCGAGCAGAGGGCTGGGCAGCCAGCTCAGCCCCGTGGCTGTGAGGGCAAGTGCTGGGAGCCCCCTTGCCTGTGCGCATGACGCCTGCAGAGCCCAGGCGTGCGTGGTGCCCCCGTCGGCAGGAAAGGCGCTGGGAAACCCTTGCCCCATGCAGGCTGCTTGCAGAGAAGCTGCAGCTCATCTGTCTCGCGACTCAGGCCCAAGGGACCTTGCGAGCAACGTCTTTATTCTGTGAGTAGGCACTGCCCTCACTCAGCACTCACACTGCTCTGGCTTGTCCTTCACCAGCTTTACATACGGGGATCTCTGCAGGGCCCCTCTCTAGGAAGTGGGTTGTGGAGGTGCTGGAGGGATGTGCTTCTTGGAATCCTGTGGATTCATAGATCAGAAGGAGTCTTGCATGCTCCCTGGCCTCGTTTTAGGGAACGTCTAGAGCAGACACCCCTCTGCGTCAGAAAAGCTGCTGTTGACTGCAGTGATGAGCTCAAAGTCAGGAAAGCAGCCAGGAATACGAATTTCTACAAGCATGGCTTTGAAGTCAGATCCTCATTCTCATCGTGTCCAATAACATTCTTAATGGGAAGCTGGGGAGCTCAGGAAATGAGGTTTAGATGACTGGAACACTGGCTGTTGGCAGAGGTCTGAAGGTTGTGATCCGCAGTGCCAAGTGCAGTTGAAGGCTTGTGGCCAGTGGTATTCCACCAGGAAGAATGGTATTAAAGCCAGGATCAAAGTATTTACCACAAAGATTATCAGAGAATGAGATCTAAGGGCTCTCATTCAAAGAGTGGTTGCTGTATATCCAGTCATACCTAAGCCTTCTACACTTAATCACAATGATCATGTAGAGCCTCTCTTTTGCAGTACTGGATTGAGAACATGCTTTCTTTTATAACTTACAGAAAGAACAAAGTCGTAAGCTGCTCGCTTTTCAGAGCTCAGAGGGTGGTGATCAGTGGTGTGGAGCCTAGTTGGAGGTCTGTAGCTAGCGGGGTCCCCTCTAGGAGTCAGTCCTTGGTCCAGTCCTGTTCAATTTATTCATCAATGACCTGGATGAAGGCACAAAGTGCTCCCTCAGCAAGTTTGCTGATGATACCCAACTGGGAGGAGTAGCCGATACCCCAGAGGGCTGTGCTGCCATCCAGAGGGACCTGGACAGACTGGACAACTGGGCAGTGAAAAACCTCATGCAATTCAACAAGGCCAAGTGCAAGGTTCTGCACCTGGGGAGGAATAACCGCAGACACCAGTACAGGTTGGGGACTGACCTTCTGGAGAGCAGCTCTGCAGAGGAAGACCTGGGTGTCATGGTGGACGACAAGTTGACCATGAGGCAGCAGTGCGCCCTAGTGGCCAAGAAGGCCAATGGGATCCTGGAGTGCATTAAGAAGAGCGTCTCCAGCAGGTCGAGGGAGGTGATCCTGCCCCTCTGCTCAGCTCTGGTGAGGCCGCATCTGGAGTATTGTGTCCAGTACTGGGCTCCACAGTACAAGAGGGATGTGGAGCTGCTGGAGAGAGTCCAGCGCAGGGCCACAAGGATGATGAGGGGCCTGGAACATCTACCCTATGAGGAGAGGCTGAGGGAGCTGGGCCTGTTCAGCCTGGAGAAGAGAAAGCTGAGAGGGGACCTGAGCAGTGTCTATAAGTACCTCACGGGAGGCAGTGAGGAGGATGGTGCTGGCCTCTTTTCAGTGGTGGCCACCAACAGAACTAGAGGAAACGGCCGGAAACTGAAGCATCAAAGGTTCCACAGGAACTTAAGGAAAAAATTCTTGACTGGGAGGGTGACAGAGCACTGGAACCGGCGGCTCAGAGAGGTTGTGGAGTCTCCTTCTCTGAAGATCTTCAAAACTTGCTTGGATGCAGTCCTGTGCCACGTGCTCTAGGTGACCCTGCTTTGACCTCTAGAGGTCCCTTCCAACCTTGAGCATTCTATGATTCTACGATTTGTATGTATCCTCCTTCCCCTGAGGCACAAACTCAGTCTGTCTGATCCAGAGGCCGTCCTTCAATCTGCCCTCACTGTGTCACAGCTGCTCTCTCAAAAGACATCTCTGTAATAAAAGGGGATTTTGTCTGCACTGTGCCTGAAGGCTGGGCTCTTCTTCCCAAGCTGGAGTCAAGAATGTGCTCAGTGAATTGCACCCATAAAGACCCTCTTGCCATGCCTGGGTGTGCATGGGCCAAGGGGCATCAGCTCGTATAGCGATGGGAAAGAGGGTTGGATTCAGATGCCGCCTGTGGGTGCCCAGTGCCCTGGAGAGGATGAGTGCTCAAGATGTATCTCCCAGGGACTGTCCCAAATAGTAACAGACTGGTGACAGATGTCTATTCTTCAAGAAGGGATAACCTTCAAGACGGGATAACCACCTGGAGAGCAGAAGGGATCTCCAGGGGCAACACGTGTCTGGGTCAGGTTTTGAGTGGAAACTCACAAAACCACGTGGAGTCACCCAAGAGTAAAGAGCCAAACCAAGCAGTGCCCCAAATCAGGGCTCTCAGGAGTGGCAGCAGCCTGGGTCTAATCACACCTCCAAACACATCCTGAGTCATGTGAAATACCCTGGGATTTCTCCAAGTATCCTCCACAGTCACACACCCTGGGGAGGAGGTGGTCAGTTGCAGTGACTGTGGTCCAGCTGGCTCTGCCCTGACCATCATGGACAGTGTGGAGTCACCCTCTGTCCCCAGAGCTGCTCACCCTACAGAGCAGCACTGCCAGCCCAGGATGCTGCAGGGAGCACAGGAGAGGGGTGCAGGAACGGTCAGGGCAGCATGGGCTCACAGACCTGGGAAAAGGCTCTCTGTGCAGCAGAGACATCTCCAGAGCAAAGCAAAGAAGCAGTGATGAGCTTGTGGGGACAATAAATACAAAACTGTTCCCATGGGTTTCAGCTTGGGCAGGCCACTCTGCCACTGGAGACGCTTGAGGAGCCCCAGAGCCAGGACCCCTGTGCTGTGCAGGGGAGAGGGGCTGCCCTGAGGGGCTGCAGGCAGTCAGGGTAACGGATCTCCTGGTCATGAGAGACCTGGCGTCCGAGGAACACTCCCTGCGTGGTGTTTCACCTAATCTGCTGCTACTGCAAGAGCCCTGGGGTCACTCTGAGAACCAGTCAAGAGCACAGATGTGTGCCAGCAGTATCAGTGATGGGGAGCCCCATTTTGCTGGGTCTCCTGCCCACCCCAACCACCTAGACCAGTGCGGAGTTAGGAGTCACCCCATGGCCTTATGGCCCCACAGCCCCACTTGTCTCCCTGGAGATTTTCTGACACCAACTGACACAGGGAGAAAAAGCTACAAAAAGGGTTTATTTGAAGCAGGCGATGGCTGCGGGCGATGTTGGCGAGTATGGTCTCTCTGGGCACATGGGTGCTACAGGACACAACAGGGCAGCATCTCTGTAGCCCTCAGGACACAGCATCCGTCGCTCTGTCTCTCGGCTCTGCTCCAGCCCCCATCTCAGGGTCCCTGTCTGGAACATGCATCCGCTCGCTGCTCCTCTCGCTGTCCCGGGATGCGAGCAGCAGAACGCTCTGCGCAGAGCTCGAAGCGCCGTCCTGAGCCGTGAGCGCCATCGCCGGGGAGCTGCAACATCTGGGAGGGCAGCGATGCCTGTGGTGGGAAGCAGAGCTGTGGGCAATGGGCTGCAGGGTGCAGGTCTGCACCTGCCTGTCCCTGCCACCAAGAGCTTCCCGAGGGGTTCTGTCCTCGGCACAGCAACTCCCGACCGCTTCCTGCTGCCGGCCTCGGTGCCACCCCCTGTGCCAGGACAGGCCCACTGTCCCCAGCAGGGCTCTCCATGCAGGTACGTACCTGCCTCAACGTCGGGCGTGGGGCTGCAGGAGGAGGGCTTCTCCTCCTCCTCTTGGGGCTCCAAGGCCACCTGCATGGGCAGAGCAAGAACACGCACCCGTCAGCCATCAGCTGGCCCTGCTGAGGGTCCCAGTGCCCCAGGGTGCACAATGGCAAAGGGTTTGGTTCAGAGGAGGCTGCCCACGGCTGCACGTCCCAAGGGAAGGGACCTGCGGCTGGCACGGCAATGGGACAAGGCTCGTTGTGGGGCCATAGCAGAGGGCTGGGCAGGGGGAAAGGAAGGCAGCCGGGGGCGTGCGTGGCACAAGGGGGCTCGTGCCCTGGTGTGGAGGGGGCTGCTGCTGGGGCTGCCTCTTCCCTCCTCGCTCGGCATCCAGACCCCAGGGCTGAATGTGACGTGGGCTGGAGCAGACTTCATCCCTGTGCCTTTGCCACTTGGAAACGGAGAGGAGCCGGCATCTCCCCATGGAGACATGGCAGAGGATAAATGCCTGGGGGTTACAGTGGGATGCCATGGGCAGGGGGGCTCCAAGGAAATGGGGTAACTCTGGGCACCCCCCACACAGCTCCCACGGCAGCTCCCGGGGATGGTGAGGACAGGGGAGATGCTGCTTGCTCACCTGGGCAGCAGGGCCTGCAGCTGGGGGAGAAGCTGCTGCTGTTGTTTCCTGCAGCAGGGTTTCCTTGGGAGACGGGCTGCTGCTCATCTCATCGCAAGGGTTTTCAGCCGAAGGAGAGGCCTCTGGTGCAGGTTCTGGAGGAAGTGATGGAGACGGAGGAGCATTTTCCCCTGCATGCTGGATGAAGTTGCTGGATGCCGGGGAGGCCTCTGGTTCAGCTCCTGCACTTGCTGCTGGTGGGACAGGCACGCTGTCCTCTGCATGCAGAAAGCTGTTGGCCAAAGGAGGTGCTCCTGGCTCACCGCCCCTGGGCATTGCTGGCTCAAGGCTCTCCATGGTACCAGGTGCCTCGCTCACAGCCTCTGTGGTGCTGACATGGGGCGAGCAGGGCACCTTCTCGTGCTCCGTCTCCTGGTCCACAGCCGGGCTGCAGAGGCTGGCTCTGACCCAGGTCAAAGAGTTAATTTCCTCCACCTCCTCTTCCCCATCCTCCTCCTCGTCATCAGTGTCCTCTACTCTCTCCTCCTGCAGTGCTCCCAGGCCTCTCGGCGCCTCCCGCGTGGGGGCATGAGCATAGAGCCGCTCCAGCACCTCCCACTTGCAGCTTGCGCCTTTGAGGAGCTCCACTCGCGTGATCTCTGGTTTCCAGAGGTCATAGAAGGAGTTTCTGGCGAGGAGCTAGAAGGAGAGAGGGAGGTTTGTGAAGGGAGGAAAGGCCTCGTGGGTCTCCGCCAGTGCTTTGACAAGCCGGCTGTCCCGCACGACGTGGCACAGCTGCTGGCCACAGCACTGGGAGGGCTCCCCCGTGGCCCAGCACTCCCTGGCACTCACCTCCTTGGGTTTGGCATTGAGTGATCCTGCCAGCGTCAGGGAGAAACGGTTGCCACGGCCCTCCTCCTGCTCGTCCTGCCTCTCTCTCAGCTTCTGCTCCCTCATTGGAAAAGCTCCTTCTCGGAGCTGGGCCAAGCTCTGTCCAGTGCGCTGCAGGCAGCTCCTCTCCAGCTCCTCCAGCGGCTCTGTTCTGATGCTGAGCACAGCCAGGTAGCGTGCAGTGTTGTCTTCATGCACGTGCACTGTCCTTCCTTGGAGCTGGCACGTGATCTCCAAGGGCTGCTGCCGTGTCCGTGATGGCCGTACTCTCACTGGCCCACTTGGGCAGCTTAGTCCGCTAGGCCAGCTCGGCCAGCTAGGAATGCTGCACTGGAATTGTCCCCGATGACTGTAGGGATCAGGCCCTGTCTGAGGTGCAGAAGATGATGTGCTGGGGCGCCACTCTATGCTCTGGAGCTGCCATGATCTTGCCTGGGCGTCTTGATGGATGACGCGTGCCAGTGCGTGTGGGGGCACAGGTACAGCGAGCTCCATCCTAGCTCTATTGGCATCAGGCTGTGTTGGCTCCCGTGGAGAGGGCGATGGCGTTTTCTGAGGCCTTGCAAGGCTGGTGGAGGGCTGCGGCTCTTGCACTGTGGAGGGGACATCGCTGGCCTTCTCCTCCACAACCTGCAATGAAGGCCACCACAAAGGCAGTCCTTACTGCCGTCCTTGGTCCCTCCCTCCATCCTTCCCAACGGGAAACCTCCGGCAGCCTCTGACCCCCTTGACGATGGCTCTGCCATGCAGGTGGCTGCTGCCCTGCTCCCAAAGGCTGCGTGGGGAGAGGGCTCGTGCCTATGGGCAAGCCTTGGGCAAAGGCAGCTCCTCGGAGAGCCCGAGGCGGGTGCGTGCAGGCTGCCGTGCAGAGCAGCGCTCGGCCTGCCGGGCACAGAGACCTCCTGGTGTCTCCCAGCAGGTCCCGCCTGCTTCTCGGCCCCATGGGGAGTCAGGCAGAGGCTCGGCCTCCACCGCCGCTCAGGTCTGTACCTGTGCGATGCCGTGTTCAGAGGGGCATGACTCCTGAGGGTCGGGCAGCGGCGACAGCCGGTCCCTTTGGTGGGACGAAGCCGGGCTCCCGCTGCGCTGCACTGGTGCAGGCAGCTCCTGCTGGCCCACCTGTGGGGAGAAGGAGGCCCGTGATGGGGACACTTGTGTTGGTACGAGCAGCTCCTAAGCACAGGAAACCCCAGCCTCGTGTCGAAGGGAACCTCCTGGCTGAGCACAATGCGGCTGTGCGTGGCCTGGACCTGCTCTCTGCCCTCAGTACAGAGCTCATGGGGTTCATGTGGGCCTTGGAGCGTCCAGATCAAAGAATCATAGAATCACTATGTTGGGAAAGTTCTCCAAAACCATTCCGTCCGACTGTAAACCCCTCAACCCCATGCCTGCTAAACCATTGCTCTAAAGTGCCTTATCTGCACATTTCTTGAAGGCTGCCAGGGACAGTGATTCTACCACTTCCCTGGGCAGCCTCTTCCAATGCTTCACCACTCTTTCCACCTGGAAAGTTTTCCTAATATTTAACCTGAGCCTCTCCTGGTGCAACCTGAAGCCATTCCCTCTTGTCTTATAGATAGCTATTTCTGAGAATAGATCAACCCTGCCTCACTACAACCACCTCTCAGGTTCTTCCGCAGAGCAATAATGTCTCCGCTGAGGCTCCTAGATAACCCCAGCTCCCTCAGCCACTCCTCATAGGGTCCATGCTCCAAAGCCTTCACCAGCGTTGGTGCCCTTCTCTGGGCACACTCCAGTGCCTCCATGGCTTTTATTTTTACTTTTTCTAGTGATGGGCCCAGAATTGAACACAGTGTTTGAGGTGCAACATCACCAGCATCAAGTACAGATGGAGAGTGCAGGTCAGGCTGCTTTTCCCGTGCCCAGGAATGCACGTCCCCTCGCTGGAGGAGCTCCTGCCTGGCTATCTTGACCCAGGGCTCCTTCCCCACCACCCCTGTGCTCTCCATGCAGGTCCCGTCCCTGCCTCCCAGCTCTCCCTCCAGCCCCACCACTCACCTCACTCGTGCACTCTTGTGCACTAGAGTTCCCTTCCATGGATGAGGTGCAGGCGTTCACCTGCTGCTCCTTCTCCATCTCTAGGAACCTCTCTGAGGACCTCTTGCACGGGCACCAAGGGGATTTGCTCCCTGCTGGTTGCGCCGCAATCCTCAGAGTGAAGACCCTAGCAGGGACACGGTCACCTTGGGGACTGCCCCATCACAGTGGCCTGTGGGTGTGATGCCACCCCCATCACAAAGCCCTGGCAGTCGCCATGGGGACACCAGGCACCTCCTCTCCCCACTCCTGAGCAGGTCCCTGGGGCGCAGGACGAGTTGTCCTCTCCACAGCTCTGTGCTCCCTGGGCCTTGCAGAGGCTGCCCCTCGTCAGGCACTCCATAGCAGACACCCACCACGAGGCCACCCCCGTCCTCGCCCCTGTGCTCTCGATTGCCTCTTGGTTCATCCCAAGGCAGAGCTCCCTGCATCCCACTGCTCCCTCCCTGAGCTTCTCTTTCCCACATCACCTCGTGGCTATTCCTTGCCATCCCAGGCCATCACTTCCTCACTCTTTTTGGAGTCCTCCTCCTCCCCGAGTTGCTCCCACTTTGAGGCTCTCCTCACCAGCGTGGCCACCTGCTTGACCATCAGGTCAGCACATGGGAACAGCCGCGTTTTACACCCCATCAGCTTCATGTGACGCCAACCCCCAACCGGCCACCATGAAAAGACAAAACACTTGGGGCTCTTGTGCTTAGGTTCCTGACATGGGCTTCTTTCTGCCTACATGCATTTACCACCCCCGACCTTCCTGCCCTGTGGGTGCAGCATTGAGTGGTAAGAGTGGAGAAGGGAGTTAATACTGTTTGTTAATTGCAGTCAAAATGTAAAGAAATTGTTCTTTTCCCCATCTAGGTGCATGCCTAGCTAAGAGACATTAGCTATCATCTTAATATGTAAGAAATTGTTATAGGTTTTATTGAGATATACAGGGTTTTTAACGAGGTTGTACAAGTGGAAATAAGTGGCAAGGATACGGCAAGTGTAGGAGAACACTTAAAGGAAGGGGAAGCAGGGAAGGCATGGGAAAATTACTAGAAGCATAGGGAAAAGTGCAGCAAATGAGCGCAAGAGTTGGAAAATAATAAAGGCAAATATAAGCATTGGAAAAAGATTGAAATGGTGGGAAAAAGTGCAAAAGCATTGGAGAAGTGCCCAGATCGTGGAAAATAGGGAAAAACATGGGTAAGGAACGATAGTGTAGGAATATGGTCAAAAGTGCAGGAATGGTTACAAAAGTGGAAAAAGAGTGAAGTGATGGGAAAAAAAGGAAAGTGCAAAAAGAACACAGAGCTCGGTAATATTGAGAAAGCATGGGAATAGAAGGAGAGGTTGGGGAAAAGACAAAAGGGTAGGAAAATCCTCACAAGTGTGGGAAAATGGTCACAAACATGGGAGGGAATGTTTGTGAAAGAGAAGGAAAAAAAGTCAAATCATGGGAAAATTATCAAAGTAGAGGAAAATGTGGGAAAAATGTGGGAAGAAGTGGCAAAGTGTAAGAATACCGGTAAAAATTAATCTGTGGGGAAAACCTCCAAAGCAGGAGAAAAACAGACCGTGTGTGAAGCCTTGTGGAAGGGTCCAGGGCCCCCCACATCTCCAGTCTGCCCTTGCCCTCAGAAGGCGTCTGCCCCCAGGGAGGAGGGACGCTCTTGCCTTCTTGTCACCGCCAGGTGCCTGCAATGTGCCCCTGCTCTGCTGCCTGTTGCTGAGGGTCCCCAAGGCAGCCCCACTGTCTGCAGACCCCTCTCCTACCATGGAGCAGGCCTGCCTGCACGGTGCCTGGAGACCCCAGCAAGGCTGCGCTTAGAGGTGAAGGTGTCACTGTCCTCAGTGAAAGTCTGATTGGGGCCAAGGGCAGGAAAGGACAAGAGACAAGGACAAGCAGCAGCAAAGGGAATTTCAAGAGAGTTTAAGGACAAACTAATAATAATTTTTGTAGCTGAGCAGCACTGGGACAGGAGCCAGGAGTTTTCCCTGGTGAAACCACCTACCAACCTGATACAAGAGTAAAGTTAACCCTTCCCAGAGCAACCTGGTTGCCTTCCACCTCAAGAGGAAAGCCTGTGTTCAAAAGGACAAAGCAGGGGATTTTGTGAACTCTCGCTTTAGCAAGGGCATTGGAAAGGTTTCTTATAGTCTCCTTCTAGTCAAATTGTGAACTGATCTGCAGAGTGGACCATAAAGCAGGTGGATGGAGTATCAGGCTCACTGAGAACAGTGATCAGCAGTGCAGTGCTGCCAAGCAGCAGCTGGCTATTAGTGGCATCCCTCAGTGATCAGCATGTGGGACAGGACTGCTTCATCATAACATCATAACATCAAGTTCCTGAAGAAGTCCCTGTATCTGGTCAGCCTGTGATTTGGCAGCCTGAGGTCACCTTTAGCCCATTTCCTCTTCATATCCTCTAGGGGTGTGAAGGGTTTCTGGGGAGGCAGTGATAGAAGGTGTTAAGGGTGCAGCGACTAGCGCAGAGACCTTGGGGTGATGTGCCTCTCCCATTTCTGAAGCACGCTTGACTGTACATAAGGAGGACTTGGCCTAAGGCAGTGGTGGCATCCAGTTGTTTGGACGCTGTCAGGAAACCACTCCAAAGGGTCCTGGTTTTCCTGTAGGTGCCCTGCTGTATCTGCTAGAGACATGGGGTTGTGCTGGACACCCCAGGCAGCCCACCTGTCCCTGTGGGCCTGTTTTGGTGTCACTGAGTCAGGTGCCTGCACTGATTGACATCAAGTGCTTGAAGTGTCTGCATGTGCCTCAGCTGCCTAGTCGAGGAGCTCTGGTGGCAGTGGGCATGTGGTGTCCTTTCCGGTCACCAACTCCCTACCTGGTCCCCAGTTCATGCTCTTGATGGAAGTAGGTGCATGCCTTCAAGCACCTCGCTCGCTTTCAGTGTCACCATGTGCTTGTGTGTGAGCAGCTGGCTTTCCCCCTCCATCCCCAGATATTTAAAAGGGATCATAGAGCAGGATCTTGCTTGCACACAGCCTTGCTGTGCTCCCTTCTGCCTTCACAGGGGGAATCCCACCTCCTGGGTGCTTTTGTAGAGCACATGGGAAAGATCTGAATTCCAATCCAGCCCAGGGTCTCCTAGGCCAGCCTGAGAAGCCCAACCTGGCTCATCTGAGTCAATACCTGAACTCTGGGAAAATGAGCTCTCTTCTCGTCCCCATCTAGGGGTCCTGCCCAGCTAAGAGATGCCAATAGGGTCTTCCAGAGTGGGACATTCCCACCTCTTGCAAATAACCATCCTCTGATGAGAACAACTGCAATGCTGGCATCAATCTTCCATCAGTGCTTAGACAGGGATCACTGCTGATTATTTCAGTCCATTCCAGTAAACATTCCCCAGGAGGAAGGAGCACGAGGGATGGAGAAATTCATGAGTACAGCTGGGCCTCTGCTCCTGAGCTGGCTCAGGCTCCTGGGATAGAGTGAGCTCATGGCAACCTGTTGATGCTGCTGAGAGAGAGGTTTGTCCAGGAACAGAACCAGTGCCAGGAGGAGCAGCGCTCTGGGCACTGCCTGCTCAGGCTGCCAGAAGATGAGAATGATGAAGCACGAACAGAAACAGACACAGGAAAAGAAAAAGAGAAAGAAAAAGACACAGAAAGGAAAAAAAAATGGGAGAGAAAGAAATGAAACAGAAACAGGAAAAAAACAGAAGCAGACAGAATAAACAAAGAAGAGAAAGAAGAGAAAGAACAAAAAGGAATAACAAAGGAGATGGAAAATACAAGGATAAGAGATAGAAAAAAGAAAAAGAAGTAAAAGAAGATGGGAAAGGGAGTGTAGCATCCCCAGGGCCACGTGTGAAGGCAAGTCCTAGATGGACTTTATACTGGCCCTCTCTTGTCCCTAGGGTCTGAAATCGTGGGGCTACACACACAGACCTGCAGTGGGGATGCTTTTTGTGCCAGAGCTCGATTGGAAAGAAAGACGCAACACTAAAACAATGATACAGGAATATATATTTAAACAATAACAATAAAAATAACAATATAATAAACAGTAACAACAAAAAACCCAATATCAATAAAACTAACAACAACATCAACAATATGAACAAGAACAAATACTGGTATAAAAGGCTCTTCAGAAAAATCCAAATAAAAGGTTATGGCCGGAGTCCTCATGCCCAGCGTTTCCTGGCAGCAGCCAGAGTGAAGGGGAGCTTGGTCTGCAAGGGAAAAGGAGGCATCAGCAGGGCCGAGGAGCGGCTCGGGGGCTCCCGTGGAGCAGAGGCTCTTTGGCGGCTGCGCGGGCTCTTTGGCAGCAGCGCTGCCGTCATTGGTGCCCTGGCAGAGGCTTGGCGTGGCCAGCGCAGCCCAGAGGCCGGCAGAGGGGCTGAGGCAGCAGGTGCCCAGGCCTTGGGCGCTCCTGCGCCCTGTGCGGCTCTGCCCCGGCGCCGCGGCCCGCCAGAGCGCCCGCACACCTGGGCCAGGCTCCCGCGCGGCTGCTCCCCAAAGGCAGCGCGGAGCAGCGCCAAGGGGCCGGGCACAGCCCCAGCTCTGCCCGTGCAGCCGGCAGCAGGGACCATACCTGGGGGCTGCAGCCGGAGCTCTCCCAATCCATCGGCTGCTCCTGGCTGCAGCTGACCAGGCCATTGCTCCCCATCATCTGGAAGAGAGCAGGAGACCTTGGTGGGGACGGTGTTTGGGGAAGACAAAGGAAAAGCGCGTGCAGGGGCTGCAGGGGCTGTACCTGGCTGCTGCCATAATCGAGCCACTCCATGGGCTCATGATGGTCTCCTGCAGAGCTCCCATTCATGCATGGAGCCTGCAAGAGAGCAAGAGGCGTTTGCAGGTCCCAGAGCCTGTGCTCTTTGGTCCCCAGGACCTCTCTTCCTAATTTGGGAAACAGGAAAGAGGGAAGGGGCCGGGCTGAGTCCCATTTTTCCCTGTTGAGCTGGAAGAAGGGGCAATACCTGGAGGCTGCAGGTCGAGGTCTCCCAATCCATGGGTTCCTCGTCGTTGTAGCCGACAAGATTGCCGGTGCTCGGATTCTGGAAGAGAGCAGGAGAGCTTGTGAGGACGGTCATGGTTGCAGCACTGGCTCTGTGCGCAGGGTCTCATGTCCCCTGGGGCAGGCGGTGCACAGAGCCAGGGCGCCAGGCTCAGGCAGCAGCCCCCGAGGCCTTGGCCGCTCCTGACCCTGGTGCAGCTCTGCCCCAGCACCCAGGCCTGCCAGAGCCCCCTGCCACCTCTGCCACCAGCCCTGCGGCTGCTCTCGCAGAGCCAAGCGCCAGCCGTCCCCATTCAGCCTCTGCCTGCGCGCACAGTACCTGCACTGAGCTCTCCCATTCCATCTCTTCCACTGAGTTATCCATTTCTCTTCAGTCTCCAGAGACTGAAAGAAAAAAGGAGTCATTGTCATTTGCAGCCCTGAGAGCAGGGGTCTCTGTCCCAGGAGCCTCTTGGAGTCTCCATGTGCGGGAGCGGTGGAACAAGGAGCAGGAAGTGCTGGCCCAGCCCGCAGCAGGCTCCTTGCCCCCAGCAGTCCCTTTGGCTGACGGGGAGTCCAGTGCCAAGTGGAGGAGAGAAAAGGGCAATGTGAGAGGTGTGAGTGCCAAGTGGCGCGTGGTGGCGTTGGGGCCTCCCCTGGGAGGCATCGCGCAGGCTGCCCTGGAGCCCCGCAGCTCCCCTGCATCTTGTGGGCACCATGGGTGGCCCCTGGTGCTGCGCGGCCCTGCTGCTCACCTGGCCTTGCTGCTGCGTGGCCAGCACTGGGGCCACTGTGAGGCGCAGCCCTGGGAAGCATCCGTGTTCCCGTGGCGATAACTGCCCCTCTGGGATGTTCCACTGCTGCGTGGGGGGAGGAGGACAGCGGCAGGGGCCAGGGGGCCGCCGTGAGGAAGGGTCTGCGTGTGCTGGACTCCCCCTGGCACTGATGAGCCTGGCGGCAGGAGGATGTGAGGAATGAATGGTGAACAAACTGGAGAGAGGAGATGGAGGAGGTGAAGTGATTGGAGCCACCCATTAGCCCTGCTCTTGGCTGCCTTGCGTGTTGTCTGCTCTGCTTCCATGACACTTCTGCCTGTTATGGTGGACTTGTTGGCCCCTTCTCCATTCCTGAATGTGCAGAAAGCTCAGTTTGCAACTAGAAACAAAAAGATCCTGTTCCTGGTGCTCCCTGCATTGTCATGCTTTTGAGAGGCCACTGTCCAGGATGGAGATGGGGTAGACCAGGAGAGAAGGGTTTCCCTCAGAAATCCCAGAGGGTGGTTGGGGATGACTTTCCCCCCATTCCCAAATTCTGCACCCTGCATCAGCTCAGCACGGACTCACACACTCATTTCCAGGCCACAAGGGCTCTCCTCCCAGCGCAGCCCTTCCCGCTCCTGCAGCTCCTGCCTTGCTGGGAGAAAACAAGGGAAGCCCCAGCCCTCTGCAGCACCAAGCGTCCCTGTGAACCCTGAGCTTTAGCTCCTTGTTGTTGCCCACGTGTCTTGTCGCGCTCTCTCCTGAGCGCGGCCAGGTGCTGCCTGTGCTGGCTGCAGTCGCGCAGGTTGCAGACGCCCCATGGCGAGATGAGGGCAGCAAGGAGGCGGCGCTCGTGGCGCTCCCGCGCAGGCTGCCTTGCCAGGAGGAGCGCTGGCCCCGCGGGAGCTGCTCCCCTGCGCGCGCGGCCCTGCCCAGCGCCGGGGGCCTTGGCTCCCAGCAGCCAGCGCGGAGCCGTGCTCCTCGCTGCGCCGCCTGGCCACGCACCCGCTGCTGCGGCAGCGCCGCACAGCCTCGCAAGAGCAGCTCGCAATGCCCGCAGCGAGCGCTGGGCTCCTCCTGCCCCTGCAGGGACAGCAGCACAGCAGCCCTGCGCCCTGCACGCGCACGGGGCGGCTGCAGCCAGTGCTCTCCCAGCCTCCCCCTCCCAGTGAAACTCCTCTGCTCACCCACATGGACAACCCACTTGGCCATCCTTGTTCATGTAGCCTCCTCTCCTCAGTCTGTGCAGGTTGGCTTTGTGGTTGGATTACTCCCACAAATGGGGGTCCTGCAGACACTTGTACTCATTGCCCAGTACGTGACAGGATGGATATGCAAGAGCAAAGAGACTAGATGTCTGTTGAAGCTTTAAAATACATTGTGCATGTCAAGATGAGGGTAAGGTGGATGAGGGAAGAGACCAGGACACTTTGGAGATTTGTCAGCCCATAGGGTAGCGCTCTCCAGGCTCTGAGCTTGAGGGTGATTCCGTGCTCAGCACATAGCTCAGCTCTAAACCTGGGGGAATTGTACCCAAAGGAAAGATTATTCTTTTTGGGAGACTCTTCATTGTAGGAGAATCCTCAACTCTACAGCTCCTGTCTCGTGGCTGTGTCTAGAGGGATCCTTTCCCCATTTCTCCAGCAGAGAAGCCCTGGCATTTACAGCTCAGCAAAGACGGAGTTCTTGAGAAGTTTTCAGTCCCTGCAGAGAGTCTCTTGGGGCTGCACGAGCATTGCTGGCCTGTTGCCGTTCAGGCGGCGTGGCGACCTGGTTCAGGAACGGCACGGCGACCACCCCCAAACAGCTCGGGCCATCAGCTCGCTGACACCAATGTGGTGGACGGCAAATGGCCTTTATTGATGGGTAACAAGGTGTTATATAGCTAAGGGTTACAACATCACATCCGTCTGCTTACATCATAAACTAACACTATTGGCTATTAGGGGCTCTACCTTTCCGTACAGCGCGATATCTTCCGGGCGCCGGACCCCAACTATCTGTAACAATGTAGTAATCTGCAACATTTCCCCCCTCCCTATGCATAACAAAACTAGCTAAAATATGACTATCTTATTCTTACATATTCTTATCTTATTCTAATTACTTATTCTCATTATCTTATTACTATCTTGTTATTATCTTATTGTGATCACTTATTCTTATTCTTATCTTACTTAATGCACTTATTATCTTACTTAATGCAAAGGCATCGCGGCCCCCTCTTGCGGAGGCTGTTTTGTTGTTTTCTGGATTCGGTCGGCGTGGAACTCACAGGCTCGGGCGGGACGCCTGTCACCGGGGCGTCCGATGATCCGGTCCTGTGAACAGAAACTCACAATTTTCATTAGTTTTATTTTGAAGGTCTGGTTTAATAGACTTAAGCAGGCACCACTTGACTTTGCCATCTTTCCTGACAGCGACCTTTGGGTCGATCTCGGCATGGGGGGAGCGCTGCCAGCGAGTCCCCCAGCCAAGGGCAGTTTACTGCAACGTGGCCGGCCTGGCCACATTTAGAACCTGCCATTACGTTGGCTATTGCGGCGTGAACAGACACCTGAATTGGGGTCAGATGCTCTTCCTTTGCAACGTGCTTAATCATGTCTGCGATACTTGACCCCACTGGCAATGATCGCAGGATTTCTTTGGTTGCCGAATTGCATTGTTGGCGTAAACATTCCGCTACGACCGGGCCTTTTGCCTCCGTGGGCAGGGACGAAGAGTCGACCGCTGCCTGGAGACGATCTACAAATTGTGTAAAGCTCTCACTTTCACTTTGCTTTATTGAGGACCATGGCGATGGTCTGGCAACAACTCTACAGGCTGTGCGAATGGCTTCTCTGGCCGCACGAGTAGTTGTCATAACTTCATGGGCCCGCAGGCCGTGGGCCTGCGCCTGGGGGGTGATCATTGTTGGGTCTGCACCCATTAACCGCTGCAGGCTGGAGCCGTGTAATGGATGATCTGCCCCAGTTACTTGGGCTAAACACTTTGTACAGTTGTCTTCCCATTCTTGTTTGAAAACGATCATCCCTGCTCCATCAAAGATCAGCCTACAAGTTTGTTTTATATCGAACGGGGGCATATCGTCCCCCCCGAAGATACCATCTATGAGGGTTGAGACCATGGCAGAATTAGTCCCTTTATCTGCAATTGCTTTAACAATCGCTTGTATGTCCTTAGATTTTATCGGCGAGTGGACCCTCTGTCCCCCCTCCGTCACCCGGACCGGGAACGCTAGCGCGGCTGATGGGGCCCAGTCGGCACATGCGATCTTTATTTCCTTCCAGTCCGTCAGAGGGGTTCCTCCCATTCGCGCTTTTTCTTTAATTCGAATGGGAATATTTTGGCTCTTAGCTCTGTTTACCTTCATTTCCTCCTCCCTTAAGTTTGAATCAGTTGTGACCCACTCGTCCTCACTAGTGTCTGATCCGGAGTCGGAACTCGACTGACTGGTCACTTCCGGGCTCCGGTACTTTCTCGTTGGGCTCCGGCCCCGCCTACTTCCGTCCCGCCCACTTCCGTTGCGGGCGGGCTGTTCCCCCCTCCTTGGCTCGCCCCGCCTCCTACTCACAGAGGCGTTTTGTGAAATGGCCGCTCTGATCGGTTCTCAGCGCCTCACTCGGGCCTCCCTCACCTGGCCGGTCACCCGAACCACCTTTCTCCTCCTTGTTGTCCTCCTCTCTTGTTTATCTAACAGTTCCCATCTGTTCCCGCCGGGGGCACCCTCGCCCCGCCCTTCTCCTTGCGGCTCAGCGCCATTTTGGGGGGCATAGGGCGGTGGTCTGACCCAGGTGTCTCCATGGTCTGACTTCCTTTCGATATTTCTAGCTTCCTCGGCTAGCTCGCCCCAAACAGATTTCGGCTGTTTCTGCTCCTCTGTAAGTGGGACGGGGTTCAGGGATTGAGGGGACGTATCGCCCTCTTGCAGATCTTTAGGCTCAGCAGAATCACCATCATCTGGGGGGTGCAAAGTCTGTGCGGTTGCCCTGACTCCCATTTTCGGGGTGGCCAACAAACAGTCCCTTACCGCCACCCAGGTCTCCTGCTCCTTTATAGCCTTCTGCAACGCCTGTACAACTTTTCCCCAAGCCTTAAGGTTTTTCCCACAACCCGAAGACATCGTCTCCTCAGCTAACGCCTTAGTACATTTGTCCCACACTTTAGGGACACACTTCAGGGACTTCAGAATATCCACCGGCTGGTCTATAACCTTAATTTTTAAAAGCCTGGCAACAGCGATAGCAAAATCTTTTGCCTTACAATCAATCCCCCAATATTTATGTAATTGCGATACGACCTTCACAAGGGCTTCCATCCTCCCTGTTGCTCTGGTAGTGTCCTCTCCGCCGGGCTGGTCCTGCCGCTCCGGCCGCCGTTCACCCGTCCAGGCGATGATTCCCGGGTTTCGGCACCACTTGTTGCCGTTCAAACGGCGTGGCGACCTGGTTCAGGAACGGCACGGCGACCACCCCCAGGCCGCTCGGGCCATCAGCTCGCTAACACCAGTGTGGTGGACGGCAAATGGCGTTTATTGATAGTTACTCGGTGTTATATAGCTAAGGTTTACAACGTCACATCCGTCTGCTTATGTCATAAACTAAACGCTACTGGCTATTAGGGGCCCTATCTTTCCGTACAGCGCGATATCTTCCGTCCGCCGGACCCTAACTATCTGCTGTCAGAGCGTGAGGATGAACAAAGTCTCTGAAAGTCCTTTCCAATCAGCCATCCTGGAGTGTTTAAAGCTAGAATATATCCTTCATGCAGGCAATGTGGAACTTCAGTGTTTCAGAGTGAAACTGATACCTGAGCTCCTGCGTTGGTATTTGTTCAGTGTAAGATGGTTATTGCAATCTATCTTATGACCTTGGCGTTTGCAAATGTTTTGTTCTTTTATTTATTTATTTACTTATTTTTCTTCACTGCGTCTTCCTACGTTGTATGCGCTACCCCTTAGAAAACTCCTGATAGTCCATGAAAATGCAAACATTATTTTCTAGGAGTTCTCTGTAACATAACGAGTTCTACAGTTTTTTTTTTTTTTTTTTTTTTTTTTTTTCTCCTTGCACTGACCAAGAAAGCCTGAAGAATTTTGACCCTTTCCTTTAGGAGGCCAAGGCAGGATGCCCCACACTGTCTCCTGAGGAGCTCTAAAATCTACTCGAACTGTCTCCTTATGTCCGCTGTGCAGCGCTTGAGTAGCTACTACCCAGGAAGCAGCTTGATATTCCTGACAGAAAAGAACATGCCTGCATGTCCCGGATGGAACCTGCCTCAGTGGGTGGATTCACATGCCACACTTGCCACCGTGTGCTCTGCTGGTCACTGACTCCTTGAGAGATGTTCTGCAGGTGTCCTCACTACTCCTCTAACTGCATCAGCGGGGAAAGGAAACAACGGAATCCTACCAAGCACTTAACCTGAGCAAACTCTGTGTCTCCTGGAAGTCAGGACATCGAACAACTTCGGCATAAGGTCTTCTGCTGTGCTGGAGAAGCAGATGATGCCTACAGTGGTGATCTGGAAATCACAAGAGCACTAGGACCTGCCAAAGTCCCTGTTCTCCAAGGGGCCGAGGAACAGAGCAGCCTCCATCGTGGTCCGCAGCACGGGGCCCTTCCTGGCAGCAGCCCATTTCTGCACCAGCTGCCTCCGGGGACACTGCCCCCCGTGACGTGGTCCCTGAGCGTGTCCCAGCCCTGCTGGGCCCTGTGTCCCCCAGGGGCTCGTGGAGTTCGGCCCTGCATCTCCAGGCCCCGTATCCCTGGGGCGGGACAGCTTCCCTTTGCCTGTGGCTTGCGCCCTGAGGGGACCCATTGTGTGCGGCACCCGGAGAGTTGAGAGCTGCCCCGCGGTGGGGCTGGGGCTTCTTCCCCTTTGGGCATCCTGTGGGACACGTGTGCAGGTCAGGTGAAGGAAGGCCCTACACTTAGGGATTAATAGCAGGTTGATTTTTAATTGTCCTTGGTATAAGAATCTAATTTGACACATTTTCAGGATGCCCTGAGGCCTTCCCAAATCTCGTACACAGAATTGCTAGCATCATACATGAGGGAAGCACTACTTGTACGTGGTAAATGCTAGGACATTTCTTCCTGAATGTTCAGAGGATTCTCATCCTTGCAAGCAGTTTCCTTTAGTGCAGGGTGCCGGGTTAAGGGTAAGGGAGGGATTCTCACGGTCCAGCCATAAGTGTTGGTCAGGTGTCATTCCCCATCCCTGCTCCGCTTATCAGTGCTAGGCCCTGTCATTTATACAATTAGGTGGAAGAAGACACGCCCATGATATGGTCATCCTCATAAGGTGATCCTTCCAGAATCTGCAGACAAGTTGCGTAAGATTCTCTGCTCCCTGCAGCATGAGCGAGTGGCATTGTGCACTGCCAGTGGGTGCCTCTGCAAGACTTTCCAGATCCTTATTTGAGCAGTCCTTGAAAAGTGCATGCAAACTCCAGTATATGTTCTTGCTGCATCAGTGTCTGTGTGTGCCTTTTTGCTTGCCCATTCCATATGTATTGTTGGAGGGAGGTATTTGAGTAGAGCAGGTGGATTACTCTACTCCTGAAGAGAAAAGTGTATTGTTGACAGAGATTTTATGTGGAATGTGTGGGTGTTGGGGACAGCTTTTTAGTAGGGAAATGCTGCAAAGGGAGATGTAGCTGTGGTGCCCGTGCTGGGAAGGGATGAAAGGAAGCAGGGGCAATGTTTGGCGGCTTCGCTAAGCATGCAGTGGCTAGTGATTTTAGCTGTGAGGCCTGTCTTTTGTGGGAGGTGATTGAGCAGGGCGACCATGCTGGTAGCAAGGTGTGAGAAGTGTGGTGTAATGGTTGGGAGGGAATGAAGCAGAGCAAGCAGGTGTTGTGAGGCTGCCCTCCTCACAGAGAGTGAAGGCTTTGTTCTGTCAGTCATTTACATATAAATCCCCCTTGCCGGTGCACATGTGCAGCATGAACAAAGAAATGTGTGAATGAAGCATGCAGCTTCCTGAATGCATGAATGAAGCATGCAGCAACATGAATGAAGGGCAGCATGAATGAAGGACTACCATCTCTACATGTGCTTTGGTGAAATCCTGGCTCCAGAAATGACTTCTCAAGCAAACTCTCTTAAGCAGCTCTGTGGAGGGGAGTTTGGGAGGTCTGCTTGACAACAGGTCAAGCAGGAGGCAGCAATGTGCCCTTGTGTCAAGGATGGCCAGAGGGATGCTGGCCTTCACGAGGAGGAGTGTTGGCAGCAGGTGGAGGGGGCTGATCGTGCCCCTCTCCTCAGCTCTGCTCAGGCCACACCTGGACTCTTGTGTGCAGAAATATTGTGGGCTGCCCAGGACAAGAGGGATGTGGAACTTGCAGAGAGTGACCAGCTTAGTGCCACAAAGATGATGAAGGAACTGGAGCGTCTATCTTATGAGGAAAGAGTAAGCGAGCTGGGCCTGTTTATCCTGGAAAAGACAAGAGTGAGAGGGGAACGTATCAACAGGTACAATCAGCTGAGGGGAGGATGTAAAAAGGACAGGGCCAAACTCGTTTTCAGTGGTACCCAGCAATAGCCCAAGGGCTAAAGAGTACAAATTGCAACACAGTTTCAATGGATGCAAATTGCTACACACATTCAATGTGCATATGAGGAAGAGCTTTTTGACAGTTAGGGTGACGGAGCACTGGAAGCGGGTGTCCAGCGAGGTTGTGCAGGCTCCCTCTTTGGAGCTCTTCCAAACCCTCCTGGGTGTGATCCTGTGCAACGCGCTGTAGGGGTCCCTGCTTGTGCAGGAGGGGGTTGGACTGATGATCTCGAGAGGTCCCTTCCAAAGTCAACCCCTGTGTGACTGTGTGACTTGGGAGGGCTCCGCGGGCATCCAAGGCGGCAGTGCTGTTGGAAGGGCAGCGGTGGGGTTTTGTCAGGCCGTAAGGCCTCTTCTCTTGTGGCACCGAGTTGTCACCATGAGCAGGTGGCAGATGGCCCTGCAGACGGCAGAGGGACAGAGCAGCCTCCATCGTGGTCCCCAGCACGGGGCCCTTCCTGGCAGCAGCCCATTTCTGCACCAGCTGCCCCAGGGGACACTGTCCCCCGTGACGCAGTCCCTGAGCGTGTCCCAGCCCTGCAGGGCCCTGTGTCCCCCAGGGGCTTGTGGAGTTCGGCCCTGCATCTCCAGGCCCCGTGTCCCTGGGGCGCGACAGCTTCCCTTTGCCTGTGGCTTGCGCCCTGAGGGGACCCATTGTGTGCGGCACCCGGAGAGTTGAGAGCTGCCCCACAGTGGGGCTGGGGCTTCTTCCCCAGGGCCACATGTGAATGGAATTCCAGGAAGGAATTTTTTGCTGTTGCTCCCATGCCCCTGGTGCACACAGGGCTCCACACACACACCTGCGGTGGGGATGGTTTTTTGTGCCTGAGCTCACTTGGAAAAAACTGGCAACATATGAGCAATGATACAGGAATATATATTTAAACAACAACAAAAAAGAATAACAATAACAACAATAACAACAACAACGACAACAATAACAGTAACAGCAATATCAAAAATAATATAAACAATATCAACAACTAAGAACTACTGTGACACTACAGAGAAAAAAATACACAAAATAGTCTAGGGCCGGAGTCCTCATGCCCAGCATTTACAGGCAGCAGCCAGAGTGAAGGGGAGCTTGGTCTGCAAGGGAAAAGGAGGCATCAGCAGGGCCGAGGAGCGGCTCGGGGGCTCCCGTGGAGCAGAGGCTCTTTGGCGGCTGCGCGGGCTCTTTGGCAGCAGCGCTGCCGTCATTGGTGCCCTGGCAGAGGCTTGGCGTGGCCAGCGCAGCCCAGAGGCCGGCAGAGGGGCTGAGGCAGCAGGTGCCCAGGCCTTGGGCGCTCCTGCGCCCTGTGCAGCTCTGCCCCGGCGCCACGGCCCGCCAGAGCGCCCGCACACCTGGGCCAGGCTCCCGCGCGGCTGCTCCCCAAAGGCAGCGCGGAGCAGCGCCAAGGGGCCGGGCACAGCCCCAGCTGTGCCCGTGCAGCCGGCAGCAGGGACCATACCTGGGGGCTGCAGCTGGAGCTCTCCCAATCCATCGGCTCTTCTTGGCTGCAGCCGATCAGGGTGATGCTCCCCACGGTCTGGAAGAGAGGAGGAGACCTTGGTGGGGACGGTGTGTGGGGAAGAGGAAGGGCAAGGGCATCCAGGGGCTACGGGGGCTGTACCTGGCTGCTGCCGTAACTGAGCCACTCCATAGGCTCAGGGTGGTCCCCTGAAGGCCCCCTATCCATGTGCGGAGCCTGTAAGAGAGAGGGAGGCATTTTCAAGACAAGTCCCAGAGCTGGGGAGGTCTGGCCCCAGGGCCCCTCTTCCTGCAGCGAGAATCAGGAAAGCGAGAAGGGGCCAACCCCATCCCCAGCTGTCCATGTGCACCCGGCAGCAGCAGCAATACCTGGAGGGCACAGCTAGAGGTCTCCCACTCCATAGGCTCTTCATCCTGGCTGCATCCAGCCAGGCTGTGGGTTCCTGGGCTCTGGAAGAGAGCAGGAGAGCATAGGGGGACAGTCATGGTGGCAGATCTGGCTCTGTGCATGGGGCCTCATTTCCCCTGCGTGCGCGGGGCAGGCGGTGCAAAGAGCCAGGGCGCCAGGCTCAGGCAGCAGCCCCCGAGGCCTTGGCCGCTCCTGGCCCTGGCGCAGCTCTGCCCCAGCACCCAGGCCTGCCAGAGCTCCCTGCCACCTCTGCCACCAGCCCTGCGGCTGCTCTCGCAGAGCCAAACGCCAGCCGTCCCCACGCAGCCTCTGCCTGCACGCACAGTACCTGCACAGAGCTCTCCCAATCCATCTCTTCAACTGGAGAGTTGTCCATTTTTTTAAGTCTCCACCAACTGCAAAAGAAAAGGAGTCATTGTCATTTGCAGCCGTGAGAGCAGGTGTCTCTGTCCCAGCAGCCGCTTGGTGTCTCCGTGTGTGGGAGTGGTGGGGCACAGAGCTGGGCCTGCCCGCGGCAGCCTCCTTGTCCCCGGCAGGCCCTTTTGCAGTTGGGGAGCCGAGTGGCAAGTAGAGGAGAGAGAAGGGCAATGTCAGCGGTGTGAGCGCCAAGTGTCGCGTGGTGGCTTTGGGGCCTCCCCTGGGAGGCATCGCGCAGGCTGCCCTGCAGCCCCGCAGCTCCCCTGCATCTTGTGGGCACCACGGGTGGCCCCTGGTGCTGCGCGGCCCTGCTGCTCACCTGGCCTTGCTGCTGCGTGGCCAGCACTGGGGCCACTGTGAGGCGCAGCCCTGGGAAGCTTCCGTGTTCCCGTGGCGATAACTGCCCCTCTGGGATGTTCCAGTGCTCCGTGGGGGGAGGAGGGCAGCGGCAGGGGCCAGGGGGGCCACCATGAGGAAGGGTCTGCGTGTGCTGGACTCCCCCTGCACTGATGAGCCTGGCAGCAGAGAGCAGTGCGTGGCCTTGGGCTTGCTGGGTGCCAAGGAGGGCTCCTCACGCAGCCCCATGGTGCTGCTGGCGCCTGCCTGCCCAGAGGCCGGGCTGTACTTGGGGCTCTGCTTCCACCTCTGCAAGCAGCCTTGAATGCCTTCATCTTTCTTCCCTGCTCCACTCCTGCCCTTACAGCACTATTTCCTAAAGAAGGTTTTGTTTTCCATGGTCAAGACGTGTTCCTTGGCAGTGCAATGAGTGCGAAGGGCAGTTGTGCCTGGGGCCAGGTTTGCATGTTCTCAGCAGAGCCCTTGTGAGTTGGTGGTGGCCTGGGAGCCCCTGGTGCTGCTGGGCTCCTTCTCTTGTCCTGCCGCGCACCTTGCAGGCGCCATGTGCTGTGGCTGAGAGCAGCCTTGGTGCAGCTCCTGCACTGCTGTCCCTGCCACGGCTTCCTAGGGCTGCAGAGAGCAGAGCAGGCACAAATGTGCCCTCAGCTGCTGCAGCTCTGCCCAGCACTGGGCTACGATGGTCACTTGCTAACGGAGATGCATTCCTGACACTCGAGTATGAACCGTAAAGCCAGGAGCAGATGGAGCAGGAGATCCCCCTCATGCAGGGGAAAACCCTCCAAAAGCAAGCAGCGCAATCCCTGCCACCAAAATGCTGGAGCCCAGAGGAGCATCTTGCTGCTGGCCAAGCTTGCTTGCTGGCATGCCACAAGGGGCTGCTGCTGGACAGAGAAACCTCCATCCTGGTCCCCAGATCTTGGCATCACTCATGCAAACAGAAATGTTCTTTGCATCTCTGACATCAGAAGCTCAGAAACAAGAACCCTGCTTATCCAGTGTCACCTTTTTCTAAGTAAAGACCAAACTTGGTAAATATATTTTAAGTCACTGACTTTCCCAAGTATGGAAATCTGTGCTGTGCTTGCTGAAGCCAAGGTGCCCTCTCCTTTGAGTCTTTTGGTGCTGGGAGTGCGATTGCAGACTGAGTGTTTGACTCCAGTATTATCTGGGGCGATGGGCCAGGGATTATAGAGCAGAGGGGTTTTACCCTCCTCTGCCTCTACCTTTCCCTTCCCCAAACAGTCTCAGAATACGGAATTGGGAACATATCAAACCCTGGTTGCTTTGGCTCCAGCATCAGTTCAGCACAACCCAAAAAGTTAATTTATGGCATGAGAGTTTGGCCATGTGTGGAGACGCAATGTTGCTTTTAGCGGAGGATCTCTAAGCCGTGCGCCTGTTCCTGTGCTGCTCAGGGCGGCATCAGGGAGGCCGGTGCGCAGGACAGGAGCTGCTCCCTGGGGCAGTGCAGCCCCGCGGCGCAGGGGACAGGGACACTGCGCCCTGGGCACCTGTGCAGAGCAGGGGGGGTCTTTTCTCCCCTTCGGAAGCAGCTTGGGAAACAGCCAAATACAGGGGTGGAAAGCAGGTTTGGTTGAACTTCCCAGCAAGTGAACAAACTCCCAAGAGCTGAGTGCTTAGCTCTAGGTTAGGGGATCAAGTGCAGCACGGGCAGGTACCAGGACACGTAGCCTCTCTTCCCCCGCACACCTCAGCCCCAGCCCAGCGCCCTCCTGCCAGCAGCCCGTGTGCTTGCGGTGCGCTCCGCGAGCCGCCGTGCCGGCCTCTTGTGCAAGCGCTGTGGTCTCCAGGGCTTCCGCTCCAAGGAGCCCCATCTCTATTGAAGCCATGGATGAGAAGCCCTGTGTCCCTGTCCACGTGGACGTCCATGGGAAGCTGTTGCTGTCCTTGGACAGCACAGGGACACGCTGCCCTCATCAAGCAGAGTCCCCAAAAGGGGCCGCAGCACCCGCTCCCCACACCCTCTGCAAGGGGCAGTGTGGGGCTGCTGGAGCAGCGCAGCAAGGTGTGCGGCCAAACGCACCCGTCTGCCAGCCAAGGCAGGCGCCCTCGCGCAGCCCCTCTCTACACGACCTCCGGGGCATGGACTGGTACCAACTGCCGCCAGCACGGCCAGGCCAATCCCTGGTCGGAGCTGCCACTCATTCCTTCCCATCCATTTCAATTGCAGGGTTTTGGTGGCCTTGGGGAGCTTGGTCCTGCCTCTCCAGGCCCTGCGTCCTTGGGGCGCGACGGCTCCCCTTTGCCTGTGGCTTGGGCACTGCAGGGACACATTGTGTGAGGCACCCGGAGAATTGAGAGCTGCCACATGGTAGAGCTGGGGCTCCTTCCACTTTGCGCATTCCGTGGGACACGTGTGAAGGTCAGGTGAAGGAAGGTTCTGCACTTAGGAATTAATGGCAGGTGGATTTTTAATTGTCCTTGGTATAAGTATCTAATTTGACACATATTCAGGATGCCCTGAGGCCTTCCCATGTCTCGTACACAGAATTGCTAGCATCATACATGAGGGAAGCACTGCTTGTACCTGGTAAATGCTAGCACATTTTTTCCTGAATGTGCAGGGTTCTCATCCTTGCAAGGAGTTTCCTTAGCACAGGGTGCCAGGTTAAGGGGAGGTGAGAGATTCTCATGCTCCATCCTCAGGGGGTTTCATTCCCGATTCTTGCCCAGCTTATCAGTGCTAGGCCCTGTCAGTTACAGCATTAGGAGGAAGAAGACATGGCTGTGATAAGGGCATCCTCGTAAGGTGATCCTGCCAGAATCTTCAAGCAAGTTGAGTAAGATTCTCCGCTCCTTGAACCACAAGTGAGTTGAGTTGTGCATTGTCAGTGGGTGCCTCCAGAAGACTTCCCAGTCCCCTATTTGAGCAGTCCTTGAAAAGTACATGCAATTTCCAATACATGTTTTTGTGGCATCAGCGTCTGTTTGTGCTTTTTACACCCCCATTCTATACATATTGTTGGAGGGAGGAAGTTAAGCAGGGCAGGTGATTTATCCTAGGCCAGAGGAGACAAGAATGTTGTTGACAGAGATTTTGTGTGCAATGTGTGGGTGTTGGGGGCAGCTTTTTAGTAGGGTAATACTGCTCAGGGAAATGTGTGAGTAGCCGTGGTGCCTGTGCTGGGAAGGGAGGAAAGGAAGCAGGGGCCATATTTGGGTCTTCACCAAGCATGCAATGGTTAGTGCTTTTAGCTGTGAGGCCTGTATTTCGTGGGAGGTGAATGAACAGGGTGTCTCTGCTAGTAGCACGGTATGAGAAGGCTGGTATAATTGTTGGGAGGGAATGAAGCAGAGCAAGCAGGTGTTGTGAGGCTGCCTTCCTCAGAGAGAGTGCAGGTTTTGTTCCAAAGCTGTGCTGAACAGGACACGGTTGTGCAAAATGACACTGCTGGTAGCAAGGAATAAGCAATTATGGTATAAGAGTCAGATGGAGAAAGAGAGGACAAAGAAAGAAGGAAAGAAAGAAGGAAAGAAAGTAGGAAAGAAGGAAAGAAAAATGGAAAGAAGAAAATAAACAAAGAAAGAAAGTGAGAGAGAGAGAAAGAAAGGGAGAGAGAGAAAAAAATGAGAAAGAATGAGAGAGACAGAGAAAGAGAGAGAAAAAGGAAAAAGAAAGTATAAAAATAAAAAAAGAAAAAGACAAGGAAAAAGAAAAAGAAAAGAATGAGAGAAAAGAGAAAAAAGAAATATAAAGAAAAAGAAAAAAGACAAAGATAAGGAAAAAGATAAGGAAAAAGAAAAGGAAAAGAAGGAAAAGGAAACGAAAAATATATGAAGAAAAAAGAACAGGGAGAAGAGTAAGAAAAAAAAGAATAAAAAAGGAAAAGGAAAAGAAAAAGAGAAAAAAATGGAATAAGTAAAAAGGAAAAGAAAAAGAAGAATAAGAAAAAGAAAAAAGATGGCAAAGGCATTGTGGCATCCCCAGGGTCACATGTGAGGGGAAGTCCTAGAAGGACCTTTTCCTGGACCTCACTTGCCCCTAGGGTCTGGAATCTTAGTGACACAAAAATGCATCTTCGGTGCGGATGATTTTAGTACCTGATATCACTTGGAAACAACATGCAACATTTAAGCAATGATACAGGAATATATATTTAAACAACAACAATAAAAATAACAAATGAATAAACAATAACAAGAAGAAAATTACAATATAATCAAAAATAACAACAATAATATCGACAACAACATTAACAACAACAAATGCTATTATAAGCGTCTATAGAGAAAAATCCACAAAGCGGGTTATCGCTAGCATCCATGGGCCCAGCGCTTCCTGGTAGCAGCCTGGGTGAAGGGGAGCTTGGCCTGCAAGGGAAAAGGAGGCGTGAGCAGGGCCGAGGAGCGGCTCGGGGGCTCCCGTGGAGCAGAGGCTCTTTGGCGGCTGCGCGGGCTCTTTGGCAGCAGCGCTGCCGTCATTGGTGCCCTGGCAGAGGCTTGGCGTGGCCAGCGCAGCCCAGAGGCCGGCAGAGGGGCTGAGGCAGCAGGTGCCCAGGCCTTGGGCGCTCCTGCGCCCTGTGCAGCTCTGCCCCGGCGCCGCGGCCCGCCAGAGCGCCCGCACACCTGGGCCAGGCTCCCGCGCGGCTGCTCCCCAAAGGCAGCGCGGAGCAGCGCCAAGGGGCCGGGCACAGCCCCAGCTCTGCCCGTGCAGCCGGCAGCAGGGACCATACCTGGGGGCTGCAGCCGGAGCTCTCCTAGTCCATGGGCTCCTCTGTGCTGCAGCCAACCAGGCCACTGCTCCCCATCATCTGGAAGAGAGCAGGAGACCTTGGTGGCGATGTTGCATAGGGAAGAGGAAGGATAAGGGCATCCAGTGGCTGCGGGGGCTGTACCTGGCTGCTGCCATAACTGAGCCACTCCATGGGCTCAGGATGGTCCCCTGTGTGTGGAGTCTGCAAGAGAGAAAGAAGCGTTTGCAGGGAGGTCCCAGAGGCCCCTCTTCCTACAGTGAAAAGCAGGAAAACAGGAATGGGCCATGCCTAGCTGCACATCTCCCGGTGCAGATGGCAGTAAGAGAAATACCTGGATGCCACAGAAGGAGTTTTCCCAATCCATAGGCTCCTCGTACTTGCAGCCACCCAGGCCTTTGGTGCTTGCAGCCTGGAAGAGAGCAGGAGAGCTTGAGGGGATGGTCATGGTGGCAGATGTGGCTCTGTGCGCAGGGCCTCGTGTCCCCTGCGTGCACAGGGCAGGCGGTGCACAGAGCCAGGGCGCCAGGCTCAGGCAGCAGCCCCCGAGGCCTTGGCCGCTCCTGGCCCTGGCGCAGCTCTGCCCCAGCACCCAGGCCTGCCAGAGCTCCCTGCCACCTCTGCCACCAGCCCTGTGGCTGCTCTTGCAGAGCCAAGCACCAGGCATCCCCGTGCAGCCTCTGCCTGAGCACACAGTACCTGCACCGAGCTCTCCCAGTCCATATCATCTACTCCAGGGATGTCCATTTTCAAATGGCTGCAGCGACTGCAAGAGAAAAGGAGTCGTTGGCATTTGCAGCGCTGAGAGCAGGGGTCTCTGTGCCAGGAGCCTCTTGGCGTCTTTAAGCGCGGGAGCGGTGGGGCAAGGAGCAGGCAGTGCTGGACCTGCCCGCAGCAGAATCCTTGCCCCCAGCAGACCCTTTTGCAGGCGGGGAGCCCAGTGCCAAGTGGAGAAGAGAAAAGAGCAATGTGAGAGGTGTGAGCACCAAGTGTCGCACGGTGGCTTTGGTGCCTCCCCCGGAAGGCAGCGCCCAGGCTGCCCTGCAGCCCCGCAGCTCCCCTGCATCTTGTGGGCACCACGGGTGGCCCCTGGTGCTGCGCGGCCCTGCTGCTCACCTGGCCTTGCTGCTGCGTGGCCAGCACTGGGGCCACTGTGATGCGCAGCCCTGGGAAGCATCCGTGTTCCCGTGGCGATAACTGCCCCTCTGGGATGTTCCAGTGCTCCGTGGGGGGAGGAGGGCAGCGGCAGGGGCCAGGGGGGCCGCTGTGAGGAAAGGTCTGCGTGTGCTGGACTCCCCCTGGCACTGATGAGCCTGGCAGCAGAGAGCAGTGCGTGGCCTTGGGCTTGCTCGGTGCAAAGGAGGGCTCCTCACGCAGCCCCATGGTGCTGCTGGCGGCTACCTGCCCAGAAGCCGGGTTCCACTTGGGGCTCTGCTTCCATCCCTGCAAAGAGCCTTGAATGCCTTGATCTTTCTTTCCTGCTCCACTCCAGTGTTCCTGCGAGGCAGAGCGCAGCTGCTGGAAAGGGGCTGGTGCCAGATGTGAGCAGAGGGTTCTGGGTGGCTCCCAAGCAGCCGCAGGGCTGGTGACACGGGGAATTGCCGGCAGGCATTTGTCTGCTGCCCTGGGAATGCTGGAGGGGAAGTGTGAAGCAGAGCAGTGTTCCCTGGAGGGAGGCGCGAGCAGAGGGCTGGGCAGCCAGCTCAGCCCCGTGGCTGTGAGGGCAAGTGCTGGGAGCCCCCTTGCCTGCGCGCGTGACGCCTGCAGAGCCCAGGCGTGCGCAGTGCTCCCATCGGCAGGAAAGGCGCTGGGAAGCCCTTGCCCCATGCAGGTTGCTTGCAGAGAAGCTGCGGCTCCTTTGCCCTCGACCTGGGTACACAGGCCCTTGCATGCAATGTGTTTATTCTGTGCCCAGCTACAGCCCTCTCTCACCACTTGTGTTGCCTTGGCGTGTTTGTCAGCAGCTTTACATATGTGTGTCTCCACTGGGTCCCTTTCTGGGAAGTGGTGTTTGCAGGTGCAGGAGGGATGTGCTGCCTGGAGTCATGCTGAGCAGTGGAGGGGAAGAATCTCATGTGCTCCCTTTTTTCGCCTTTGGTAAAGTCAATGAGATATGGAGAAGGTAACCTCCCCTGCGCCAGAGAAGCTGCTATTGTCTGCAGTGATCAGCTGAAATTCTTAAAAACATCCAAGAATGCTTTTTTGTAAAAGGTGGGCTGTGAAATAAGCTTCTCATTCCCATCGTCTCCTGTAACATTGTTGTAGGGATGCTGGGAAGCTCAGGCAGTTTGATTTGGTTAAGCGCAGAGTGTGTCGATCAAGAAGTGGCTGGATGGCCAAGCTTAAAGAGTTGCTATCAGCGGTGCTGAATCTAGTTGAAGGCCTGTGGCCAGTGGTGTTTCACCGGGAAGAGTGGAATTAAAGGCAGGGGCAAAGTCTTGTAAGATAAAGGCAATCAGAGGACAAGATCTAAGGGCTATCATTCAGAGAGTGGTTTATATACACCTAGTTGTAGAAAATGTACAAAAAGCTCCATGATCTGAACAAAGAAGAAAGAATCAAGGACCATGGACAGTAAATACATCACCTCAGAAAGCTGAATTGCGTGTTTTAACACAGACTCTGGAGTTACCTGAAGGAAAGTGGGCCAATATCTATGTGACTTGCAATATACCTTTGGGGTTGTACATGCACTTGTGGCCATTTGGAAGGAAAGGGGATTGTTTTCTTCACAAGGGAACGCTATAATAGGGTAGAGAGATTAATGTTGTTGATAGAGATTTTGTGTGCAAATGCTTGCTGAGCAGGAGATGTGTGAGCACAGGGGTGTGCTCAGCAAGCTGTGCCAAGAGGCCGGCAGGAGCCTGCACGCACTGTGCGTCAGGACTGCTTGCTGCCGGGTGCGAGCGCAGTGCCCGTTGTGGTCTGTGCAGAGCTGCAGTGGCCTTGCTTGGGAAGCTGCAGCCCTGCTGGCTTGCTGCATATGGCAAAGGGGCCAAAGGAGGCCCTTGCTCCCTGCAGCTGTGGAAGATGAGGATATGGATGAGTGGCTTTTCTTGTGTTTGGAGTGTCTGGAGAGAGGTCAGTTTGTGCCAAAGCTGCTCTCCTCCTTTCCCCTGCCCATGGTGGTCCTGCAGGTCAGGTGCTGCTGGTGTTTTGCTTCCAAGGCCCAGTGTATCCCTATGTTCCATGCTGCTGGAAGGAGTGAACATCATGCCCTGCTTGGGACACCTGTGGTTCCTTCAGGATCTGAGGCTGCCCTCTTGGCCTGTCTCCCAAAGCAAGAGCCATGCAGAGATGTGGCAGAAGCAGGACATCTTCTCTGGGAGAAGCTGAAGAGAGGGCTAAAGCAGTGAAGCAGGACTGGGGCGAGTGTGTGTGTGAGGGCTGGTCCCTGCAGGTGGTCATTGGCCGCAATGAGCCAGGCTGTTGGGCGCACTCAGCTGCTCCCCGTGTGCCGCACGACTCCCGCTGGGCCTGGCACTGCTGCCTTCCACCTCATCGGCTGTGGCAGACGGTGCACCTTGAGATGGAACAGCGCTCTCCCATGACCTTGAAGGAGCAATGTATACTGGTCCTCCGTTTGCTATTCCAATGCAAAACTTAATTCAGGGAGTAATTGGAGATGACACGGAGTCAGCCTGCTACTGGCACGTGTCAGGCCACGAATCCATAGCTGATGGAACGATCTTGCCTGTAATTAGTTAGAATGCTGGCTCATTTAGCAACTGTATTTGCATGCTTTTTGTAAATAAGCAATTATATCCAGTAGAGTACAGTATGTAAGTTGTATCTGATGTTCAATAAAAGGTCTCTGATGCATTACACTGGAGTCCATGCACATCATACACTGCAAATGGAGCCCAATGTGGGGCATGAACAGGCAGGAAGCTCACGCAGTCTGAACCCGTCAGCGCAGTCCAGGTGAACCAAGAACGGAGCAGAAAGAGCTGCAGTGTGCACCCATCATGTGAGCGGCCTGGGAACCCTGGGAGGTGGAATGTCTCAAGAGCAGAAACACAGCCTGGATGTGCTGCAGCGCATGAAGTGCAAGCAGAACCGGGAAGTCTCCAGGAAACACCTAACAACTCTGTTGGAATGGATCCAGGATAAGGTACCTATCTTTCCAAAAGAAGGCCCATTCCAGCAAGAGGTGTGGGAAGATCTCGGAAATTGCCTTAAGGAGGTGATGGCAGATGGTGGTGCAGCTGCAGTAAAACGTGTGACCACCTGGTGGCAGATGATGCTTACCCTGAAGGCAGCGGGGGGGCCCTCCGAGTGATAAGAGTGACCAGAAAGAAACACCACCACCGTGAGCACCACCATATGAGGGGGTGGCTGACCCCCCAAGTGATGATCCGTTTGCCTTGGCCCTGAGGGCTTGGAGGAAGAACAACAGCTTCAAGCGCGGTGGAGACCTGTGACCTTCACCCATGACCAGGTCCTCAGCACAGTCATCACTAACGCACGGACAGTGGTGGATATCATCATTGAGAAGGTTTACCCCATTGTAGCCCTGGAAATTAACACTAACAAATCTGTGTTCTAAACACCCACGTCCCTCTCTCTCCCCCATTCCCCGGACCACTGAATGTGGGCGAGTATGTCTGATAAAAAATGCTAAAAAACGGCAATTGATAGATTTCGAAGCCTGTGTTTTAGTATCAGAGCTGACACTCGTATGCGAAGATGATGCCCTTAAGGTGAGCGAAGTTTGTCTTGATACCAAGGAGGGCGTGTGCCATTTTGAGATCAATCCATAGAGTAATAATAAAACTGCATTACCTTATGCAGGGAAAGGGTGTGTATGTTGTAGACCAATGTGTAAATGCTTGCTAATTAATTAATGAAATTTATGACCAGACTGTGTTTAATGACTCTAATACGTGTGTTTGCAATGTAGTTATTGTAGTTATCCTGGTGCTGTTTATTTGCGGCTGACTAAAGACGACTTTGTGGTATTAAATAGGGAACTCTTATGGATGCAAGCCACTCCGGCTGATTATTTAAATGAGATACATTATACACCCCCACGACATAAACTGTTACATTCCCTCTCTCAAACTGCATTGCAGCCAAGGATCCCATGTGTTCCTGTTCCCGTTAAAGGTGCACACACATTGTTTCTGGACGGATCAGGGAAAACACATAGAGCTCTGGTTGTATGGAGACAAACAGTTTCGTTATACTGGCAATCAACTATTTTAATGTTTGAAGGATCCACACAAACTGTTGAACTATCAGCAGCCTTGCACGCCGTTGAATTGGTTTCACCTGGACCACTCAATGTTGTTGCAGGTTCTGCATATGTTGTAGGTATTGCTCAACACATTGAAGATACAATGGTAAAAGAGGTCACTAACAAACAACTTTTTCCCTTGCTACTGATATTAGCTACGCTGCTTTAAAATCGTGTACGTTTATATTTTAAAATGAATGTACGGTTCCATACTACTCTACTAGGAGCAATAACTCAAAGAACTGCTATGGCAGACAACCTGACATCGGCAACAGTACTACCATGCAGTTTTTAGCAAGCCCAATTATCTCACAACTTCTTTCATCAAAAGGCCTCTTCCTTGTCTAAACAATTTCCTCTGTCCCAAAAGCAAGCCATGGATATTGTCCGTGCATGCCCTGACTGTCAACATATTACACCAGTATCATCACATACAGGAGTGAACCCTTGAGGTTTACAAGCTAATGAGTTGTGGCAGAGCGATATCACACATATATGGACATGGGGCCGACTGCGTTATGTGCATGTTAGCATGGAAATCTTCTCAGGGTGTCTGGTAGCCTCTGCACATACGGGAGAAAAGGCACACGATGTGAAATGCCGCTGGTTAAGATGTTTTGCTGCTATGGGCCTTCTGAAAAGAATTAAAAATGATAATGGTCTTGCTTATGTTTCACAAATAATATCTATTTTACTACAACACTGGAGTATACAACATGTTACTGGTATATTGCATTCTGTCACTGGAAAAGCCATTATCGAATGTGTCCATGGGACTCTCAAGGCTATGACACATAAATGAAAAAGAAGGAATCCTATGGACCATGTTACTCCACAGGAACTGTTAGACAATTTTTTGAATTGTTCTGATCATCAGTTATTTGCAACAGCAGCTGCCCAACAATTCGGGAGGGTCCCTCCGTTTGTGGCTCAACCAAAGGTATGGTATAAAGAATGTGGGGAGTCGCAATGGACCGGCCCCGTAGAACTAATAACGTTAGGAAGGGGATATGGATGTGTTCTTCTTCCCACAGGTCCTCGCTGGTTACCAGCAAAAACTGTAAAGCCTTACTTGACGACAGAGGAGTCACAGCCACAGGAGAATTGCAGCCAAGCACAGGAGTCGAAAACCAATGAGCCATTGGAGTGAATCATGAATCATTTTTCAACATTTGGTGCAGTAGGGAATAGATGTGGTGATGTTTGCAATTTTATTCTGTTATGTATATTGATCTTAACCTATATAATTAATAGTTTATGCTTTTATGTGCATTGATCTCAACCTATATAATAAGTAGTTTATGCTTTTAACCTGTATGATTAATATGGATATCCAATATAGAATATTTTCGATGTTTGTATGTGTGATGAGTGAATCCTATGAGATGAGATAGTGAATAGCTATAACCTTCACACAAATTTACTGCATTCATAATGGGATCCATCCCCTCCAATTGTCAATAATGGCATATGGATTTTTTTTTAAAAAAAGAAACCTTTCTCAATTATTGACTAATAGCAACCATTCTGAGGCTAATTTGACCATTCTTCACATTCAGAAGGTTATGGTATGCATTTCACATCCATGTGTGTTTTTATTAGTATCTAATCTGAGTATAACAAAGTGTAATGTTTTGTTTTGTGTAACAAGCACTAAACATAAAAAAGGGGAAGAATGTATATATGAATAAATATTATTATTAATATGAAGCATGTATATTATGAATATATATGTTTTATATATATTGACAAATATAATAATGAATGTAAAACATATATACTATGAACATATATAGTTCGTGAAAAGGAATATATATAAATAAATACAAGCATAGAAGCATACATATATCCAATATATATATATGGGTATATATATGGATATATGAAAAATATAATTCATATATGAAAATATGTATATATATGTGAAAATATATATGAAAGTATATTATATATATTCATATATGAAAAATTATTAATGTATGAATAGATATGAATATATATGTGAATATATACGAATAAATATAATTACTCATATACATGAAATATGCAGGCCTTGATGAGAAGACTGCAAAAGGCTGAAGCCCAAATCAGGGCAGCTCCTTTTGTCAGCGGCCTGGCTAAACAAAACAGGGGGAGCCGTGGCAGACGGTGCAGCTTGAGATGGAACAGCGCTCTCCCATGACCTTGAAGGACCAGTGAATACTGGACCTCCCTTCACTGTTCCCATGCAAAACTTACTTCAGGGAGTAATTGGAGATGGCACGGAGCCAGCTGATTACTGGCATCTGCAGGGCCACAAATGCATAGCTGATGGGATAACCTTGTGTGTAATCAGTTAGACTGTTGGCTTATTTAGCAACCATCTTCACGTGCTTTTTGCAAATAAGGAATTATATCCGGGACAGTACGGTGTATAAATTGTATTTGATCCTCGAAAGAAGGTCTTTGGTACATTACACTGGAGTCCATGTGCATCATATGCTGCAATTTGCCAACAACCTCCTTCTCTTCCTCCTTACATGTGTCATTTTCCCAGACACCACACTCTCATTCCCAACTCTGTAAGGGAACATGAAACTCCACTGCCTGGCATTGGAATGGATACACATTTCTACAAAAGAAACATTGTTCCTTTCTGGGTGTGGCTTCAGAGGCTCCCTTCGTGTCCAGGGAGCGATGGAACAAATGAAAGGAAGGAATGGAAGGAAGAGCAATGGAAGTAATGGAAAAAAAGGAAGAAAAACAGAATAATAATAAAAAAGGATACGAATAAAAACAAAGAAAAGAATAGGAAAAAAGAGAAAGAGAAAGGAAAAGGAAAAGAAGAAAAAGTAAAAGAGAAAGGAAAAGGAAAAGAAAAAGGAATAGAGAAAAAGAATGAGCAACCATAGTTCAGTATGAAAGTTTTTATAATAATCCATGACTGAATATGTGCTCAAAACTGCCATGCATCAATTTCCTTCTGGCATCCAGACTGAGGAGTGAACAGCAGCAGATGGCCACAGTGACCCAGACTCTTGTGTCCACACAGCTGGTCAACATCGCAAGGGCCCCAAGGGCCTGGGAGGCCGTTTCACCTCTCCCGGGCTCTCCAGAGCCAGGAGCCCAGAGCCGACCAGTTCCATACGGAAGGTGACCGTGTGATTAAGGGCCTCGAAAATCTCTCTTATGAGGAAAGACTAAGCGAGAAGATTGAGAGGGGATCTTCTCCACATGTACAACTGGCTGAGGGGAGAATGTAAAGAGGATGGGGCAAACGTGTTCTCTGTGGTGCTGAGGGAAGGACACCTTCCCCCTGCATGTGGACACCTGGGCGGCTGCTGCACGCAGGGCCCAGCTGCACCCTGGGGACAAAGGTGCCTCTGGAAGCTGGTGCAGGGCAGAGAGCAGCTGTGGGAGACGCTCTGCCCTCGTGCGGCCCTGCAGCGCGGGGCCCTGCTCTTGGCAGCTCCTGCCTTCTCTGCGTGGCAGGGAGCTTGCAGCTTGCTTTGCTGCGCTCTGAGCCCTGCGCACAGGGAGGGCCCCTTGGCAAGGGCAGCTCCTCTGGCCCAGCGCTCACATGCAGTGCTCAGCATGGGCCTTCCTGGAGCTCTTTGTGCTGGAAATGGCAGGCAGCTCAGGACAGGGAGAGGCTGGGAAAGGCTGTAGGCAGCGCAAGGACACGAGTGTCCCACAGTATGAGCAGAGCAAATGGGCCCTGCACAGGAAATGCCAGAGTCACTGTGGAGCTGGAGGACCTTCCTTGGTGACCTGGTCCCTGTTCCTGAGGCTGCCAAGTGTGTCCCCCAGGGGCTCGGAGAGGTCGGCCCTGCATCTCCAGAACCCATGTCCCTGGGGCACAAGAGCTTCCCTTTGCCTGTGGCTTGGGCCTTATGGAGACACGTTGTGTGCGGCACCCAGAGAACTTGCCACCTGCCCCGTGGTGGGGCTGGAGTTTCTTCCACTTTGGGCATCCCCAGGGCCACGTGTGAATGGAAGTGCCAGAAGGAATCTTTTGCTGTCGCTCCCCTGAGCCTGGTGCACACAGGGCTCCACACAGAGATGTGCAGGGGGATGCCGTTTGGGTCTGAGCTCGCTTGGAAAAAATACGCAACATACGAACAATGATACAGGAATATATATTTAAAAAACAACAAAAAAGAATAACAATAACAACAATAATGACAACAATAACAATAACAACAACAATGAGAGTAACAACAACAATATCAAAAAAAATATAAACAATATCAACAACTAAGAACTACTGTGACACTACAGAGAAAAAAATCCACAAAATAGTCTAGGGCTGGAGTCCTCATGCCCAGCGCTTCTCAGCAGCAGCCAGAGTGAAGGGGAGCTTGGTCTGCAAGGGAAAAGGAGGCGTGAGCAGGGCCGAGGAGCGGCTCGGGGGCTCCCGTGGAGCAGAGGCTCTTTGGCGGCTGCGCGGGCTCTTTGGCAGCAGCGCTGCCGTCATTGGTGCCCTGGCAGAGGCTTGGCGTGGCCAGCGCAGCCCAGAGGCCGGCAGAGGGGCTGAGGCAGCAGGTGCCCAGGCCTTGGGCGCTCCTGCGCCCTGTGCAGCTCTGCCCCGGCGCCGCGGCCCGCCAGAGCGCCCGCACACCTGGGCCAGGCTCCCGCGCGGCTGCTCCCCAAAGGCAGCGCGGAGCAGCGCCAAGGGGCCGGGCACAGCCCCAGCTCTGCCCGTGCAGCCGGCAGCAGGGACCATACCTGGGGGCTGCAGCTGGAGCTCTCCCAATCCATGGGCTCCTCCTGGCTGCAGCTGCCCAGGCCACTGCTCCCCATCATCTGGAAGAGAGCAGGAGACCTTGGTGGTGACAGTGCGTGGGGAAGCACAAGGATAAGGGCATCCAGTGGCTGCAAGGACTGTACCTGGCTGCTGCTGTAACTGAGCCACTCCATCGGCTCAGACTCATTCCCCGTCAGCCCCCCATCCATCTGTGGAGCCTGTAAGACAGAAGGAAGCATTTGCAGGGCAGGTCACAGAGCTGGGTGGCTCTGGTCCCGTGGTTCCTCTTGCAGCGGGAAGCAGGAAAGCAGGAAGGGGCCAGGCTGAGCCCTAGCTCTCCCTGTTCAGATGGCATAGGGGCAATACCTGGAGGTTGCAGCTTGAGTGCTCCCAATCCATGGGCTCCTCATCATTGCAGCCAACAAGACTGAGGGTGCCCGGAGTCTGGAAGAGAGCAGGAGAGCATAGGGGGACGGTCATGGCGGCAGCACTGGCTCTGTGCATGGGGCCTCGTGTCCCCTGCGTGCGCAGGGCAGGCGGTGCACAGAGCCAGGGCGCCAGGCTCAGGCAGCAGCCCCCGAGGCCTTGGCCGCTCCTGGCCCTGGCGCAGCTCTGCCCCAGCACCCAGGCCTGCCAGAGCTCCCTGCCACCTCTGCCACTAGCCCTGCGGCTGCTCTCACAGAGCCAAGCGCCAGCCGTCCCCACGCAGCCTCTGCCTGCACGCACAGTACCTGCCCCGAACTCTCCCATTCCATCTCTTCAACGGGAGAGTTGTCCATTTTTTTTAGTGTCCAGAGACTGCAAGAGAAAAGGAGTTGTGGTCGTTTGCAATTCTGAGAGCAGGGGGGGTCTCTGGCCCAGGAACCTCTTGGCGTCTCCATGCATGGGAGCGGTGGGGCATGGAGCAGGCACTGCTGGACCTGCCTGAAGCAGGCTCCTTGCTCCTGGCAGACCCTAGGCAGGCGGGGAGCCCAATGAAAAGTGAAGGAGCAGAGAAAAGGGCAATGTGAGAGGTGTGAGTGCCAAGTGTCGCGCGGTGGCTTTGGAGCCTCCCCTGGAAGGCATCGCGCAGGCTGCCCTGCAGCCCCGCAGCTCCCCTGCATCTTGTGGGCACCATGGGTGGCCCCTGGTGCTGCACGGCCCTGCTGCTCACCTGGCCTTGCTGCTGCGTGGCCAGCACTGGGGCCACTGTGAGGCGCAGCCCTGGGAAGCATCCGTGTTCCCGTGGCGATAACTGCCCCTCTGGGATGTTCCACTGCTGCATGGGGGGAGGAGGGCAGCGGCAGGGGCCAGGGGGGCCGCCGTGAGGAAGGGTCTGCATGTGCTGGACTCCCCCTGGCACTGCTGAGCCTGGCGGCAGAGAGCAGTGCGTGGCCTTGGGCTTGCTGGGTGCCAAGGAGGGCTCCTCCCGCAGCCCCATGGTGCTGCTGGCGGCTGCCTGCCCAGAGGCCGGACTCCACTTGGGGCTCTGCTTCCACCCCTGCAAGCAGCCTTGAATGCCTTCATCTTTCTTCCCTGCTCCACTCCAGTGCCCCTGCGAGGCAGAGCGCAGCTGCTGGGAAGGGGCTGGTGCCAGAGGTGCGCGGAGGGCTCTGGGTGGCTCCCAAGTAGCCGCAGGGCTGGTGGCACGGGGAATTGCCGGCAGGCATTTGTCTGCTGCCCTGGGAATGCTGGAGGGGAAGTGTGAAGCAGAGCAGTGTTCCCTGCAGGGAGGCGCGAGCAGAGGGCTGGGCAGCGAGCTCAGCCCCGTGGCTGTGAGGGCAAGTGCTGGGAGCCCCCTTGCCTGCGCGCGTGACGCCTGCAGAGCCCAGGCGTGCGCAGTGCTCCCATCGGCAGGAAAGGTGCTGGGAAGCCCTTGCCCCATGCAGGTTGCTTGCAGAGAAGCTGCGGCTCCTCTGCCCCTCCACCTGGGCACACAGGTCCTTGCATGCAATGTATTTATTCTGTGCCCAGCTACTGCCCTCTCTCAGCACTTGTGTTGCCCTGGCGTGTTTGTCAGCAGCTTTACATATGTGTGTCTCCACTGGGTCCCTTTCTGGGAAGCGGTGTTTGGAGGTGCAGGAGGGATGTGCTGCCTGGAGTCATGCTGAGCAGTGGAGGGGAAGAATCTCATGTGCTCCCTTTTTTCGCCTTTGGTAAAGTCAATGAGATATGGAGAAGGTAACCTCCCCTGCGCCAGAGAAGCTGCTATTGTCTGCAGTGATCAGCTGAAATTCTTAAGAACATCCAAGAATGCTTGTTTGTAAAAGGTGGGCTGTGAAATAAGCTGCTCATTCCCATCGTCTCCTGTAACATTGTTCTAGGGATGCTGGGAGGCTCAGGCAGTTTGATTTGGTTAAGTGCAGAGTGTGTCGATCAAGAACTGGCTGGATGGCAAAGCTCGAAGAGTTGCTATCAGAGGTGCTGAATCTAGTTGAAGGCCTGTGGCCAGTGGTGTTTCACCGGGAAGAGTGGAATTAAAGGCAGGGGCAAAGTCTTTAAGACAAAGGCAATCAGAGGACAAGATCTAAGGGCTATCATTCAGAGAGTGGTTTATATACATCTAGTTATAGAAAATGTACAAAAAGCTCCATGATCTGAACAAAGAAGAAAGAATCAAGGACCATGGACCATAAATACATCACCTCAGAAAGCTGAATTGCGTGTTTTAACACAGACTCTGGAGTTACCTGAAGGAAAGTTGGCCAATATCTATGTGACTTGCAATATACCTTTGGGGTTGCACATGCACTTGTGGCCATTTGGAAGGAAAGGGGATTGTTATCTTCACAAGGGAACGCTATAATAGGGTAGAGAGATTAATGTTGTTGATAGAGATTTTGTGTGTGAGCACAGAGGTGTGCTCAGCAAGCTGCGCCAAGAGGCCGGCAGGAGCCTGCTCGCACTGTGCGTCAGGACTGCTTGCTGCCGGGTGCGAGCGCGGTGCCCGTTGTGGTCTGTGCAGAGCTGCAGTGGCCTTGCTTGGGAAGCTGCAGCCCTACTGGCTTGCTGCATATGGCAAAGGGGCCAAAGGAGGCCCTTGCTCCTTGCAGCTGTGAAAGATGAGGATATGGATGAGTGGCTTTTCTTGTTTTTGGAGTGTCTGGAGAGAGGTCAGTTTGTGCCAAAGCTGCTCTCCTCCTTTCCCCTGGATTTGGTGGTCCTGCAGGGCAGGTGCTGCTGGTGCTTTGCTTCCATGGCCCAATGTATCCCTATGTTCCAGGCTGCTGGAAGGAGTGAACATCATGCCCTGCTTGGGACACCTGTGGTTCCTTCAGGATCTGAGGCTGCCCTCTTGGTCTGTCTCCCAAAGCAAGAGCCATGAAGAGATGTGGCAGAAGCAGGACATCTTCTTTGGGAGAAGTAGAAGAGAGGGCTAAAGTAGTGAAGCAGGACTGGGGCGAGCATGTGCGTGAGGGCTGGTCCCTGCAGGTGGTCATTGGCCACAATGAGCCAGGCTGTTGGGCGCACTCAGCTGCTCCCCGTGTGCCGCACGACTCCCGCTGGGCCTGGCACTGCTGCCTTCCAGCTCATTGGCTGTGGCAGACGGTGCAGCTTGAGATGGAACAGCGCTCTCCCATGACCTTGAGGGACCAGTATATACTGGTCCTCCATTTGCTATTCCAATGCAAAACTTAATTCAGGGAGTAACTGGAGATGGCATGGAGTCAGCCTGCTACTGGCACGTGTCAGGCCACGAATCCATAGCTGATGGAACGATCTTGCATGTAATTAGTTAGAATGCTGGCTCATTTAGCAACCGTCTTTGCATGCTTTTTGCAAATAAGCAATTATATCCAGGAGAGTACAGTATGTAAGTTGTATCTGATGTTCAATAAAAGGTCTCTGGTGCATTACACTGGAGTCCATGCACATCATATGCTGCAAATGGAGCCCAATGTGGGGCATGAACAGGCAGGAAGCTCACGCAGTCTGAACCTGCCATTGCAGCCCAGGTGAACCAAGAACGGAGCAGAAAGAGCTGCAGTGTGCACCCATCATGTGAGCGGCCTGGGAACCCTGGGAGGTGGAATGTCTCAAGAGCAGAAACACAGCCTGGATGTGCTGCAGCGCATGATGTGCAAGCAGAACCGGGACGTCTCCAGGAAACACCCAACAACTCTGTTAGAATGGATCCAGGATAAGGTACCTATCTTTCTGAAAGAAGGCCCATTTCAGCAAGAGGTGTGGGAAGATCTCGGAAATTGCCTTAAGGAGGCGATGACAGATGGTGATGCAGCTGCAGTAAAACGTGTGACCACCTGGTGGCAGATGATGCTTACCCTGAAGGCAGCGGGGAGCCCCTCCGAGTGATAAGAGTGACCAGAAAGAAACACCACCACCGTGAGCACCACCATATGAGGGGGTGGCTGACCCCCCAAGTGATGATCCGTTTGACCTTAGCTCTGAGGGCCTGGAGGAAGAACAACAGCTTCAAGCATGGTGGAGACCTGTGACCTTCACCCATGACCAGGTCCTCAGCACAGTCATCACTAACGCACGGACAGTGGCGGATGTCACCATTGAGAAGGTTTACCCCATTGTAGCCCTGGAAATTAACACCAACGAATCTGTGCTCTAAACACCCACGTCCCTCTCTCCCCCCCATTCCCTGGACCACTGAATGTGGGCAAGTGTGTCTGATAAAAAATGCTAAAAAACGGCAATTGATAGATTTAGAAGCCTGTGTTTTAGTATCAGAGCTGGAGTTCATATGCGAAGATGATGCCCTTAAGGCGAGCGAAGTTTGCCTTGATACCAAGGAGGGCGTGTGTCATTTTGAGATCAATCCATAGAGTAATAATAAAACTGCATTAGCTTATGCAGGGAAAGGATGTGTGTGTTGTAGACCAATGTGTAAATGCTTGCTAATTAATTAATGAAATTTATGACCAGACTGTGTTTAATGACTCTAATACGTTTGCTTGCAATGTAGTTATTGTAGTTATCCTGGTGTTGTTTATTTGCGGCTGACTAAAGACGACTTTGTGGTATTAAATAGGAAATTCTTATGGATGCAAGCGCTCTGGCTGATTATTTAAATGAGATACATTATACACCCCCACGACATAAGCTCTTACGTTCCCTCTCTCAAACTGCATTGCAGCCAAGGATCCCATGTGTTCCTGTTCCCGTTAAAGGTGCACATACATTGTTTCTGGACGGATCAGGGAAAACACATAGAGCTCTGGTTGTATGGAGACAAACAGACTCGTTATACTGGCAATCGTCTATTTTAATGTTTGAAGGATCCACATAAACTGTTGAACTATCAGCGGCCTTGCACGCCACTGAATTGCTTTCACCTGGACCACTCAATGTTGTTGCAGATTCTGCATATGTTGTAGGTATTGCTCAACACATTGAAGATACAATGATAAAAGAGGTCACTAACAAACAACTTTTTCCCTTGCTACTGAAATTAGCTACGTTGCTTTAAAATCGTGTACGTTTATATTTTAAAACGGATATACGGTTCCATACTACTCTACCAGGAGCAATAACTGAAAGAAATGCTATGGCAGCAGTACTGCCATGCAGTTTTGAGCAAGCCCAATTATCTCATGACTTCTTTCATCAAAAGGCCTCTTCCTTGCATAAACAATTTCCACTGTCCCAAAAGCAAGCCTGGAAATTGTCCATGCATGCCCTGATTGTCAACGTATTACACCAGTATCATCACATACAGGAGTGAACCCTTGAGGTTTACAAGCTAATGAGTTGTGGCAGAGCGATATCACACATATATGGACATGGGGCCGACTGCATTATGTGCATGTTAGCGTGGATACCTTCTCAGGGTGTCTGGTAGACTCTGCACATACAGGAGAAGAGGCACACTTTGTGAAACACTACTGATTTTTTGCTGCTATGGGCCTTCTGAAAAGAATTAAAAATGATAATGGCCTTGCTTATGTTTTTCAAACGATATCTACTTTACTACAACACTGGGGTATACAAAATGTTACTGGTATCCTGCATTCTCTCACTGGAAAAGCCATTATCGAATGTGTCCATGGGACTCTCGAGGCTACGATAAATAAACAAAAAAGAAGGAATCCTATGGACCATGTTACTCCACAGGAACAGTTAGGCAAAGCATTATAAGTGCTTAATTTTTTGAATCGTTCTGATCATCAGTTATTTACAACAGCATCTGCCCGGCAATTCGGGAGGGTCCCTCCATTTGTGGCTCAACCAAAGGTATGGTATAAAGAATGTGGGGAGTCGCAATGGACCAGCCCCATAGAACTAATAACGTGGGGAAGGGGATATGGATGTGTTCTTCTTCCCACAGGTCCTCGCTGGTTACCAGCAAAAACTGTAAAGCCTTACTTGACGACAGAGGAGTCACAGCCACAGGAGAATTGCAGCCAAGCACAGGAGTCAAAAACCAATGAGCCATTGGAGTGAATCATGAATCATTTTTCAACATTTGGTGCAGTAGGGAATAGATGTGGTGATGTTTGCAGTTTTATTCTGTTATGTACATTGATCTTAAACTATATAATTAACAGCTTATGCTATGTGCATTGGTCTCAACCTATATAATTAGTAGTTTATGCTTTTAACCTGTATGATTAATATGGATATCCAATATAGAATATTATGGATGTTTGTATGTGTGATGAGTATACCTATAACCTTCACACAAATTTGCTGGATTCATAATGGGATCCATCCCCTCCAATTGACAATAACAGCATATGGATTAAAAAAAAAAAAAAATCTCAATTATTGACTAATAGCAACCATTCTGAGGCTAATTTGACCATTCTTCACACTCAGAAGGTTATGATATGTATTTCACGTCCATGCGTTTTTTTTATTAGTATCTAATCTGAGTATCACAAATTGTAATTTTTTTTGTGTAACAAGTAAGTATTAATCATAAAAAAATGTGAACAATGTGTATATGAATAAATATTATTATTCATATGAAGCATATCTATGATGAATAGATGTTTTATATATATGGACAAATATAATTGTTAATATAAACATATACATTATGAATTAATGTTATTATTGACATGAAATATATATTATGAATATATATGTTTAGGAATATATGAATATATGGATAAATATAACTATTAATATAAAACATATACTATGAAAATATATATTTCATGAATATGAATATATATAAATAAATACAAGTGTACATATATAAATATGGTATATATATGTGGGTATGTATATGGAGATATGAAAAAATATATAATTCATATATGTAAATATATATATGAGAAAATATATATGAAAATATATATATTCATATATATGTAAATCATATATAAATAGATATGAATATGTATGTGAATATATACGAATAAATATAATTACTCATATACATGAAATATGCAGGCCTTGATGAGAAGACTGCAAAAGGCTGAAGCCCAAATCAGGGCAGCTCCTTTTGTCAGCGGCCTGGCTAAACAAAACAGGGGGAGCCGTGGCAGACGGTGCAGCTTGAGATGGAACAGCGCTCTCCCAAGACCTTGAAGGACCAGTGAATACTGGACCTCCCTTCGCTGTTCCCATACAAAACTTACTACAGGGATTAATTGGAGATGGCACGGAGCCAGCTGATTACTGGCATCTGCAAGGCCACGAATCCATAGGTGATGGGATAACCTTGTGTGTAATCACTTAGACTGTTGGCTCATTTAGCAACCATCTTAACGTGCTTTTTGCAAATAAGGAATTATATCCCAGACAGTACAGTATATAACTTGTATTTGATGCTCAAGAGAAGGTCTTTGGTACATTACACTTGAGTCCATGTGCATCATATGCTGCAATTTACCAACAACATCCTCTTCCTCCTTACATGTCTGGTTTTGCCAGACACCACACTCTCATTCCCAACCCCGTAAGGGAGCATGAAACTCCACTGCCTGGCATTGGAATGGATACACATTTCTACAAAAGAAACATTGTTCCTTTCTGGGTGTGGCTTCAGAGGCTCCCTTCGTGTCCAGAGAGTGATGGAACAAATGAAAGGAAGGAATGGAAGGAAGAGCAATGGAATTTATGGAAAAAAAGGAAGAAAAACAGAATAATAATAAAAAAGGATACAAATAAAAAAAGAAAAGAATAGGAAAAAGAGAAAGAGAAAGCAAAAGAGAAAGGAAAAGAGAAAGAGAAAGAGAAAGAGAAAGAGAAAGAGAAAGAGAAAGAGAAAGAGAAAGAGAAGGAGAAAGAGAAAGAGAAAGAAAAGGAAAAGAAGAGAAAGAGAAAAGAAAGAAAAGGAAAAGAAGAAAAAGAGAAAGGAAAAGCAAGAGAAAAAGAAAAAGGAATAGAGAAAAAGAATGAACAACCATAGTTAAATATGAGAGTTTTTATAACAATCTATGACCGAATATGTGCTCAAAACTGCCATGCATCAATTTCCTTCTGGCATCCAGACTGAGGAGTGAACAGCAGCAGATGGCCACAGTGACCCAGACTCTTGTGTCCACATAGCTGGTCAACATCGGAAGGGCCCCAAGGGCCTGGGAGGCCGTTTCACCTCTCCCGGGCTCTCCAGAGCCAGGAGCCCAGAGCCGACCAGTTCCATACGGAAGGTGACCGTGTGATTAAGGGCCTCGAAAATCTCTCTTATGAGGAAAGACTAAGCGAGAAGATTGAGAAGGGATCTTCTCCACATGGACAACTGGCTGAGGGGAGAATGTAAAGAGGATGGGGCAAACGTGTTCTCTGTGGTGCTGAGGGAAGGACACCTTCCCCCTGCATGTGGACACCTGGGCGGCTGCTGCACGCAGGGCCCAGCTGCACCCTGGGGACAAAGGTGCCTCTGGAAGCTGGTGCAGGGCAGAGAGCAGCTGTGGGAGACGCTCTGCCCTCGTGCGGCCCTGCAGCGCGGGGCCCTGCTCTTGGCAGCTCCTGCCTTCTCTGCGTGGCAGGGAGCTTGCAGCTTGCTTTGCTGCGCTCTGAGCCCTGCGCACAGGGAGGGCCCCTTGGCAAGGGCAGCTCCTCTGGCCCAGCGCTCACATGCAGTGCTCAGCACGGGCCTTCCTGGAGCTCTTTGTGCTGGAAATGGCAGGCAGCTCAGGCCAGGGAAAGGCTGGGAAGGGCTGTAGGCAGCGCAAGGACACAAGTGTCCCACAGTATGAGCAGAGCAAATGGGCCCTGCACAGGAAATGCCAGAGTCACTGTGGAGCTGGAGGACCTTCCTTGGTGACCTAGTCCCTGTTCCTGAGGCTGCCAAGTGTGTCCCCAAGGGGCTCGGAGAGGTCGGCCCTGCATCTCCAGACCCCATGTCCCTGGGGCACAACAGCTTCCCTTTGCCTGTGGCTTGGGCCTTATGGAGACATGTTGTGTGCGGCACCTGGAGAACTTGACAACTGCCCCGTGGTGGGGCTGCGGCTTCTTTCCCTTTGCACATCCTCAGGGCCACATGTGAATGGAAGTCCAGGAAGGAATTTTTTGCTGTTGCTCCCGTACCCCTGGTGCACACAGGGCTCCACACACAGACCTGCAGTGGGGATGGATTTTTGTGCCTGAGCTCGCTTGGAAAAATCAGGCAACATATGAGCAATGATACAGGAATATATATTTAAACAAGAACAAGAAAGAATAACAAAAACAACAATAATGACAACAATATCATTAACAGTAACGACAACAATACCAAAAACAATATAAACAATATCAACAACAACCAAAAACTACTGTGACGCTACATAGAAAAAAATCCACAAAAGAGTCCAGGGCCGGAGTCCTCATGCCCAGCGCTTCCAGGCAGCAGCCAGGGTGAAGGGGAGCTTGGTCTGCAAGGGAAAAGGAGGCGTGAGCAGGGCCGAGGAGCGGCTCGGGGGCTCCCGTGGAGCAGAGGCTCTTTGGCGGCTGCGCGGGCTCTTTGGCAGCAGCGCTGCCGTCATTGGTGCCCTGGCAGAGGCTTGGCGTGGCCAGCGCAGCCCAGAGGCCGGCAGAGGGGCTGAGGCAGCAGGTGCCCAGGCCTTGGGCGCTCCTGCGCCCTGTGCAGCTCTGCCCCGGCGCCGCGGCCCGCCAGAGCGCCCGCACACCTGGGCCAGGCTCCCGCGCGGCTGCTCCCCAAAGGCAGCGCGGAGCAGCGCCAAGGGGCCGGGCACAGCCCCAGCTCTGCCCGTGCAGCCGGCAGCAGGGACCATACCTGGGGGCTGCAGCCAGAGCTCTCCCAATCCATGGGTTCTTCTTGGCTGCAGCCAACCAGGCCACTGCTCCCCACAATCTGGAAGTGAGCAGGAGACCTTGGTGGGGATGGTGCGTGGGGAAGAGAAAGGACAAGGGCATCCCGTGGCTGCAAGGACTGTACCTGGCTGCTACCATAACTGAGCCACTCCATGGGCTCAGGATCATTTCCTGCATGTCCCCCATCCACATGCAGAGCCTGCAAGAGAAAAGGAGGTGTTTGCAGGGCAGGTCCAAGAGCTTGAAGGGTCTAGGCCAAGGACCCCTCTTTTGGCAGCAGGATGGAGGCGAGCAGTAAAGGATCGGGCCCAGCGCCAGCTCTACCCCATGCACCTGGCAATAGGGGTTATACCTGTAGGCCGCAGGAGGAGCTCTCCCACTCCATAGGCTCCACTTCGTCGGTCCAGTCAACCAGGCTGTGTGTTCGCGGAGTCTGAAAAAGAGCAGGAGAGCTTGTGGGGACGGTCATGGTGGCAGATGTGGCTCTGTGCGCGGGGCCTCGTGTCCCCTGCTTGCGCAGGGCAGGCAGTGCAAAGAGCCAGGGCGCCAGGCTCAGGCAGCAGTCCCCGAGGCCTTGGCCGCTCCTGGCCCTGGCGCAGCTCTGCCCCAGCACCCAGGCCTGCCAGAGCTCCCTGCCACCTCTGCCACCAGCCCTGCGGCTGCTCTCGCAGAGCCAAGCACCAGCCGTCCCCGCACAGCCTCTGCCTGCACGCACAGTACCTGCCCAGAGCTCTCCCAATCCATGTCCTCAACTGGAGAGTTGTCCATTTTTTTCACTGTCCTGACTCTGCAACGGAATGGAATTGTTTACATTTGCAGCCATAAGCACCACGTGTCGCGCAGTGGCTTTGTAGCCTCCCTTGGGAGGCATCGCGCAGGCTGCCCTGCAGCCCCGCAGCTCCCCTGCATCTTGTGGGCACCACGGGTGGCCCCTGGTGCTGCGCGGCCCTGCTGCTCACCTGGCCTTGCTGCTGCGTGGCCAGCGCTGGGGCCACTGTGAGGCGCAGCCCTGGGAAGCTTCCGTGTTCCCGTGGCGATAACTGCCCCTCTGGGATGTTCCAGTGCTGCGTGGGGGGAGGAGGGCAGCGGCAGGGGCCAGGGGGGCCGCTGTGAGGAAGGGTCTGCGTGTGCTGGACTCCCCCTGGCACTGCTGAGCCTGGCAGCAGAGAGCAGTGCGTGGCCTTGGGCTTGCTGGGTGCCAAGGAGGTCTCCTCACGATGCCCCATGGTGCTGCTGGTGGCTGCTTTCCCAGAGGCCGGGCTGCACTTGGGGCTCTGCTTACACCCCTGCAAGTAGCCTTGAATGCCTTCATCTTTCTTCCCTGCTCCACTCCTGCCCTTACAGCCCTATTTCCTAAAGAAGATTTTGTTTTCCATGGTCGAGACCTGTTCCTTGGTGGTGTAATGAGCACGAAGGGCAGTTGTGCCCTGGGGCCAGGTGTGCATGTCCTCAGCAGAGCCCTTGTGAGTTGGTGATGGTCTGGGAGCCCCTGGTGCGCTGCTGGGCTCCTTCTCTTGTCCTGCCGCGCACCTTGCAGGCGCCATGTGCTGTGGCTGAGAGCAGCCTTGGTGCAGCTCCTGCACTGCTGGCCCTGCCACGGCTTCCTAGGGCTGCAGAGGGCAGAGCAGGGACAAATGTGCCCTCAGCAGCAGCAAGGACCTGCAGCTGCTGTAGCTCTGCCCAGCACTGGGCTACAATGCTCACTTGCTAACGGAGATGAATTCCTTACACTCAGGTATGAACGGTAAAGCCAGGAGCAGATGGAGCAGGAGATCCTCCTCACGCAGGGGAAAACCCTCCAAAAGCAAGCAGCGCAATCCCTGCCACCAAAGTGCAGGTGCCCAGAGGAGCATCTTGCTGCTGGCAAGCTTGCTTGCTGGCATGCCACAAGGGGCTGCTGCTGGACAGAGAAACCTCCATCCTGGTCCCCAGATCTTGGCATCACTCATTCCAACGGAAATGCTCTTGGCATCTCTGACATCAAAAGCTCAGAAACAAGAACCCTGCTTATCCAGTGTCACCTTTTTCTAAGTAAAGACCAAACTTGGTAAATATGTTTTAAGTGAGTGATTTTCCCAAGTATGGAAACCTGTGCTGTGCTTGCTGAAGCCAAGGCACCCTCTCCTTTGAGCCTTTTGGTGCTGGGAATGCGATTGCATGCTGTGTGTTTGGGTCCAGTTTTATCCGGGGCGATGGGCCAGGAATTATAGAGCAGAGGGGATTTACCCTCCTCTCCCTCTGCCTCCCCCTTCCCCAAACACAGTCTCAGAATACGCAATTGGGATTGTGTCAAACCCTGGTTGCTTTGGTTCCAACAGCAGTTCAGCGGCACACAAAGAGTTAATTTATGGCATGAGAGTTTGGCCATGTGTGAAGAGGCCACTTGGCTTTTAGCAGAGGATCTCTAAGCCGTGCGCCTGTTCCTGTTCTGCTCACGGCGGCATCAGGGAGGCCGGTGCGCAGGACAGGAGCTGCTCCCTGGGGCAGTGCAGCCCCGCGGCGCAGGGGACAGGGACACTGCGCCCTGGGCACCTGTGCAGAGCAGGGGGGGTCTTTTCTCCCCTTTGGAAGCAGCTTGGGAAACAGCCAAATACAGGGGTGGAAAGCAGGTTTGGTTGAACTTCCCAGCAAGTGAACAAACTCCCAAGAGCTGAGTGCTTAGCTCTAGGTTAGGGGATCAAGTGCAGCACGGGCAGGTACCAGGACACGTAGCCTCTCTTCCCCCGCACACCTCAGCCCCAGCCCAGCGCCCTCCCGCCAGCAGCCCGTGTGCTTGCGGTGCGCTCCGCGAGCCGCCGTGCCGGCCTCTTGTGCAAGCGCTGTGGCCTCCAGGGCCTCCGCTCCAAGGAGCCCCATCTCTATTGAAGCCATGGATGAGAAGCCCTGTGTCCCTGTCCACGTGGACGTCCATGGGAAGCCGTTGCTGTCCTTGGACAGCACAGGGACACGCTGCCCTCACCAAACAGAGTCCCCACAGGGGGCTGCAGCACCCGCTCCCCACAGCCTCTGCAAGGGGCAGTGTGGGGCTGCTGGAGCAGCGCAGCAAGGTGTGCGGCCAAACGCACCCGTCTGCCAGCCAAGGCAGCCGCCCTCGCGCAGCGCCTCTCTGCAGGAGCACCGGGGCATGGCCTGGTACCAACTGCCGCCACCATGGTCAGGCCAAGCCCGGGATGCAGCTGCCACTCGTTCCTTCCCACCCATTTCAATTGCAGGGTTTTGGTGACATTCCAGAAAAAATATACTTTTTTGAGGAAATTGGGCTATAATTGGGCTATAAGCGCAGGAGGGAAGCAGGAAAGAAAGATCAAGACACTCAAGGCTGCTTGCAGGGGTGGAAGCAGAGCCCCACAGCCAAAGGGAAGCTGTCGCGCCCCAGGGATACAGGGCCTGGAGATGCAGGGCCGAGCTCCCTGAGTCTCTGGGGGACACAGGGCCCCGCAGGGCTGGGACACGCTCAGGGACTGTGTCGTATCGGGCAGTGTCCCTGGAGGCAGCTGGTGCAGAAATGGGCTGCTGCCAGGAAGGGCCCCGTGCTGGGGACCACGATGGAGGCTGCTCTGTCCCTTGCTGCTTGCAGGGGTGGAAGCAGAGCCCCAAGTGGAGTCCGGCCTCTGGGTAGGCAGCCGCCAGCAGCACCATGGGGCTGCGTGAGGAGCCCTCCTTGGCACCCAGCAAGCCCAAGGCCACGCACTGCTCTCTGCCGCCAGGCTCAGCAGTGCCAGGGGGAGTCCAGCACACGCAGACCCTTCCTCACGGCGGCCCCCCTGGCCCCTGCTACTGTCCTCCTCCCCCCACGGAGCACTGGAACATCCCAGAGGGGCAGTTATCGCCACGGGAACACGGATGCTTCCCAGGGCTGCGCCTCACAGTGGCCCCAGTGCTGGCCACGCAGCAGCAAGGCCAGGTGAGCAGCAGGGCCGTGCAGCACCAGGGGCCACCCGCGGTGCCCACAAGATGCAGGGGAGCTGCAGGGCTGCAGGGCAGCCTGCACGATGCCTCCCAGGGGAGGCACCAAAGCCACCGTGCGACACGGTGCTCATGCTGCAAAAGTAAACATTTCCATTCCATTGCAGAGTCAGTAGAGTGAAAAAAATGGAAAAAGAAGTAGTTGAAGAGATGGAGTGGGAAAGCTCTGTGCAGGTACTGTGCGCGCAGACAGAGGCTGCGCGGGGATGGCTGTCGTTTGGCTCTGCGAGAGCAGCCGCAGGGCTGGTGGCAGAGGTGGCAGGGAGCTCTGGCAGGCCTGGGTGCTGGGGCAGAGCTGCGCCAGGGCCAGGAGCGGCCAAGGCCTTGGGGGCTGCTGCCTGAGCCTGGCGCCCTGGCTCTGTGCACCGCCTGCCCCGCGCACGCAGGGGACACGAGGTCCCACGCACAGAGCCAGCGCTGCCACCATGACCGTCCCCACAAGCTCTCCTGCTCTCTTTCAGACTCTGGGAGCCCAAGGCCTGGGCAGCTGCAGTTGTGAGGAGCCCATGGAGTGGGAGAGCTCCAGCTGCAACATCCAGGTATTGCCCCAGCTTCTGGCAGCATCAGGAGATCTGGGGCTCATCTCGGCCCCTTCCCTCTTTACTCTTTCTGAAATTAGGAAGAGAGGTCCTAGGGACCAAGGAGCGCTGGCTCTGGATCCTGCCCTGCAAAGGCCTCTTGCTCTCTTGCAGGCTCCATGCATGAATGGGAGCTCCACAGGGGACCATCCTGAGCCAATGGAGTGGCTCAGTTATGGCAGCAGCCAGGTACAGTCCTTGCAGCCACTGGACGCCCTTGTCCTTCCCCTTTCGCACGCACCGTCCCCACCAAGGTCTCCTGCTCTCTTCCAGATGATGGGGAGCAGTGGCCTGGTCAGCTGCAGCACAGAGGAGCCCATGGACTAGGAGAGCTCCGGCTGCAGCCCCCAGGTATGGTCCCTGCTGCCGGCTGCACGGGCAGAGCTGGGGCTGTGCCCGGCCCCTTGGCGCTGCTCCGCGCTGCCTTTGGGGAGCAGCCGCGCGGGAGCCTGGCCCAGGTGTGCGGGCGCTCTGGCGGGCCGCGGCGCCGGGGCAGAGCTGCACAGGGCGCAGGAGCGCCCAAGGCCTGGGCACCTGCTGCCTCAGCCCCTCTGCCGGCCTCTGGGCTGCGCTGGCCACGCCAAGCCTCTGCCAGGGCACCAATGACGGCAGCGCTGCTGCCAAAGAGCCCGCGCAGCCGCCAAAGAGCCTCTGCTCCACGGGAGCCCCCGAGCCGCTCCTCGGCCCTGCTGATGCCTCCTTTTCCCTTGCAGACCAAGCTCCCCTTCACCCTGGCTGCTGCCAGGAAGCGCTGGGCATGAGGACTCCGGCCCTAGAATATTTTGTGGATTTTTATGTATGTAATTTCACAGTAGTTTTGATTGTTTTTGATATTTTTATATTGTTATTGATATTGTTGTTGTTACTGTTGTTAATATTATTGTTGTTATTGTTATTCTTTTTTGTTCTTGCTTAAATATATATTCCTGTATCATTTTTCATATGTTGCGTGTTTTTTCCATTCGAGCACAGGTGCAAAAAGTATCCCCACTGCAAGTGTGTCTGTGGAGCCCCAGGATTTCAGGCACCAGGAGCAGGGGGGCGACATTAAAAAGATCCCTCTGGGACTTCCCTTCACACGTGGCCCTGGGGATGTCCAAAGGGGAAGGAGCCCCAGCCCCACCGCGGGGCTGCTCTCCACTCTCCGGGTGCCGCACACAACGTGTCCCCGCAGGGCCCAAGCCACAGCCAAAGGGAAGCTGTCGCGCCCCAGGGATACAGGGCCTGGAGATGCAGGGCCGAACTCCACGAGTCTCTGGGGGACACAGGGCCCCGCAGGGCTGGGACACGCTCAGGGACTGTGTCGTATCGGGCAGTGTCCCCGGAGGCAGCTGGTGCAGAAATGGGCTGCTGCCAGGAAGGGCCCCTTGCTGGGGACCACGATGGAGGCTGCTCTGTCCCTTGCCAGCCCCAGGAACAGGGATCAGGTCATCAAGGAAGGTCCTGCAGCTCCACGGTGGCTCTGTGAAGGGCCCATTTGCTCTGCTCATACTGTGTGACACTCATGTCCTGCCTACAGCCCTTCCCAGCCTTTCCCTGGCCTGAGCTGCCTGCCATTTCCAGCACAAAGAGCTCCAGGAAGGCCCGTGCTGAGCACTGCATGTGAGCGCTGGGCCAGAGGAGCTGCCCTTGCCAAGGGGCCCTCCCTGTGCGCAGGGCTCAGAGCGCAGCAAAGCAAGCTGCAAGCTCCCTGCCACGCAGAGAAGGCAGGAGCTGCCAAGAGCAGGGCCCCGCGCTGCAGGGCCGCACGAGGGCAGAGCGTCTCCCACAGCTGCTCTCTGCCCTGCACCAGCTTCCAGAGGCACCTTTGTCCCCAGGGTGCAGCTGGGCCCTGCGTGCAGCAGCCGCCCAGGTGTCCACATGCAGGGGGAAGGTGTCCTTCCCTCAGCACCACAGAGAACACGTTGGCCCCATCCTCTTTACATTCTCCCCTCAGCCAGTTGTCCATGTGGAGAAGATCCCCTCTCAATCTTCTCGCTTCGTCTTTCCTCATAAGAGAGATTTTCGAGGCCCTTAATCACACGGTCACCTTCCGTATGGAACTGGTCGGCTCTGGGCTCCTGGCTCTGGAGAGCCCGGGAGAGGTGAAACGGCCTCCCAGGCCCTTGGGGCCCTTCCGATGTTGACCAGCTGAGTGGACACAAGAGTCTGGGTCACTGTGGCCATCTGCTGCTGTTCACCCCTCAGTCTGGATGCCAGAAGGAAATTGATGCACAGCAGTTTCAAGCACATATTCAGTCATAGATTATTATAAAAACTTTCACATTGAACTATTGTTGCTCATTCTTTTTCTCTATTCCTTTTCCTTTTCCTTTTCTTTTTCCTTTTCCTTGTCCTTTCCCTTTTACTTGTCATTTCCCTTTTCCTTTCTCTTTCTCTTTTTCCTATTCTTTTCTTTTTTTTTATTCGTATCCTTTTTATTGTTATTCTTTTTTTCTCATTTTTTTTCCATTACTTTCATTACTCTTCCTTCCTTTCCTTCCTTTCATTCCTTCCATCGCTCTCTGGACATGAAGGGAGCCTCTGAAGCCACACCCAGAAAGGAACAATGTTTCTTTTGTAGCAATGTGTATCCATTCCAGTTCCAGGCAGTGGAGTTTTATGTTCCCTTATGGAGTTGGGAATGAGAGTGTGGTGTCTGGCAAAACCAGACATGTAAGGAGGAAGAGGATGTTGTTGGCAAATTGCAGCATATGATGCACATGGACTCAAGTGTAATGTACCAAAGACCTTCTCTTGAGCATCAAATACAACTTATATACTATACTACCCTGGATATAATTCCTTATTTGCAAAAAGCATGTGAAGATGGTTGCTAAATGAGCCAACAGTCTAACTGATTACACACAAGGTTATCCCATCAGCTATGCATTTGTGGCCCTGCAGATGCCAGTAATCAGCTGGCTCCGTGCCATCTCCAATTACTCCCTGAAGTAAGTTTTGCATGGGAACAGCGAAGGGAGGTCCAGTATTCACTGGTCCTTCAAGGTCATGGGAGAGCGCTGTTCCATCTCAAGCTGCACCGTCTGCCACGGCTCCCCCTGTTTTGTTTAGCCAGACGGCTGACAAAAGGAGCTGCCCTGATTTGGGCTTCAGGCTTTTTCGCTCTTCTCATCTAGGCCTGCATATTTCATTTATATGTGTAATTAAATGTATTCAGATATATTCACATATCTATTCATATCTATTCATATATGATTTTATATATGAATATATATATATTTGCATATATATATCCTCATATATATTTTTATATATATGAATTATATATTTTTCATATCTCCATGTACATACCCATATAAATACCTTATTTATATATGCACACTTGTATTTATTTATATATATTCATATTCATGAACTATATATATTCATAGTATATATGCTTTATATTAATAGTTATATTTATCCATATATTTTTATATCCATAATATATGTTTCATAATAACATTTATGCATAATATATATGTTTATATTAATAATTATATTTGTCCATATACATATGACATATATATTCATAATATATATGCTTCATATTAATAATAATATTTATTCATATACACATTCTTCGCTTTGTGATTAGTACTTACTTGTTACACAAAAAAAAACACTACAATTTGTGATACTCAGATTAGATACCAATAAAAACACACGTGGATGTGAAATGCGTACCATAACCTTCTGAGTGTGAAGAATGGTCAAATTAGCCTCAGAATGGTTGCTATTGGTCCAAAATTGAGAAACTTTTTTTTTTTTTAATCCGTATGCTATTATTGTCAATTGGAGGGGATGGATCCCATTATGAATCCAGCAAATTTGTGTGAAGGTTATAGGTATACTCATCACACATACAAACATCCATAATATTCTATATTGCATATCTATATTAATCATACAAGTTAAAAGCACAAATTACTAATTATATAGGTTGAGATCAATGCACATAAAAGCATAAACTATTAATTATATAGGTTAAGATCAATGTACATAGCAGAATAAAATTGCAAACATCACCACATCTATTCCCTACTGCACCAAATGTTGAAAAATGATTCATGATTCACTCCAATGGCTCATTGGTTTTCGACTCCTGTGCTTGGCTGCAATTCTCCTGTGGCTGTGACTCCTCTGTCGTCAAGTAAGGCTTTACAGTTTTTGCTGGTAACCAGCGAGGACCTGTGGGAAGAAGAACACATGCATATCCCCTTCCCCACGTTATTAGTTCTACGGGGTCGGTCCATTGTGACTCCCCACATTCTTTATACCATACCTTTGGTTGAGCCACAAATGGAGGGACCCTCCCGAATTGTTGGGCAGCTGCTGTTGTAAATAACTGATGATCAGAATGATTCAAAAAATTAAGTACATATAATGCTTTGTCTAACTGTTCCTGTGGAGTAACACGGTCCATAGGTTTTCTTCTTTTTTATTTATGTGTCATAGCCTTGAGAGTCCCATGGACATATACGATAATGGCTTTTCCAGTGAGAGAATGCAGGATACCAGTAACATGTTGTATATCCCAGTGTTGCAGTAAAATAGATATTGTTTGT